>NC_091982.1:80137767-80450826 GCF_044704955.1 Pristiophorus japonicus | reverse complement strand
AATATGCAGCACCAGTGATCAACTTGCTAATTATATATTCTGCATCCATATTCTTCTGCAAGAGATAATTTGGGCAAACTTTTCAAAAAATATATACACAAGAACAGCAAGTAGAAAGCCATTTTTAAAAAAAAATGACTTAAGTCTGTTACAACAGTCAGACATGCCTATTATATATAGCACTAGACTCAGAAACTGGTTGAATCCAAACCACAGCACATGTGGAAAGGCAAAAGTTTATTGGAATAAAAAAAAAAACTGCATTTACGCTCATTACAATGTACCTTAACTATTGTGGTAATCTAGATTACCAATATAAAAAGTTGAAATATTCATATTGGAAATAACCTCCAAATTCATCCCATTATAGGGAACTCTTGCCAAGATGGATAGAAACAAAGTCTTCATTGTTCAGCCTCTTCTGGTTAAATGTCCAACTCAGTTAAGGGCCAGCAGCAGCCTGTTGCATTCGTCAATGAAAAGTCAGACCTCATTTAAACCAAATGACAACGAATTAACAAAACAGCCAGGAAAGCAAAACTTGCTTTTTGTATACCTGATTTAGCTGTGGTTTCAATCCAGGCCAATTTTGTCATTCAACCCACATGGACATATTTTACCATTAATTCTTCACCCAAGTATAAAACTTTTATAACAAAGCAGTCACAGATCAGTTACAGCCAACATTCCGTCTAAGCTTCGGTGCGCACCGAGGGTCCGACTTTTGCAATGCGAAATGTCGCACGTGCACAAAACTTTGAATGGGCCAAGCACCCAAATTTTAAAATTAAGGGGAACATTGGTAACAGCCCGAGACTCCCTGACACCAAACATTAGGTAGATGCCAGATTCAATGTAGAGGTGCTGCACCAATTCAATTACCACTACCACCATTAATATTGAAAAAGTGTCCCTTGTACAAAGGAATTGGCATTACTCAAAATACTCCCATCAGTAATGAGTCAATGCTAGCTACTCTTTATACGATGAAGTACTGACAGCTGCTGAAAGCATACGCTAGTCCTCTTCTGCCCCTGAATATTCCTTCCACTTCAGAGCAATGCACCATCCCTAGAGCATTAGCTATGAACATGAGTGCATCAGTTTATGAATATCCCTTGACTACTACCCTTACAACAGGATAGTGAACAGAAAGTGGGAGCAAGAACCTAGTTAAGGTTGCACATAAGTGTGCAGGCCATTCGAACACAGCACAACTTTAATGTCTCTGATCATTGGGGTGGAAATCATTAAGGCAGTGCATTTTCATCAGATTCTGTCCCGCATCGAACATTCCTCCCTCCGTCAGCCACCGAAGGTTTGTGAAAAATCAAATAGTTCTGAGCCGCTTCGTTACTCGCCAGTTGCAGCTTTTTCCTTTTTCTTTTTCTTCTTTTTCGAGCTTTCAGTGCCCTGTGGATGATTAATGCCATTAGCAAACAAAATAGCTGCAACAGTTACACTATTGAGCAATTTAACTGCTACAGCGAGAGTACCCAGTCACCTCCATCTCCTATTCCAAATGAACAGCCAAATGATCACAAGATAAAAGTTCATGGGGTTGGGGGTAATATATTAACATGGATAGATGATTGGCTAACAAACAGAAAAGAGAGAGTCTTGATAAATTCTTCATTCTCGGGTTGGCAATCAGTAACTCGTGGGGTGCCGCAGGGATCAGTGCTGGGACCCCAACTATTTACAATCTATATTAACGACTTGGAAGAAGGGACTGAGTGTAATGTAGCCAAGTTTGCTGACGATACAAAGATGGGAGGAAAACCAATGTGTGAGGAGGACAAAAAATCTGCAAAAGGACATAGACAGGCTAAGTGAGTGGGCAAAAATTTGGCAGATGGGAGTATAATGTTGCAAAGTATGAGGTCATGCACTTTGGCAGAAAAAAAATCTAAGAGCAAGTTATTATTTAAATGGAGAAAGATTGCAAGTACTGCAGTACAGCAGGACCTGGGGGTACTTGTGCATGAAACAAAAGGTTAGTATGCAAGTACAGCAAGTGATCAGGAAGGCCAATGGAATCTTGGCCTTTACTGCAAAGGGGATGGAGTATAAAAGCAGGGAAGTCTTACTACAAGCTATACAGGGTATTCGTGAGGCCACACCTGGAATACTGCCTGCAGTTTTGGTTTCCATATATACAAAAGGATATACTTGCTTAGGAGGCAATTCAGAGAAGGTTCACTAGGCTGATTCTGGGGATGAGGGGGTTGACTTATGAGGAAAGGTTTGCGTAGGTTGGGCCTCTACTCATTGGAATTCAGAAGAATGAGGGGTGATCTTATCGAAACATGCAAGATTATCAGGGGACTTGACAGGGTGGATGCAGAGAGGATGTTTCCACTGATGGGGGAAACTAGAACTAGAGGGAATGATCTTAGAATAAGGGGCTGCCCATTTAAAACTGAGATGAGGAGACATTTCTTCTCGGAGGGTTGTGAATCTATGGAATTCGCTGCCTCAGAGAGCTGTGGAAGCTGGGACATTGAATAAATTTCAGACAGAAATAGACAAGTGTCTTAAACGATAAGGGGTTATGGGGAGCGGGCAGGGAAGTGGAGCTGAATCCATGATCAGATCAGCCATGATCTTATTGAATGGCGGAGCAGGCTCGAGGGGCCGTATGGCCTACTCCTGCTCCTATTTCTTATGTAAGAACTTTATAAGTTAGCAGCAAGGAGTCATTGGAAGCATTTGCCAATTGCAGACAAAGTCTTGTGCGGCTGTCACAATTTACATGAAAGACAGCTTGATACCACTGTATTTACACTGAACAAATATAGACCCACTTCAGAATAAAACTCCACGAGAGCAACAAATGGACACTTTCTCGTAAAAGGCAGACCCTATTTGTGACTCAAGTACACACCTGGGTCATCTAGTATGACATCCCAGCTGCTGCAGTTTGTTCTCCATAAAGGAATAATAGAACATTGCCAGACAGGAAGATAAAACCTATTCATTTGTTTTGTAACAATAAAAGTTGAACAAACCCATGAGATTTTTTAACATTTTTTTAATTGCCACTAAAAGCACTTACCCCAGTCCCAGATTCTCCCATTTCTATCTCTTTTTTCTTTTTCTTCTTCTCTTTCTTGCTCAGTTCTGGATTGGACTTGGGCGTCACCGGGGTGGATTCCGGACCATCGCTTTCCGCCTATACAAAGTTAAAGACATGTAAACATAACTTGGAAGTACACGTGAACAATGCCTTCAAGTGGAGGAAGAAAACACCAAACAGCTCCAGTTTGGTAATTTGAGCATTTACAGAAAACAAAGCTCTCTGAAACCAGCAACTTTCTGTAACATATTATACACACTGCACTGAAGAAACAAAAGCATTGCAAGTACTACAACATGGTCTGAAAAAAAATTCTTGTTAAATCAGTCACAACTTAATCCAGAATAATTCACCAAATTAATCCATTCCCACATAGTTGAAGGAATCTGTAAAGTGAATTAAAATTGATTTGTTACTTCTCTGCTGGCCCTTACTTCAATATCCTGTAGTAACTTTCGCTTCTTTTCTTTCTTCTTTTTCTTTTTGTCTTTCTTACTCTGCTCTGGCTCGGATTTTGGTGTTGCTGGGGTGGATGGGACTACTGGCTCGTCACTCTCGCTTTCACTCTCTCTTTTTCGCTGCAGAACATATACAAAATGATATCAATGAGTGGAATCAGCGTCATCACACCTGGCTCCATTAAAGTGAAGACCCCATCAGGCTAAGGTCACCAACTACTCACATGCTATTATGTATTCAACAGTTACCCAGTCTCAAATACACAGGGTACCCATTTGATTGGGAGCATGTAAAGATGGCCAATGTTTTCAAAGCAAGACAGATCATCTATCCCAGTGAATTTACAATTTCAGATGTAATATCATTGGAAAGCCGAGAACGGTGTCCTCCTCCACCTGAAGTGAATCACCCACTATCAGTCTGCACCAACTTGCAGATAGAAATCATCCATCGCTAGCAATGGCCTGGTAGAGGCAACAGCTTCAGGGGATGTAAAATGACTCCAGGGTAAAAAGTCCCACGGCATTATTTGTTTTTCTCTGGTGGCCAATAAGTAATTAGATTCAGCAGTAACCCCCTCGATTTTAATCACATACGTCCACACAATTCTTCCACAGGATTCGGAATGAGGAAATTGCTAATCACAGCACTGCAGAAAATTGATTTTTGAAGAACTTTAACATGAGTAACAGAATTAATTAACTCCAGGTGATTTGCATATCTCAATTAGCTTGCAACAGTCATTGGAACATTGTCACCCATCACAGCTAATCCCAACCCACATATTAGCACTTACCTTCACTGACTGGATTTGCGCCACATTGACAGGTGCTGCTGCGCTTCCAGGACTAAAAAGAAAACATTTTTTGCAAGATTCAGTATGTATTCTTGATTTGACTTTTGCACGTCTGTTACCTCCTCCAAATGGGTCACTTTCACATTAACTTATGAGTTACATAATATACACACACACTATTGCCATCACTCATCTGAACATGTTAGGAAATGCTGAATCCAACACAGTCTCATACTGGGTTGAAATGAAGATGCAATTCCATTTCCTCTTGCAGACTGACTCCCTCTAAAGCCACACCAGGCTGGAAAGGGATAACTGTCTGCTATCACACAGCTCAGTATGACTTCCAAGATAATCGCAAACCAATTTATCACTGTCCAACAACTCGTCAGCCGTGGCTCAGTTGGTAGCACTCTCGTCTTCAGTTAGAAGGCTGTGAATTCAAGTTCCACTCAGACTCGAGCACAAAATCTCAGCTGATTCTCCAGTGTAGTACTGCTGCACTGTTGGAGATGTTAAACCGCAACCCCGCTTGCCCTCTCAGTCGTAAAAGATCCCATGGCACTATTCCCTAAGAGAGCAGGGGAGTTCTCCCCGCTGCCGTGGCCAATATTTATCCCTCGATCAAGATCACAAACAAATTTTTATGTCATCACTCTGCTGTATATGGGAGCCTGGTGTGCACAAATTGGCTGCCATGCTTCCTCCATTACATCATATTGCCGTCACCCAGAAATAGGTGGACATTAGAACTGCAACACGGTGTGCTAGACAGCTCACCAGTCTGTCATTTTTATGTAGTCTGTAATAGACTTGTTTAAAGGCAGGATCAAATACACAATATGGGTCACTATACATTAGTGAGTAGAGTGCACCACCTAGTGGCACAATGATAATATAGGTCATTATACTGTAGTAAGACAAGTGCACCATCTAGTGGCATAGCCACAATATATACTAACAAATATACAGAATGAATTGAGAATTGAACTCAAAGTTAGGCCAGAAATTCTCCCAATACAAAGCGCTCAACTGAAAAACACTTCCTTACGTAAAATCTACATAGTCCTTTCTCCACGCTTCAGGAGTATTTCCGTTTGGTTTGCCATGTTTATCTAGCAAACCCTGCTTAATCATCATTTTCTTCTTACTTGCCTTTAAAATAAAAGCAGAAATAAAAAAAATGTGTTTACAGCAAATATTTTACATACAACACTAACTACAATGGAACTTAACCAGAGATTCAAAACTAACCATTGGCCACTGATCTAAATCTCTAGCATTCTCCCCATTAAACCCAAACCCTCAGAAAGGAGGGCACCAGCCTCCAACACTCTTGAGAATTAAAAATATGGTACTTCCTGAGAATCAGGAACTTTTGCATTGCCTCTTCCCTTTTCTGTAATTAGACAGTCTGCAGTTTTAGCCGATCAATTAAAATGCATACAGCGTCTACTGTACATGCAGACCGTCATTCATATTTCAAAAAAGCAAGAGCCCCTTTTCTGCCTTTTAATGCATCTGTGTTGCTATCTCTGCACAACTTTTAAGTGAATGATCAGTTGGCCAATCTTCTCAGAAATCACAGCAAATCAGATATTTTACATCTGAACCAAGCCAGCTGGACTAGCCATCAATCAAGGGTGATAGCATATTATGCAAAGATGACTTTTATCTAAGCGTTAACTATTGATCATCATGTGGCTAGACCATCATGCAAATAATCTTGGCTTACCTTTGGTCCCAAACCCCACTTGCGTGGGTATGTGTCCCGCTCCATGATGACCCGCTTAATCTTTGCCATAACACCATGGTCACATGTCGATATCACTGCTGTCGTCATTAATGCAACACCTGCCACCACAAGCAAAGCATACAAAATGCAACACGAGTTTTACAAATATCCCTTTTAACAGGAACATTTAGAAAATACATGGTAGTATTTTTCTGCCCGTAGCCAACCATACAGACCCATGTCCAAAATGAAAATTTGAAAGGAACATACTGAACACATAGATAAATAGAACAACAACTATCCAAGTTATAAGTACTAAATACATTAAATGGACTACACAAAACATAATGATTTCCAAATGATCTCACAAATCATAACATTTAATTCCAGGTTTTATTACCGATGCAGATTGCTTCTCCCTTTGTTGTGATGATAACAATCTCCTGGTTCACCTCAATCCCATCTTCGTAACGAAGCAGACCTGGGAGCATGATCTTAGCACCATAGCAGATAGCATTTACCTAACAACAGAACAAATCATTTAATGAGACAGCCCGGATTAGAGGCAAGAAACTCAGCATGACTCAGACTTTGAGACAGCCTCAGAAGCTTATTGGCCTCTTCAGATGTCTCAAAGAATTGGCAGCACTTAAGATGGGACACAGAAATGAGGTACACATTAAAAATAAACAGGGTCAAGTTTCTTTAAACTATTTTAGTTGGTGTGAAGTACTATCAGATTTACTGGTCCATCTTAGCAGAGAACAATGGTGCATTAATTTAGGGTTCCCACCAATGCTTCCGTTAATTTTTTTTTGGGTGCATGGCCCATTCAAAATACTATGCACGTGTGGTTTTTCCCATTTAAAAAGCAATGGGTCAGCTGCGCGGGAGCTCCAGAACGCTGCACAGCTTAAAGGGAACATTGGCTGCCATTGCAGTCCAGCACCCCAATCAAAGCAAGAGTTGCAATCATTACCCAACATGTTCCATTCTGCCATTAGCAGTTTCAGTAAAGCTACATTATTGTGGGCATAAACATAAACCAGCATTTAGAAACACATCTGGTCCATGAGCATTGCAAAGAGAAAATTTGGTTTAACATTTTGGATTTAAACCCTTCATCACAATTGTATTGTTTCAAGTTAGAAGCGCCCCAAGATGTTGTCTTTGCCATCCAGTTAGTTATCCATCTCCAACAGCTTCAGCTTGTTTCACATTAAGTGTGTTTTCTCTACTCACTGCACTGTCCTTCATAACGATCCGTTTGTGGGTTGCCATCAGTTTCTCAAGAGGATAGATGACACGGCGCAGATAGCTCTCATCCTTGTTGTGGTCATACTGCCACTGTGCATCCAACACGTCATGCATTGTTACCATGTTATCCTAAAGTTACAAAGCAACATTCAACATTTAAGGTACCAACAAGTATACAAAAAGATTTCCAAATACAACTGTCAGCCAGGAGTCTCCTGGTGGACACAGGTGTTACCACCATGTGCAATGACCCCCTTGCTTTTCACTTTTCCAAAGTTTAATTGGCAGAACAGGGGGAAAGCAACCTGTACTGAACTCAACACTTTGGGGTAAACCAGGACATAAAAGGAGGCACGGGTGACTTGTGTACTGCCTCGTCCCAAAAGGATTAGAGAGGGGGGTATTCTTACCTTTTCACCATTCACACCAGATCGTATCCTTCTTAGCTCCTGCATCTGACCGCCAACTCCAAGCAACAGGCCAAGATGTACACACAGTGTTCGGATATATGTCCCTGCTTCACAATTCACCCAAAAGATTCCTGCACGGTCACAAAAACATTAGTTAAACATTACAGTACACATTTAGGCAGTTTTAAATCTGGTAATCTAAATTGCAAGGCAAATCGCCAGAGTCAATTTTGCCATATAGAACATGAAACAATATATTTACAACCTATGTTGACATAGCTTTTAAACAAGCCAGTGTGTCAGCCATCAGTCAAGGGTGATAGATAGAAGTCATCTTGGCACAGTGTGCTAATGTCATCTATTCAACATCATGTGGCTAGAAAGCAGCTTGGCAGTTTATTCTGCAAGATTCTCTTTCTCTGGATGTTTCTAACCATACACCACCTATCTGTAGGCAGTTAATTAGCTTCCGCTTGCCTCATCTAAAAGGTGCATAGTTCCACACCATTCAGTTGCTACATTGTCCATAACAGAAACCCTCATTCATGCCTTTACCTCTAGACTTGACTATTCCAATGCTCTCCTGGCCAGCCACCCACCCCATCTTCCACCCTCCATAAACTCTTGCTACCTGTACCCTAACTGGCACCAAGTCCCATTCACCCATCATCATTGTGCTCGCTGACCTACACTGGCCCCGATGTAGCAACACCCAAGATTTTAAAAATCTCCTCCAGCCCCATAATCTCTCCCTTCCCTGCAAGATCTCTGCGTTCCTCTAATTCTGTCCTCTTGCACATCACCAATTTTAATCGCTTCAGCATTGGCAGCTGTGCCTTCAAGTTCTGGAATTTCCTCCATAAACATCTCCCTTCCCCAAGATGCTCCTTAAAACCTACCTCTTTGACCAAACTTTTGGTTACCTGACCTAATAGCTCATGTGGCTCAGTGTTGATAACCCTCCTGTGAAGTGCATTGGGACGTCTTACTACGCTAAAGGTGCTATACAAATGCAAGTTACAGAAAACACTCACCTAACCGTCTCTCTGGATCATACTCAATCAGTTTACTATCGTAGATGGTCCGGACTCTCAACTGTCTCTTGACAGCAGCAATCAGAGGAGGGCGTTGGAATAAAGCTCCAGTCAACATCTCCATTCCCTGAGTGCGGAACTTGTGTTTAGTACAGGCAGTGTTGAATATAAACCTAGCTCCACCCTCAGTTAAAACTTTCACTGGTGAATTAGTCATTCACAAAGTAGAAATTATTTTTGAAATTTCCACAGAACCACCCCCTCCCTCCCCCAATAAAATCGCAACGTACTTGTTGGAATCATCAATTTGACAGATGCAAGGACAAATACAATCCAGTGTTTCACATACACTGTGGAAATTTCTACCAAAAATCTCCCTATACATAGGCAACAATAATGATTAATTATAACTATTTATGTACGTGATCAGACAGCATCACTCATCTTTGTTAAGTTGGATCCCAGAAGGGGCCCAACTTTGCCAAACCATCTCAAATCCACATACACCCGATCAGGGACCAACAACTTCTCAGCAGAACGCCAATAAGTCATGGCACAAGACGAATGTAATTCACTCAGAACCTAAAACAGGACTCTGTGTGCTGTGAAGCAAGTGGTTAGCGTCACTCGGCGAATGGATAAACTTATTCATCATTTCACGTACAAAGTAAAGACACCAACCACTTACAGAAACAGCAGTAAATATATACACTAGGGACAAGTGTGACAGAACAAGTCAACCTTGCAATAGACACGCAGATTGCATGAAGATCTTCAACTGCAGAATTTCCAGGTAAGCGCAGAGGCAACGCAAACCTCAAGTAATTTAGAAACTTTGCTGAAACTTATTCACCCTGATCACGAAGAACACTTTGCACCCCCCCCCCCCCCCCCCAAATCCAGTGTTACCCGCCAGTTTGGGCACTCTGTAGAATCAGTGAATAGGAAGCCTCTCAGCTCCAACTCCCAAATGTCATTTTGATTCTAGAGCCCTCTGGAATCTCAAACCATTCTGAGATTTCTAACTGGGAATGAACCCTTAATAGGACAAAGCGAAACAGGCTTACTTACCCGGATAAGCTGAAGCTCACTTTCAATAGCATTGTGCAGCCGAACAATTCCCACGTACTCTTTGCCTACAATTAACAGCAGAAGAGTCGTCAGGACAGGCCACGCCAGTTACTGTATCACAGATTGTGACATTGAGAGGCTTCAAATAAATCCCCTCTACATACAATGCTTGGACACCCCAAACCCACTGAGGGATCACTAATGCCTATTAGTTAAAAATACCCACATTGCACCCAAAGTCATTTAAATCCCAGTGAAAGGCAAACCCAAGAATGTTACTACACTTCCTACTTTGAGAGCTGAAGCTTCAGATTATTAGTTTCAGTTTTCTACATTATAGAAACAAATGGAGAAATGAGTAATCCTCCATATAGTTTAAACTTAATGCAATATAACTTGGGATTCTACTAAATGCAGCTGTAACGTGCTGCATATAGACCGAGATGGACAAAGAAAATCACTTACCAGCACTCTGCTGTGATTTGACTAATCGTGTTGCCCGCTCTATACACACAATAAGACACCCTGTTACTTTAGGATCCAGCGTTCCACTGTGACCGGTCTTTTCTACCCGCAGAATCCTGCGTATCCATGCCACCACTTCATGTGAGGATGGGTTTGCTGGCTTATCGAGGTTAATGAATCCAGACCTGCCAAGACACACTCCTGATATCAGTAGGCCTTACAATAGCCAATTAAAGCATCTAAAATTTTATTTCTGGGGAAAAATGTAACCTTTTCTGCTCCCTCCCCACGATAAACGTCAGGTACAGACAAGACAGCTCAGATGCATACTAGGCCTCAGCTATCTTTCGTGTTGAGTTATGAACTTACCGTACATAGTCAGCAATTTCCCTCTTGAGAGGGGAGCAGCCACTTGGAAGGGGCGTGTAATGTGCAGTCCGTACATTGAGTTTGTCAAAATTCTGCAATACAAAGATTGGGTTCAAGAGAAGAACTTGTATTTTTTAAGCACCGATTGTGCTCCCAGGCTAAATCGGAGCATTCTACGTGCAATAAATCACCATTATTGTGTAGGTAAAAACTGCAGTTAATTTGCATACAGAAAGGTCCCACACTCAGCAATCATATAAATCAGAGTTCTCAACTGGAGAAGGTTTTAAAGGGTTTGACAAAAACAACCAAATTCTACACAACACCCCACTCCTCTCACAATCCGATTGGTTCGAGTACCTGCTTGGCCCACCAGTTGATCTGGAGCGCACGGGCAGTGTGACCTGAGCATGTGTGGGCAGTGCTCGCTGGCAAATCGTCTGGAGGGAGCAGGGAAGGGCTCCCGGGTCCGCCGTGGCCAGAAAGCAGGTAAGCGCCAAACTCTGGGAGCAACAGCAAGTGCATGCAGGGAACTCTTAAGGAGCATCTATAAATGATGGAGAAATTTGTGACGGGTAAGAGACAATGCCTCCCCCAAAGTTCAGACCATTCAGATTTTTGCGCACACACGGAATCTACAATGTGAAAGATGGAGTGTGGCCTGTGCAGAATCTTCTAGATAACTGTACGGCCATGCAGTTTCATGGGAACACTGCCAGAAACTGTAAAATCCTAAACGAAACACTAATGTCAATCCCTAACCCCAAACGTCGTTAATCCCTACATTTTATGGCCCGGAATTTGCAGTCCCAAATGTCGAAATAGCAGTATTCGCCGCCATTTCGCCTTTGAAACGGACCGCAACTTCAGGATTTAGCGCATGCAGAAATCCTCAAGTTGTCACCTGTCATTTACTGATACTCCACAGGCAGGGCTGTGCCCCCCACCCCATCAGATCTGGCAATCAGTGTAACGTCTCAAATCATGGAAATTGACCAAATCTTCTGCAGTAATTATGCTGTTAAAAACCCCACAAAGTTAGACTCTAGGTGTAATTGTGGTTTTAACAGCATTATTGACTGCTCTGACCTGCGAGAGAGCATCAACGGCAGGTCAGGGCCATAAAAGGAGCGGCGACCTGGAGCAGCATATCACTGCAAGGTACAGCGCAGGCTGGTGCAGGACGGCGACTGGATTGGACATCATCAAGGTCCAGGTCGCTGATTGGAGCGTGGGCAGGTACAGCAGTAGCGGCAAGTGATCAGGGAGCGACACGATCAGAGCCCAGGAGAGGCGCGAGTTTGGGGCCAGAAGAGGCGAGGGCCCAGGGGCAGCACTGTGATTGTGTGCATACCAGGTTCGTGCAGCAGAGCTGGTCTCCAGTTGTCTTGGTTAATCCTTGCAACTGGATCAAAACTTAGCTGTCAAGCCCACATGTTAAAAAAATCCACGTACAGGCATCTTCCAATCTTCAGGATGTAGTTTGGGACCTGGAATATTAGGTCCTTCATTGAAACACCTGTGAACTCGTCCCTTTTTGGAGTGGAAGCAAGACATCCTCTATACGAGGGAGCGCCTATGATGATTGCTAAGAAAAGGTTATGGATCTGCAAAATTATTTTAAATTTTGTTGAGTGCCAAATTTATCTATTTTAATCCAAATTAAAACATTGATTAATTCAGGTTTGCCCTTTCCCCAACCTTTTTAAAATGGTTAGATACAAAAGGAGCTTACCCATTTCCTGGTTCACTGTCTGAGAATTTTGCCTCTTGGTTGGCTGCTTAGAGAGCTTGATGTCACAGCAGCTCTGCTAGGAATCCCAATTAGCATTAATTTCAATTACGCATAGGAAAACCCGAAACTCTCACCAGAGATCGCGAGATCTTTGCGCAAAGCTTGCAGCAAAGGCCATTGCGTTTAATTGCTCAAGTTTTCAAATCCCTCCCTGGCCTCGCCCTTCCCCATCTCTCTAATCTCCTCCAGCCCTTCGAGATATCTGCACCCCTGCAATTCTAGCCTCCCAAGCATCCCTAATTTTAATCACTACCACTGGCAGCCGTGTCTTCAACTGCCAGCCCCTCAACCTCTGGAATTCCCTCCCAAAACCTCTTTTTCATCCTTCAAGGCACAGCTTAAATAAAATCCACCGTCATCCGCCCCAATATCTCCTTATGTGGCTCGGTGTCAAATTTTGTTTGATAACACCTGGTGAAGCATCTGGGGGCATTTTACCATGTTGAAGGTGCTATATAAATACAAGTTATTGCCATTGTTTTGTGTTGCACGTAGTCTGTGGAATGTTTTAGAAAATGAGAGGGGGCCTTCAGAAGCAAAGGTCCTGGTGGTGTTACAAGGCTAAATGTTAGCCAGGACACCTGGAGAACTGCACTGCTCTTCAATTAGTGACATGGGACATTTGAGCAGGCAGAGTTGGGTTAGCTCTCTGAACACCTGACAGTGCAGCATTCCTTCAGTACTCCATTCAAGTACAAGACTATGTGCTCAAATCTGGAGTGAGCTTGACAATCTGCAACTTGACATTTAGATCATAACCATACTTTTGAATGAGATTACCTTCAGCAACAAGGGCCAGTGAGATGTCTCTAATTTTGCTGTCTTTGACTCTGGTTCAATCAGAAAGTCTGTCGTCTGCTGGATGTTCTGGAAGTACAAGAGAGAACATTGTCTTTCAAATCCTATTTGCAATTTTGCAGAACACAATGTGTAAATACACTACACTCTGCCCACTAAGTAGTTCTTCAAAGAAGACTACAGCCAAAAACCCTGACCCACTCTCAAAGGCCAACAGCTGTCTCAAACCCACAACCCCAGACAGGTCCTGGTTTTTTGATCTTTGCTATGGGGATTTGGTATCACTTCTACAGACATTTTCACCCATCGAAGCATAAGTTAATAAGCAAAACAAAACAGATGACATGATTTCTCATCAGTATTAAGTGGATGATCAACCGTTACAATGGCAAAGATGTTTGTAATTAAATATGGAGTCCCTGCAGCCAGTGCATCTGGACTCTTGAACCAGTACCTTGTCCATTGAGAACTAGCGTGTGGCGCCTTGGATATTACACTCTTGTATGCTGTTACCAGCAATACAAGGTTAAAATCAAATATCAGCAAAAATCCCATTTTGCCATTAATAATTTTGTAAATAAATTTACAAACAAAACAGGCATGAAACATCTGCTTCTCAAGAAAATTCAGCAGTAGTGTGAATTCATATGTAGTTCAGAACAGACCAAAAAATGGGTTAAATACATACCCCAATACCTTCCCCCGTTTTCTTCCTAGGCTTTTTTTGTTTCTTAGCAGATGCTGCAAGAGGCAAATAAAGTTTGTTAGGACAATTTCTCCTTTGCCTTTCTGAATGAACCTCTACTTTTGGGAGATTTCATGAAAGTAAACGGTGCTGTACCAAGTGGATTCTCTGCACCCATGTTTCCTGTAGCGTATTACATGCCCTAACAACCCTCAGTGTTATTTTTTTTAAATCTCCTAACTGCTCCTTTCTTTTGGTGATGATATTAAATTTATCTCCCTGGTTTCCAACTCACCAACCAATGAAATGAGACCTGCATACAGGTAGGGAAATGTGTGTACAGGAGCACCATGTCTGCAGTTAGAGACAGGTGTATACAGGGCTTTAACTACAGACTCAAGCCTCAGTCCATTAAATATTTCCATCTCACGCACAACCTTATGGAGGTCTGGGAAACCCTTTCTATGTCACTGAATTATGCTATCAAAATGGACATCTACTGGGGGGGGGGGGTCATGTGGAGGAGAGTTTGAACAGAGAGAAATAAATTCAATCCCATCATTCCTTGAAAAGCCTCAGGAGAAAACAGGTAGTTGCTGAGAAGTTCATATCTAAACATTAAACTTTGTCTGAATTCTATCAAAGATCAAGGGGTATGGCGTGAAAGCAGGAAGTGGGTACTGAAGTTTCATGTTCAGCCATGAACTCGTTGAATGGCGGTGCAGGCTAGAAGGGCTGAATGGCCTGCTCCTGCACCTATTTTCTATGTTTCTATCTTGATTTTAAAATGTCAGATGAATGCCTCATTGTTGCACTTTTAAATTTATTAATACTCATTCTTCTAGATAAGACCTGAAGTTGCTTAATATGTGACATAAAAATGTTATCTTGGTAATTATTATCCTGTGGGTTGCCAATTTTTTTTCTGCTCTGGTGATAAAGAGCAACACTGGATTTTATGCTAACGGTATTTATTCTAGAGCACTCCTGATGCCTTGGTTGGTGAGCCCAGTGTGGAACTGGGTCATTTAGTCCAGGAAGTACCCAGGTTTGAGTGAGGGGAAGAAACAGCCAGAGTTTCCACTCCTGATTACTGTTTAATCTCCCTTGCTGGTAAACGTGTGTGGTTACCTTACCAGGTGAGGACAAGATCAAACTCGGTCGTGACGCTTTTAGCAGCCAAATAGCCTTTTGATACCTACTGTTCAAACTTGCATCTGAATGGGTGGCTGACAAAGCGAGTGCAGCTAGTTGGAATTCTGCCCAAGCCAAAGGGGTTTCTTTGGCAGTTGTTGGGGTGGGGGTGATGGTATCTTCGCAACACAAATGTTGATAACACAAATCTGACCAAAACTTAATTTTTTAAAAAGTCTGCATTCAATTTTGTGTTTGAATGGCAGGTTGGATCACCAAGGAGCGGCGGGCAGTATGTGATTTGGTGCCTGAACGTTCCACTATTTCCATGCTGTGATTAGTGCGCATATTGGCAATTATGAATAAAGGAAGAAAATTATTTTTTCTGAAGGGAGAAATTGTCCATTTTCAGCAATGCTTGCTAGGGTGTTACTGAAAAAGGATAATTTCTATCCTCAAAAAATTCCACAGGAACTGGCAGCCCAGCTGCAAAGAAAAAATGTGGATGTCTGCAGCACTTTTCATGACCTCAAGGCGTCCTAAAGTGCTTTACAGCCAATGAAGTACTTTTGAAGTGTAATCACAGTTGTAATGTAGGGAAGCACTGCGATATGTGTGCGCACTAGATCCGTGCAGTAGAGCTGGTCTCAGTCACCTTGGGTAATCCTTGCCACTGGACCAAGACCTAGCTCTGTCAAGCCCATGTGGTGGCTGGTGTGCAACGACCATCACACATTAAAAAAAATCCACGCAGAGGCATTTTCCACCCTTCATGATGTAGTTCGGGTCCTTCATTCGAAACACCTGTGAACTCATCCTTTTTCTGGCGTGGTAGCAAGTCATCCTCATTTCGAGGGACTGTTTATGAATGAATGACCAAGTGCACGTCGTTGTTGCTGGATTGTAACCCTCAACTATTACCAAGTAATGCATTGACCCTCTAAGCGATCAGAAACGCTCATTAAGTTGAAATCCCAGCATTTCTCCAATCTAATATTAATCTCTGTCTGACAATAAAGCATAATTTTTTTTAAAAACTCATACACACTTTTAACTTTCCCAGACAATCGAACCCTAAAGAAAATACCTTATCAGTCATATACGTGTATTTTTTCAGTTGTACTGTGGCGGGTGACCATTTAAACGAAAGCCAGCCAAATCAAGGCTCTTGGCCAACGGTATACATTGTCCACTGACCAGAGTTTAAAATGAAATAAATTCTCAACTTCTAGTATAAGCGTATGCTCATGTAGACAGGTAATGCCCCCAAAGTCTTGCTACAAAACCGAATTCACTGCAGCACGGGAAAGTCTACACGAAACCTAGTGCTGATACAGCAGTTATATAGTCTGAAACCATAGTACCAACTCTTATACCATACAATCTTGTAAAGACGCGAGTACAAGGTATAACGGCAATCTGGCAGTTACAAGACGCAAGTTAAGTTTACAGTTTGAAATGCATGCTGCAGTTATGGTGTGGGGAGAGGCGGGAGCAGCGAAGCAATAAAATCCAGGCCCATCCTGTGGGTCCGCCGCCACGCGGTGCCCGCCACGTGCTCGCCACCAGGCCTCGGCCTCGTGCGCCACCCAGAGATCGCTGAGAGCCCAGGCAACGCACGTCAGCGGGCAGGAGCCCGCTGAGATCCGATCAGAAACAGAGACACGGTGTGTGGGGTGGAGAACAGGACCTGCAAATCCCGCGGCAACCACAGGCCCGCAATCCGCGGCCTGCGCCGCCCACACTGCTGTTTAGATTCCCGGGCTGCAAGCGCTGTGCCACCCACCGCTGCCGAGCTACCGGCTGCACCCCGGCTCCCGCACCCTTGCACTGTTGCAAGTTCGCCCCCCGCATTGGGCTCGGCTATGCTCGCCTCTTACCATCACCATCCGCCATCTTCTTGCTCTTCTCGCCAAATGAACGAGCGCGGCCCCGATCCGCGCAGGTCTAGTGCAGCGCCCGATCCCACAATGCACTGCACCACCCCACACCTACCAATCACAGCGCGGCGGCGCATACCCATTGCTTGTTCACGCGCCGGCTGACTAAGCTGCATATATTACTTATTCCCGAAGATGATTGGCCAACTCCCCTGCCAATCACGCCTGGATCGCGCACTGCTGCCACGTGACTGGGATTGATTGATTTGGAATTTTTGTGGTCAGCTGGAGGCCGGACAGGCTGGAAAAGTCGTCACCTCACAACTATTTTAGTAAAACTATAAACTAAGTGCCCCACAACCGACAAATTAACAAATAAAAACGTTTACAGTTACTGAAATCAAATTAGAATGTGGTTTCAACTCACATTACTGGGAAACCTGCACCCAGTTGTCGTCTCTCCGTTAGCTCGGTTTGCCAACTCTCATTGCACGTTTTCCCGGAGGTTTCATCACAGCATCCTCCTGTCTCCAACAACCGCGACAAATCAAGCAGCCTTTTGTCCATCTTTTTTATTTTTATAATTAATAATGAAAATTTTCAAAGCAAGTGGAAAAACATTTTTTACACAACTATGATTTTTTTTCCTCCTGGGTTGCTCAAAGCAGTGTTCAGGGATTGGTTATTCTTTCATTCCTGCAGACT
This sequence comes from Pristiophorus japonicus, assembly GCF_044704955.1. Classification (NCBI taxonomy): domain Eukaryota; kingdom Metazoa; phylum Chordata; class Chondrichthyes; family Pristiophoridae; genus Pristiophorus; species Pristiophorus japonicus. The sequence continues at coordinate 80,433,154 of NC_091982.1, read as the reverse complement.
TCAGGACAATCCGGGGGGGGGGGGTTGGCAACACTGCAGTTTACCCAACATGGTGCCCGCGCTCTCCCCATGGATCACGTATCATTTAGGAGACCCAAATTATATGTTGCTACAGCCAAGGCGTGGGGACCCCAAGTGTATATATGAGTACAACCAGCTAAAACCATGCAATTTACCAAGCTTGTCCAGATAATCTGTCTGCAACCAAGTGGGTAAATGTCAGCAGCCCAGTGACAGATCCATCCTTTCAGCTTCCATTAGTGAGCTTGACTAACTGGTCAATCATTAACAGTACCCTAGAGTACTGTAGACTTGCCAGATTCAGGTAGTAGAGTCTGCCACAGAGTTGTGACATTGTTCCAAGCTTTAAATAAAAACAGACTAACACGTCCTTACTATACAGTATAAATGCACACGAGGCCCATACTTGAGAGAAGGTCACTCTGTGACCAGTTACCTTTGACTACTCAGTTTCCCCACAGTAGGCAATCGGCCTGAATCTAGAGTTCATCCTTGCACCTATGAAACGGTTTAAGTTCCTCAGGGCATGCCACGTTCCTTGACCAGCTGAAAGCTTTCCCCTTTTGTATTAATTTGATCTTGTGTTGGTCTTAACTATTATTCCCTCATCAACTTTATTCAATTCATGCTTCCCTCATTAGCTTTATTCAATTGTATTCATGGTTAAGATACTGAATGAGAGGTCAGGTTTTCCTATTGACGGAATGGTCATAAATGTTTGTGTAGATAAACTGTGTTAACCTACAGTTTATGGTATTTTAAAGCATACAACATTAATGACAGTTATTATGCAAAGCCTAGTAAAAGCACAATATCTTATCCATAGCAATGCAGTCTTTATAGTTATAGAAAATGATTAATGGGAGGAAAATGCCAAATTACATCGAGTACATATCACTGACATAGACTTTTGTTTCTTTGTAAGTGGTGACAGATTGATCAGCAGACTCAACTTGTTCCAGGAACACATTTAGATTTAAAGTTGAGGCAGGTTACAAACTGGCAAACTGTAGCTGAGTTTAAATGAAAGCACTGTACAATTATGAATGTTGTTAAACGACGCAGTGAGGAGTAGAGAGCACATCCCAGGCCCTGTTGTACAAGATAAGGGTAATAACAAACAGAATGCGACAGGGACAGAGCGCATATACATAATAGTGCATCAGAATTTGGGGTCAGAGTAGGGATAAATGGTAAAAAGACAAAATTAAAAGCTCTTTATCTGAATGCATGTAGCATTCATAACGAGATAGATGAGTTGACAGCACAAATAAAAATAAATGGGTATGATCTGATAGCCATTATAGAGACATGGTTGCAATATTCAGGGGTACTTGCAATTTCAGAAGGATAGGCAGAAAGGAAAAGGAGGCGGGGTAGCTCTGTTAAGAAAGGATGAGATCAGTGCAGTTGTAAGAAATGATACTGGCTCAGAAAATCAAGATGTAGAATCAGTTTGGGTGGAGATAAGAAATAATAAGGGAAAGAAGTCACTGGTGGGAGTGGTCTACAGACCCCCAAACAGTAGCCACAGTGTAGGACAGAGTATAAATCAACAAACAATGGAGGCTTGTAAGAAAGCTACGGCAATAATCATGGGTGATTTTAATCTTCATATTGATTGGACAAATCAAATTGGCAAAGATAGCCTTGAAGAAGAGTGTATGCGGAATGGTTTTTTAAAACAATACGTTGTGGAACCAACCAGAGAGCAGGCTATTTTAGATTTGGTAATGTGTAATAACACGGGATTAATTAATGATCTCGTAGTAAAGGATCCTCTTGGGAAAAGTGATCCTAGCCTGATAGAATTTCAAATTCAGTTTGAGGGTGAGAAAGCGAGGTCACAAATTAGTGTCTTGAACTTATATAAAGGCAATTACAAAGGTATGAGGGCAGAGTTGCCTAAAGTGGACTGGGAAAATAAATTATAGGGCAAACGTTTGAGGCATAACTCTCAGCAAAGCTATATAAATCCAGTGAGAAAGAAAGACCCCAAGAGAAGGATGAACCATCCATGGATAACTACGGAAGTAATTGAAAACAAAGGCATACAATGTTGCGAAGAATATGGAAGGCCAGAGGATTGGGAAATTTTTAGCAAAGGGTGATTAAAGAGAGAGTAAACTAGCAAGAAATATTAAAAACAGACAGTAAGAGCTTCGACAGGTATATAAAAAGGAAGAGTAGCTAAAGTAAATGTTGGTCCCTTAGAGGATGAGACCAGGGAATTAATAAATGGGAAACAGCAGAGACTTTGAACAAATATTTTGTATCGGTCTTCACCGTAGAAGAAACTAAAAGCATCCCAAAAATTGATAATCAAGGGGCTATTGTTGGGGAGGGGGAAGAAACTTAAAACAATCACTATCACTGGAGAAAAAGTATTAGGCAAACTAATGGGACTAAAGGTGGAGAAGTCCCCTGGACCTGATGGCTTGCATCCTCGGGTTTTAAAAGAAGTGGCTGCAGAGATAGTGGATGCATTGGTTGTAATCTACCAAAATTCCCTGGATTCTGGAGAGGTCCCAGCGGATTGGAAAACCGCAAATGTAACGTCCCCATTTAAGAAAGGAAGAGACAGAACGCAGGAAACTATAGATCAGTTAGCCCAACATCTGTCATCAGGAAAATACTAGAGTCTATTATTAAGGAAGTAGTAGCAGAACATTTAGAAAATCATAATGCAGTCAAGCAGAGTCAGCATGTTTTTATGAAAAGGAAATCATGTTTGACAAATTTGCTGAAGTTCTTTGAGATAACGGGCTGGGTGGATAAAGAGGAAGCAGTAGATGGTGTGTATTTGGATTTCCAGAAGGCATTAAATAAGGTGCCACATAAAAGGTTACTGTACAAGAGCTCTCAGGGTTGAGGGCAATAGATTAGCATGTATAGAGGATTGGCTAACTAACAGAAAACCGAGTCGGGATAAATGGGTCATTTTCAGGTTGGCAAACTGTGGACTAGTGGGGTGCCACAGGTATCAGTGCTGGGGCCTCAACTATTTACAATCTATACTAATGACTTGGATGAAGGGACAGAGTGTAATGTAGCCAAATTTGCTGATGATACAAAGATAGGTGGAAAAGCAAGTTGTGAGGAGGATGAAAATAATCTGCAAAGGGATGTAGATGGGCTAAGTGAATGGGCAAAAATGACAGATGGAGTATAATGTGGGAAAGTGTGAGGTTATCCAATTTGGCAGCAAAAATAAAAAAGCTAATTATTTAAATGGGGAGAGATTACAAAATGCTGCGATACAGAGGGGTTTGGGGGTTCTTGTACATGAAACTCAAAGTTAGCATGCAGGTATAGCAAGTAATTAGGAAAGCAAATGGAATCTTGGCCTTTATTGCAAAGGGGATGGATTATAAAAATAAGGTAGTCCTGCTGCAACTGTACAAGGCTTTGGCGAGACCACACTTGGGAGTACTGCATACAGTATTGGTCTCCTTATTTTAAAAAAAAGAGATATACTTGCTTTGGAGGCAGTTCAGGGAAGGTTCACGAGGTTAATTCCTGAGATGAAGGGCTTGTTATATGAAGAATGGTTGAGCAGGTTGAACCTGTAACTCATTGGAGTTTAGACGACAGAGGTGATCTGATTGAAGACTGAGAGGTGATCTTATTGAAATGTATAAGATTCTGAGGAGGCTCGACAGGGTAGATGCAGAGAGGATGTTTCCTCACGAAGGAGTCTAGAATTAAGGGAGGCGGCATAGTCTCAGAATAAGGGGTCGCCCATCTAAAATGGAAATGAGGAGTTTCTTCTCTCAAAAGGGTCATGAATCTTTGCAATTCTCTACTTCAGAGAGCAGGAGGCTAGGTCATTGAATATATTTAAGTTGGAGATACAGATTTTTGAAAAATAAGGAAGGCAAGGGTATGGGGAGAGGGCAGGGAAGTGGAGTTGAGGCCAGGATCAGATCATCCATGATCTTATTGAATGACAGAGCAGGCTTGAGGGGCCAGATAGCCTACTTCTGTTCCTATTTGTTTTGTTGTATGATAAGAACATATCCTTGAATGATTCCAAAACAAAACCTTTACTGTGTACAGATAGTGACAGTGATGAATTCCATAACTGGAATAAATGAACTTCACTCGCCTATTTAGGAACAATAACCAGATTTAGGGGGCGGTGGGGGGGGGGGCGAAAGCACGCGCAAGACAATAAAAGAGGAAGGTGATAGAGTGTTGCAAGGTGACTAGATATGTTTAAAGCTTAAAAAACCCACACTTATGCAAAAGGTTTTTAATTAAGGAAAGTAAAATAGTGTCATTTATACTTCATTGAAAAAAAAGTATCAATCTGTGCACCACCCGCAGTTAAAGTTCAAAAATAAATCTGCCAGAATTCTGAACTTTGAAGATGACTATTTGTGTGGCAGTGTTTTCAAATTTCGATGCCAAGAAATCTTGCGGTGTTGAGCACATCATCTCTCATCAGATAGCAGCCACACAACCGTCGGTAGCCAGTGAATGCATCACGACCATGCAGGACTCTCCAATTATCCACAAATAGAACCTGTAGTAGACACAGTAGCCATTAAACCTACTATTTCAGCACATGTGGAACAGAGTTTGGACTTCCCAGTATGGAGCAACTATTGCAAAAGAATTAACAGCATTGTTCTTCTCCCCATCCCAAAGATTTGTTGCCATAGGAGCGATGTAGAGAAGTGTTCAGAATCTAAATGCAGCTTTAGTATACAGCAGATTCAGTTGCACATGTGGACAGTGTACTTGTTGTTCCTCTATACAAATTGCAGTGAAATTGGAGGGCAAATAAAACAACTTCCATTATTCATCGACCAAGTAGGACAACTCCAGCCATCATACACAGCAGGCAGAGTGGTCAAAACAAATATAGAGTTGCTTTTGATGTAATTATGTTGCCCTTGAACAGCTGTTTAGTAATTTAAATCAATGTTTAAACCATTACATGTGAAGAGGTTTGAGTTAAAAAAAAATTGAAGTCAGCCACTTAAATCAGAGTAAATGAAGCTGTTAAGTTTTTTCTAAAAAAGGCCATTAACGAAATGCCGTGCAAGTATAGTCCTTAAATCCATGCAAAAGGGAGGTGGGCAAGGAATACTTAAGGGCATGAAGCATAATAAAATTGTTTGCCACAAAGTACCCTATAATACTGTCCTGGAGACAGCATTCAAATAAACTAGCTTACAAAAACACAAGAAATAGGAGCAGGCCATTCACTCCACTACCCCATTATCCAAAAATCTATCAATCCCTGCCTTGAATATACTGAGCCTCCACAGCCCTCTGGGGTAGAGAATTCCAAAGATGCACCACCCTCCGAGTGAAGAAATTTCACATCAGTCCTAAGTGGCCAACCCCTTATTCGGGGATATAACCCCTGGTTTTAGACTCCCCAGCCAGGGGAAACATCCTCCTTGCATCTACCTAGTCAAGCCCTGCAAGAATTTGGGATGTTTCAATGAGACCACCTCATTCCTCTAAACTCCAGGAATATAGGCCAAGTCTGTTCAGTCTCTCCTCATAGGACAATCCCACCATCCCAGGAATCAGTCTGATAAACCTTCATTGCACTCCTATGGCAAGTATATCCTTCCTTAGGTAAGGAGACCAAAATTGTACACAATACTTCTGGTGTGGTCTCACCAGGGCCCAATATAATTCAGGAAGACATCTTACTTTTGTACTCAAATCCTCTTGTAATAAATGCCAACATAACATTTGCTTTTTTAATTGCTTGCTGTACTTGCAGGTTAACTTTCAGTGATTTGTGTACAAGAACATCCAAGTCCCTTTGAACACCAACATTTCCCAATCTCACCATTTAAAAAATACTCATTTTGCTATTTTTCCTTCCAAAGTGGATAACTTCACATATTCCATTTACCATGTCTGTATCCCCTTGAAGCCTTTTTGCATCCTCCTCACAACTTGCATTCCATCTAGCTTTGCATCACCAGCAAACTTGGATATATTACATTTGGTCCCCTCATCCAAATCATTGATATAGATTGTGAATAGCTGAGGGCAAGGCACTGATCCTTAGGGCACCCCACTAGTTACAGTCTGCCAACCCAAAACTGACCCGTTTATTCCTATTCTCTGTTTTCCAAAATCAGTTAACCAATCCTCAATCCATGCTAGTAGATTACCCCCAATCTCATGAGCCCTAATTTTGTTTAATAACCTCGTGTGGCACCTTATTGAATGCCTTCTGAAAATCCAAAAATACCACATCCTATTCTGCTAGTTACAACCTCAAAATGAACAGATTAGTCAATGTGATTTCCCTGATGGGAACAGTAAACCTCAAACTTAAAAATTTGCAGTTAAAAGGCACGTTGCAGCCAGCATTCTATGACAATATCCACCATAGAACCTTTGCACTCAATATGCCTTTATAGGGTCAGTGGAGCACGCCTTTCATTGGGCCATGCCCGTTTCACCACTGCCCAAGATGAATGAATGGTGTTTTGGATTAAGCTTATGCCCAGTGGAGAATATTCACCTATCGGAAATCATCTCCTTCAATGCAAATAAAAGCCCAGCAGCAGTCGGTGAGCGAGCAGTGCGGGGAGGAGCAGCATCAGCGGCAGTCCGGGGTCAGCAGCCTACAAAGGCCCAGCGGCAGTCGGTGAGCGAGCAGTGCGGGGAGGAGCAGCATCAGCGGCAGTCCGGGGTCAGCAGCCGACAAAGGCCCAGCGGCAGTCGGTGAGCGAGCAGTGCGGGGAGGAGCAGCATCAGCGGCAGTCCGGGGTCAGCAGCCTACAAAGGCCCAGCGGCAGTCGGTGAGCGAGCAGTGCAGGGAGGAGCAGCATCAGCGGCAGTCCGGGGTCAGCAGCCTACAAAGGCCCAGCGGCAGTCGGTGAGCGAGCAGTGCAGGGAGGAGGGACAAGAAATCAAAGTGACGTCACAGCCAAGCTGGTAAGTGATTGGCTGATGAGTATATCTTTGATTTTGTGTTCTAATAGACAAGAGGATAAATTATTAAATAGCTGTTTAGTGTGTGTAGTGGGAGTCAGTGTTTTTGCTGGGTAATTTAAGGGTAACTAGTGGGATGGCAGGGACAGCTCGTTCAAACGGAATGCAACACCTGTGCCATGTGGGAATTCCTGGCCGCTTCCTGCAACGGGGATGACCACATGTGCAGGAAGTGTCTCCAGCTCCTCCAACTCGCGCGCCGAGTCTCGGAGCTTGAGCGAGGACTGGAGGCACTGAGGAGCATCCAAGAGAATGAGAGGTACGTGGATAGCTCGTTTCAGGCTTTGGTCACCCCACAGATTAAAAGGGTATAGGAGGATAGAGAATGGGTGACCATCGCACACAAGAGTATGGCGAGGCAGGTAGTGCAGGAGTCCCCTCAGGCTTTCCCGCTCTCCAACCGGTACTCTATTCTGACTACTAGCGAGGGCAGTGATGCCTCTGGGGAGTGCAGCCAGGGTCAAGTCCACAGCACCGTGGGTGGCTCAGCTGTACCGGGGGGGGGGGGGGAGGAAGAAGACGGGAAGGGCTATAGTGATAGCAGATTCAATAGTTAAGGGAGCAGATAGGCGCTTCTGCGGCAGCAAAGGTGACATCAGGATGGTGTGTTGCCTCCCTGGTGCAAGGGTCAATGATGTCACTGAGCGACTGCAGGGCATTCTGGGGAGGGAAGAGGATCAGCCACTGGTTGTGGTCCACATTGGTACCAACGACATAGGTAGAAAGAGGGGTGAGGTTCTGAAAGCAGAGTTTAGGGAGCTAGGAGTAAGATTGAAAGCCAGGACCTCAAAGGTGGTAATCTCGGGATTACTGCCAGTGCCACGTACTAGTGAGGGTAGAAATAGGAAGGCTAGTCAGATAAATACATGGCTGGGGCATTGGTGTAGGAGGGAGGGCTTTAGTTTCCTGAACAATTGGGACCACTTCTGGGGTAGGTGGGACCTGTACAAGTTGGACAGGTTACACCTCAACAGAGATGGGACCAATGTTCTCGCGAGTGGTTTTGATAGTGCGGTTGGGAGGGCTTTAAACTAGCTTGGCAGGGGGATGGGAACCCAGGAGAGGGCTGTGAGCTAGTTAGAGTGGGTGAGAGCTTAGATGAACAGAACCCCAAGAAAGAATGCAAAAGGCAGAAGGCAACAGAGCAGAGTAGCACTGGGATAAGTGTAAACCACAAGGTGATAGGAAGGGACAATATGTATGAATATAAAGGGGCTGCAGGAGGGGTTAAAACTAAAAATCATGGTTTAAAAACTAGTATTAAAACACTTTACCTAAACGCACACAGCATTCGAAATAAAGTAAATGAGTTGACGGCACAAATCATTACAAATGGGTATGATTTGGTGGCCATTACAGAAACGTGGTTGCAGGGTGGCCAAGACTGGGAATTAAACATACAGGGGTATCTGACAATTTGGAAAGATAGACAAGAAGGGAAAGGAGGTGGGGTAGCTCTGTTAATAAAGGATGATATCAGGGCAGTTGTGAGAGACGATATTGGCTCTAATGAACAAAATGTTGAATCATTGTGGGTGGAGATTAGAGATAGTAAGGGGAAAAAGTCACTTGTGGGCATAGCTTATAGGCCCCCAAATAATAACTTCACGGTGGGGCAGACAATAATCAAGGGAATAATAGAGGCATGTGAAAAAGGAACGGCAGTAATCATGGGGGATTTTAACCTACATATCGATTGGTCAAATCAAATTGCATGGGGTAGCCTTGAGGAGGAATTCATAGAATGCATACGGGATTGTTTCTGAGAACAGTATGTTACAGAACCTACAAGGGAGCAAGCGATCCTAGATCTGGTCCTGTGTAATGAGACAAGAATAATAAACGATCTCCTAGTAAAAGATCCTCTCGGAATGAGTGATCACAGTATGGTTGAATTTGTAATACAGATTGAGGGTGAGGAAGTAGTGTCTCAAACGAGCGTACTATGCTTAAACAAAGGGGACTACAGTGGGATGAGGGCAGAGTTGGCTAAAGTGGACTGGGGACACAGACTAAACGGTGGCACAATTGAGGAACAGTGGAGGACTTTTAAGGAGCTCTTTTAGTGCTCAACAAAAATATATTCCATTGAAAAGGAAGGGCGGTAAGAGAAGGGATAACCAGCCGTGGATAACCAAGGAAATAAAGGAGGGTATCAAATTAAAAACCAATGCGTATAAGGTGGCCAAGGTTAGTGGAAAACGAGAAGATTGGGAAAATTTTAAACAACAGCAAAGAATGACTAAAAAAGCAATAAAGAAAGGAAAGATAGATGATGAAAGTAAAATTGCGCAAAACATAAAAACAGATAGTAAAAGCTTTTACAGATATATAAAACGGAAAAGTGTGACTAAAGTAAATGTTGGTCCCTTAGAAGATGAGAAGGGGGATTTAATAATGGGAAATGTGGAAATGGCTGAGACCTTAAACAATTATTTTGCTTCGGTCTTCACAGTGGAAGACACTAAAACCATGCCAAAAATTGCTGGTCACGGGAATGTGAGAAGGGAGGACCTCGAGACAATCACCATCACTAGGGTGGTAGTGCTGGACAGGCTAATGGATCTCAAGGTAGACAAGTCCCCTGGTCCTGATGAAATGCATCCCAGGGTTTTAAAAGAGATGGTGGAAGTTATAGCAGATGCATTCGTTATAATCTACCAAAATTCTCTGGACTCTGGGGAGGTACCATCGGATTGGAAAGCTGCTAATGTAATGCCTCTGTTTAAAAAGGGGGACAGACAAAAAGGCAGGTAACTCTAGGCCGGTTAGTTTAACATCTGTAGTGGGGAAAATGCTTGAAGCTATCATTAAGGAAGAAATAGCGGGACATCTAGATAGGAATAGTGCAATCAAGCAGACGCAACATGGATTCATGAAGGGGAAATCATGTTTAACTAATTTACTGGAATTCTTTGAGGATATAACGAGCATGGTGGATAGAGGTGTGCCGATGGATGTGGTGTATTTAGATTCCCAAAAGGCATTCGATAAGGTGCCACACAAAAGGTTACTGCAGAAGATAAAGGAACACGGAGTCAGAGGAAATGTATTAGCATGGATAGAGAATTGGCTGGCTAACAGAAAGCAGAGAGTCGGGATAAATGGGTACTTTTCGGATTGGAAATTGGTGATTAGTGGTGTGCCACAGGGATCGGTGCTGAGACCACAACTGTTTACAATATACATAGATGACCTGGAAGAGGGGACAGAGTGTAGTGTAACAAAATTTGCAGATGGCACAAAGATTAGTGGGAAAGCGGGTTGTGAGGACGACACAGATAGGCTGCAAAGAAATTTAGATAGGTTAAGCGAATGGGCTAAGGTTTGGCAGATGGAATACAATGTCGGAAAATGTGAGGTCATCCACCTTGGGAAAAAAAAAACAGTAAAAAAGGGAATATTATTTGAATGGGGAGAAATTACAACATGCTGCGGTGCAGAGGGACCTGGTGGTCCTTGTGCATGAATCCCAAAAAGTTAGTTTGCAGGTGCAGCAAGTGATCAGGAAGGCAAATGGAATGTTGGCCTTCATTGCGAGGGATGGAGTACAAAAGCAGGGAGGTCCTGCTGAACTGTACAGGGTATTGGTGAGGTCGCACCTGGAGTACTGTGTGTGGTTTTGGTTACCTTACTTAAGGAAGGATATACTAGCTTTGGAGAAGGTACAGAGACGATTCACTAGGCTGATTCCGGAGATGAGGGGGTTACCTTATGATGATAGATTGAGTAGACTGGGTCTTTACTCGTTGGAGTTCAGAAGGATGAGGGGTGATCTTATAGAAACATTTAAAATAATGAAAGGGATAGACAAGATAGAGGCAGAGAGGTTGTTTCCACTGGTCGGGGAGACTAGAACTAAGGGGCACAGCCTCAAAATACGGGGGAGCCAATTTAAAACAGAGCTGAGAAGGAATTTCTTCTCCCAGAGGGTTGTGAATCTGTGGAATTCTCTGCCCAAGGAAGCAGTTGAGGCTAGTTCGTTGAATGTATTCAAATCACAGATAGATAGATTTTTAACCAATAAGGGAATTAAGGGTTATGGGGAGCGGGCGGGTAAGTGAAGCCGAGTCCACAGCCAGATCAGCCATGATCTTGTTGAATGGCGGAGCAGGCTCGAGGGGCTAGATGGCCTACTCCTGTTCCTAATTCTTATGTAATTATGTACTTATGATCTGAATCCTTTGCAGAGTTAGTAATGTAAAGTTTAGAATTAATGGATAGTGATGCCATTAAGTGTATTGAAACATTAACATGAACACTGTGCAAACCCTAGTTCTTATATTTGGTGGTGTGGTGGTGTCCATTACCTAAATGTATTAATCTATGACAGAATGCAAGACTACTCCAAAACTGTCAAGTTGAGATCACTTAAGGCATTATGCTGTATCCCAGACAGTAGGTGGGTTGGGCCATTACTAAAATCCAATGTGGTAAATGGATCTTGCACTGACAAACTAACTCACCCAGGCTTGGAAACTGCCACATTTTTAAGTTGTACAAATTTGCCTTACAATAGGAAACAGTTCTGCTGATTCAAGCAAGTGAATATACTGGTCCGATTGCCATCAGACACCGGTACTCCATTTGTCTCCTTGCTGTGTAAATGCAAAGGTCACTACAATACCAAAAGAGGGATTTGTAACACTATTTCGAACCTACACAGTTCAACATCCAAACTGTATCACCATCTGCTCACTTACCTTTCCAGGTTTGAGTTTTACCCAGATTTCATTCTCTGGCTTCCTGAGTTCTTTTGTAAGGGCTCGGTGTGCAACATACCATTGGTGGACTACATCATGAGGTGCTGTGCTTATGACCGTTCGGTCATAATTGTTATACCTGCAGACAAAGCAATAGTTTAAAAGATGCTGCCCGTTAGGAAATACAAAGATTTGAAAAAATGGTGCTCTTTGTTGGAACTTTTAACAAGGTGATTTGATAAAAGTTTGAACATTAGTAGGACAGTAGGTAGAAACACTGTTTCCAATGGTTAAGGAATCTATTAATAAGTGACAGATATAAGAGCTTTAGAGTGGAGCAGGAGAATCTTTAAAAATTATCAAAACACAGAATTTGATTTTTAAATATATATATTCTTTCATGGGATGTGGGTGTCCCTAGCAAGGCCAGCATTTATTGCCTATCCCCAATTGCCCACGAGATGGTGAGCCACTTTCTTGAACCGCTGCAGTCAGCATGGCGAAGGTACTCCACTAGTGCTGTTATGGGTAGTTCCAGAATTTTGACCCAATGGCGATGAAGGAACAGCAATAAATTTCTAAAACAGGGTAGCATGCGGCTTGGAGGTGGTGGTTTTCCCATGCACCTGCCCTTCCAGGTGGAAGTCGCGGGTTCGAGAGGTGCTGTCGAAGAAGCCTTGACTCGTTGCTATAGTGCAACTTGTAGATGGTATACACTGCAGCCACCATTTTCTGGGACACTCCTGTGCTAGGGAAAGAGGAAGCCAAGGTTCCTGCTCATTGGTGACCCTAAATTGAACATATGCATTTCAGGTAAGAATAGGATAGTCCTATGCCATGCATGGTTGAATAGCTACAATTCAGCATCTAGATTCACAGAAGAATGGCTATGATACTGGAGGGCCACTGGCATCTAGAAATTTACGTGTCGGTGTTCCAGGGTGGGGGAAAAAAAAAAGGGCGAAAGGAAATTAATCTGGAAAAAGTTATTCTGAAAGTCAGTTAATGTGAAGCTCAAACCAGATTACAGTTCATCCCAGTCTGAACCATCTTTTGAGATTACATTACAGCAATCCTTAAAAAGGAATGTATTCATACAATTTAAGGGGCAATACCACTGAATCATCAGTCCAAACTTTGTCTGGAGAAGAGTAAAAGGGATGCCAAGAGAAGTCAGACACTTCCTTACTGGAAACTCATCGCCACCTGCTGAAGTGTCTGAGTAGTCATACATATGCTCCTTCAGAGAGGAGGACAGAAAATTAAACATTTGTTGCTTGCTCTCACCTAATCAGGTACAATTCGTTATTCCATGGATAAACATTCAGAACTGGTCCAATTCCAATCATGTGATTGTGACATTGTCCTACATTCTCTATGTATTCATGTTTTATTGGTACTTTAGTAAGTACTTCAAAGTTGTGTGGATTTTCTTTTCGTACATTGTTTGCAGCATTAAACCCATCCTCCAACAGAGTTCTTCCACCTGTTCCATCATGCCTCAGACAATGGAACAACTGAACTCTAAAAGAGAAGAAGAAATGAGCAGGATACATGACAGACAACAAATTAATTTAGGGCTCAGATTAGGTTTGTGACTGGATATTAAACTGAACATCTCTTCATCTCCAGGAAGAGTGCTGGAATATAATCCAGAATTAGAGAAAATTATCTAGTTCTTAGCCCAATACCCCTTGCACTGCAAGTTTCAGATGGTTATTTAACAAAATTAGGCACCATCCCTGCCCAACATCCACAGTTCTAACAGGGTTCAGTAGATAATGATCATGTGTTTTTTTTCCCCCTTTGAACTCCAACTGAGATCAGTAACACCAGGCAGGGGTTCAAATCTGGAACATTACTGGTCTGTCTCAGGGTAATTAGCAGAGATTGCATTGGATTGGATTCCAATGTCATTTTTAAAAGTTAGAACTCTAAATTTCACCTCAGTTTAAGGATTATGCTACTCCCTTTTTTTTAAAAAAAAAGGGGTGGGCAATACTTCATGAGAGAATAAAATCTTTTGGTTTCCTCCCTCCCCTCCCCTACCACCAGCACCACCACAGGAAGGAAAGGCATACAAGTGGACTGGTAAGCCTTAAAGGTGGTGTCAGTAGAACTACAGACCCAGCAGATCAGCAGCCTTAAATCTTAGCTGGGAAATGGTGGACGACGAGGAAAATTAAATTGAAAAAGAAAATACCTAGTAATATTACATCCAACAAGTAATGCACATACCCACATGGTTCCTGAAAATAAGTTGTGTCTATATGCCGATCCAGTGCCACTTTTGTGTAAGCAGTGTCACTACGAGAGAAGTCTGAAGTAAAATCCCACATTCGGCCGTAAATAGATTCCCTGTAGCAATAAGAAAGCCAATTTACAATCATGTCAAAGTACACCTGGAAGAAAATGTAGGGTTTTTTTTGTTGCTTGTGTTCACCAAACATTACTGAAATACTGGACAGCTGCAAGTTGCTTTCTTTTTGAAAATACAATAGGAATTCTAACCGTATAACCAGAGGCTGTTAGCAGCAGGTAGCATTTGAGGGCCACGAGCCCCCGACTGCTGTTGCACTGACTACATCTTTTAACACCAACGCTATATTTAAGATAATGTTCCAGTTTCTAATCATTACCCTTACTTAATTCAGAATCCTGAACTTGGTCTTGAAAGCCAACATTAATTTTTAAAATGATTTTTTTTTCCAGCAAGTTTTAATTTAAGTCAGTCAATGCTTAAGATAATATACATCATATCTTATTACTCAGCATGAGGTAGAGGCAGGGCAAGAGACCAATCTTCGAAAAAAATGCCCAACAGGTGATGGTTGGCAACTCCTTAAATCAGCAACCGATCAGCCATTGAGTGGGACCCTTCAGTGAACCAATGTTAAACACAAAAACAAACAATTATGCTCCAAAACCAGGAGACCACCAAGTAATAAATGGCATAGGCAATAAAGACAACATAACGACAGATTCATGGGTTCTGAACTTTCTCAGACATTTGGTTGGGCATCAGAATCCTGAAGAAGTCGTCCTCAATGTTTAAGGTAAGAAAGGAAGTAAGTTAATTAGCCAAATAAGAATTCCTCTACCCATTCCTATTTTACTCAATTTAAAATACAGCATTAACCATGAACGTTAATATCTTCTGCAGTTTGTTTTTGTGAAAATGTAAATTAATTGCACTGGTCAAAGTATGTGTTTGTACTTTTCTGTAGATTCACAAGTATTCCATTGAGCATGAAGAAACAGATTAACTTGGTACATTCTCTTTTCTATTCAACATAGCCTCCTCTCCAGGTATAGATGTGTAAACTGATGAGCAATGCTCTCCGGAAAGACTGCCCAATAGCAAGTGAGAAAACACCACATTGATATCCTTTTTGGATTATATATAAATCTAATTTGAAATTTAAAAACAAACTATTCACCTCTAACCACTCCAGAGTTGAAGCACTGAGACAACTTTTAGCTTTCCAGCAACATACGGTTACAGATGGTAACTTTTCAGTTACTCCTCAGACTTTTCCACTATATTCAGATAGCTTGTTTCAGTCTAGTGATTAATCCTACTCTAGTAAATTGAGATAGTGCTGTGTTTGGAAAGACTAACAGCGTAATTTGGCTATAGAGAAAACAAATATAGGGTTTTAGTTGCATAGCTATGACCGAAGTATTACTTAGAGGACTACACAAGACTTTGGAACATTGCACTGGAGTATTATTTCTAGTTTTGGTATGGATTCGCTGCTGTCCTTTAAAAATATATTTGCAACAGTAAATACCATCATTAATAAATTAGATCTAAAGGCATTCAAAAATAAGCAAGATAGGACAGCCAAGACTCCCTGCAATTCACATGCCATGTGCAAACTCCAAGGCGCTTCAAGTGTTCTGGATAACCTATGTGCAGGAAGTGTCTCCAGTTGCTTGAAGGAAGCTCAGGGTTGGAGCTTCAAGAGTAGCTGGAGTCCCTGTAGGGCATACAGGAGACAGAGAGTGTCCTGGAGTGCATGTATCAGGAGGTGCTCACCCTGCAGGTCTGGGGGGCGGGAGGAGTGGAGATAGTAAATGGGTGGGCAGGATAGGATGAGGCAGGCAGTGCAGGAATCCTCCTGGAGTGTGGCACTCCCGATTTTCAATGCTGAATACCAGAGGGCGATGACACCTTGGGAGAGTGCAGTCTAGAGCACATCCATATGGGGCAAATGACTGCACATGCAGTGGTCATTGTGGATTTGATGGGTAGGAGGATAGATAGGCATTTCTGCAACCGCTGACCCCAGTCCCACATGATGTGTTGCTTCCCTGGTGCCAGGGTAAACAGCCAGAAGTTGTGGTCCATGTGGGAACCAATGACCTGGAGAAAAAAAAAAAGATTCAAGGTCCTGCATTCTGTTTCAGCAGCTAGGGAGGAAGCTAAAACGCAGGACCTCAAAGAGAAAATAATCTCTGGATTACTCCCAGTGCTAGTGAGTATAGGAATAGTGGGATAAAATGTTACCACATGGCTTGAGAAATGGTGCAGGAACGAGGGCTGTAGAATCCTGGGGACTTGGAGCTAGTTGCTGGGGCAGGAGGGACCTGGTTACACCTCGGAGCTGGGATCAATGACCTTGAAGGAAGGCCACTGTGGGGGGAGGGTTTAAACTAATGTGGATGGGCATCAGGATGAAATATTCGGGGAGATACAAGGTGTACAGAGGGGTGGAAGAGGCAAATAGCACTGGATTGTGGAAATAGAAGGAATCAGACAGGGGGCAAATACAAAAAAAAAAGTCCAAGATGGGTTTACAGTGCATGTACATAAATACATGCGGTGAGCTGCAGGCACAAGTTACCACATGGAACAGCAGCAATAGCAGACCTGGCTCAAGAAGAGGAACTTAATATTCCTGGCTACAAGGTATTCAGGAAAGATAGGAAAAGAAAAGGAGGGAGTGCTGGTGGCAGTATTGATCAAAGAACAGAGGATGGGACGACCTTGGATCTAGCCTGGGGGCGAAGGAGGTTGTACGGGTTCCCATTGGTTCTATAGTTTAGACTCACTCCAGCAGGGAGCTTGTTGAGAGTGAGATACAGCATTGCAATGAGGATGATCGAGAAGAGCGTTGGTGCGATGACGCAGCCCTGCTTGACCTCGGTCCGGACGTGGATTGGGTCTGTGGTGGCTCCGTTGGTCAGGATCACTGCTTGCATGTCGCCTTGGAACAGGCAGAGGATGGTGACAAACTTTTGGGGACAGCCGAAACGAAGGAGGACGCTCCATAGTCCCTCACGGTTGACAGTGTCAAAGACCTTTGTGAGGTCAAAGAAGGCCATGTACAAGGGTTGGTGCTGTTCCATGCATTTCTCTTGTAGTTGTCACCCTCAAAGCCTCCTTGATAAAGTGCAACATCCCCACCGGCACCTGGGAATCCCTGGCCCAAGACAGCCCCAAGTGGAGGAACAGCATCCGGGAAGGTGCTGAGCACGTAGAGTCTCGTCGCAGAGCGCATGCAGAAAACAAGCGCAGACAGTGGAAGGAGTGTGCAGCAAACCAGACTCCCCACCCACCCTTTCCTTCGACGTCTGTTCTACCGGTGACAGATTAATTCCCATATTGGACTGTACAGTCACCTGAGAACTCACTGAGAGTGGAAGCAAGTCTTCCTCTATTTCTTGGGACTATCCATGATGATGATCAAAGAAACGATTATAGCACTGGAAAGGGATGATGTAATTGAGACAGTCTATTTGATTAAAATTGAGTAACAGAGGAGCTATGATGCCACTGGGTGTGTACCATAGGCCACCAAATTAAAGAAAGATGCAAGAACGACAGAGTGGTGATAATGGGGGACTGCAATATCCCAATATAGACTGGGATAATAACAGAATAAAGAGCAAAAAGGGGGATGAATTCCAGAAATGTGACTTCCTTGATGCGTTTCCAGCCCAACAAGGAAGGAAGCAGTGCTGGATCTAGACTAGGGAATGATGTGGGGCGTGTTTCAGGGAACAATGTAGAATAGTTATGGAAAAGGACAAGGTACAATCAAGCATAAAAATACTTAACTGTAGGAGGGCTAACTTCAGTGACTTGAAAAGGGATCTGGCATAGGTGGATTGGAATGCAAAACCGTAATTAAACAATGAGAGATGGTTTGGGTATAGAGTAGATATATTCCTAGGAAGAGGAAAAGATAGGGCATCCAAAACTTTATCTTCAGTTATTCCAAGAGCTTGAGGTTAAAATGAGACAGAAAAAAAAAGGAAGCTTGTGACAATTGTAAAGGTTAATAATACAGTACAGTAGAGAACTAAGCTGAATAGAAAGTACAGAAGAGATCTAGAAAAAAGGGAATAGAGGGGCAGAGTGGGTAGGAGAATAGATTAGCAGCTAATGCGAACCCAAAAGTCTCAAACTCAGTGAGGAGTTAGTTAGTCAAAGGAAGGGTGGGGCAGTTGAGGGACCAAAAAGGAGGCAGAGGACATAGCTGAGATTCTAAATGAGTACTTTGCATGTCTTCACTAGATAAGAGGATGCTGCCAATGTAGCAGTAAAGGAACATGCAGCACCGATATTGGTTGGGATAAAAATGAAGAGAAGGTACTTAAAAGGTTCTTCAAAGTAGAGAAGTCACTTGATCCAGATGGGATGTATCCTAGGTTACTGAAGGAGGCAAGGGTGGAAATTAGAGGATCTGGCCACAATCCTCCTTGGATATAGGGGTGTTGCCAAGGGACTAGAGGATTGCAAATGTTAAACCCCAGTTTTGAAAAAAATCAGCATCTACAAGCCAGTCAACTCAAAGTGGGGACACAGGCAATAATCTGGGACAAAATTAATTGGCGAATGAAGGAAAGTAAACACCGATTTGTTAAAAGAACTGGGAGTTCCTTGATGAAGTAACAGAGGGTTGATGCTTATGAAGTTTTAAAATGGCATTTAACAAATACCACATTATAGACGAGTTAGCAAAATTAAAACCCATGGGATTAAAGGATAGTGGCAGCATGGATACAAAATTAGCTAAGGGATAAAAAAAAGTGAACATTTATTTATTTTTAATAGGATATAGATGTCTTTGGCAAAGCAAGCATTTATTGCCCATCCCCAATTTCCCTTAAAGGTGGTGATGAGCCACCTTCTTGAATCAAAACGCTGCAGTCCATATGTTGAAGGTACTCCCATAGTGCTATTGGGGAGGAGGTCCAGGATTTTGACCAAGCATTCATGAAGGAACTGCATACATTTCCAAGTCAGGATGGCGGTGCTCCCATGTGCCTGCTGCTCTTGCTCTTTTAGGTGGTAGAGGGTTTGGGAGATGCTGTCAAAGAAACCGATGAGTTGCTGCAGTGCATCTTGTAGATGGTACACTGTGCGCTGGTGGTGGAGGGAGTCAATGTTTAAGATGGTAGGTGGTGAGCCAATCAAGTGGACGCCTTTGTCCTGGATGGTGTCGACCTTGGACTGTTGTTGGAGCTACACAAATCCAGGCAAGCGGAGAGTATCCCATCACACTGCTGACTTGTGCCTTGTAGATGGTGGAAAGGCTTTGGGGAGTCAAGAGAAGAGACAGTTGCCGCAGAATATCCAGTCTCTGACATACTCTCGTAGCCACAGTATTTATGTGGCCTGGTCCATAAGTTTCTGGTCAATTTTGACCCCCAGGATGTTGATGGTGGGGGGGGGGGGGAGGGGATTTGACTATGTTAATGTTGTTGACCGTCAAGGAGATAGTTAGACTCTCTTGTTGGAGATGGTCATTGCCTGGCCACTTAAGTGGCAAGTAACATTGTTACCACACATCAGTCCAAGCCTGAATGTTGCCCAGGTCTTGCTGTATGCAGGCAGGCATGGACTGCTTCATTATCCGAGGAGTTGTGAATGAAATTGAACACTGCAATCAAAAGTGAACATCTCCACTTCTGACCTTATGATGGAGGGAAGGTCATTGATGAAGCAGCTGAAGATGGTTGGGCCTAGTACACTGCCCTGAGGAACTCCTGCAGCAATGCCCTGCGGCAAAGATGATTGTTGGAGGCCGACCACCATCCTTTGTGCTTGGTATGATGTCAGCCAGTGGAGAGTCCCTCCCGATTCCCATTGGCTTCAATTTCCTTGATGCCATACCTCGGTCAAATGCTGCCTTGATGTCAAGGGCAGTCACCCTCAGCTCACCTCTGTGGTCCATGCTTGGACCAAGGCTGTAATGAGATCTGGAGTTGAGGGGGCCCTGACAAAGCCCAAACGGAGCATCAGTGAGTAGGATATTGGCGTGCTTGTGCCGCTTGTTAGCACTGTCAAAGACACCAGTCATCACCTTCATGATTGGGAATAGACTGATGGGTAATTGGCCTGATTTAAGAACATAAGAAATAGGAGCAGAGAATAGGCCATTTGGCCCCTCGAACCTGCTCCGCCATTTACTATCATGGCTGATCTGATCATGGACTCCGCTCCACTTCCCTGCCCGCTCCTCAACCCTTTACTCCCTTATTGCTCAAAAATCTGTCTATTTCCACCTTAAAAATATTCAATGACCCAGCCTCCACAGCTCAGAGAATGCCATAGATTTACAATCCTCTGAGCAAAGAAATTTCACCTCATCTCAGTTTTAAATGGGCAGTCCCTTATTCCAAGACTATGTCTCCTAGTTTTAGTTGCCTCCATGAGTGGAAATATCCTTTCTGCATTCACCTTGTTGAGCCCCCTCATTATCTTACATGTTTCAAGCAAGTATATCCTTCCTTAAATACAGAGACTAGGAAGTCAGGTGTGGCCTCACCAATGTCCTGCTACAACTGTACAGGATTTCAGCTTTTATACTCCATCCCCCTTGTGAAAAAGGCCAACATTCCATTTGCCTTCATAAGTACTTGCTGTACCTGCTTACTAACTTTGTGTTTCATGCACAAGAACCCCCAGCTATCTCTGTACTGCAGCACTTTGCAATTTTGCGCCATTTAAATTATAATTTGCTTTTCTATTATTTCTGCCAAAGTGGATAACCTCACATTTTCCCACATTATGGGCCCAAGTTTCCACATGATTTGCGCCTGATTTTTAGGAGCAACTGGTGGAGAACGGACTATCTTAGAAATCGCAATTCTCCACATTTTTTTTTCTGCAGTTCTAGTCAGGTAGAACAGTTCTACTTTGGAACAGAATTTTTTCTTCACAAGAGGGCGTGTCCGGCCACTGACGCCTGATTTGAAAGTTTCCACAGTGAAAACGTACTCCAAACTAAAATAGAATGGAGCAAGTGAAGATTTTTGTAGAACTGAAAAAACTTGTTCTACACATTAAAAAATCAGGCACAGGTTACAAATTAGGCGTCCAGAACGAGGTGGGGGGGAGGGGGGGGGGGAAGGGAAGTCATTAAATTCTATAATAAATCCTTATTTATACTTATACAAATAAATCCAACCTGAATAAACATTTATAAGCAAAGAAAAGATTAAATAAACCATCTTCCTACCTGTGTGAAAGTGCTTCAGGCAGGCCTTTCGGGACCGAAGGCTGAACGGGCCGGCCCGAGACTTCAGACAGGGCCCGTCCCCAGCACCAGATTTACAGGTAGGTGGCGTTGGGTTGGGTTGGGTCGGGGAGGGGAAAAAGAGAGAGAGAGAGAGAAAGAGAGAGAGAAAGAGAGAGAGAAAGAGAGAGAGAAAGAGAGAGAGAAAGAGAGAGAGAAAGAGAGAAAGAAAGAGAGAAAGAAAGAGAGAAAGAAAGAGAGAGAGAGAGAAAGAGAGAAAGAAAGAGAGAAAGAAAGAGAAAGGTCGGATCCAGTCCGGGAGTCGGGTCGGGTCCAGTGGTGGGGGGGGGGGGGGGGGGGGGGTCGGGTCGGGGGAGCGGGAACAGGAGCGCGGGTCGGGTCGGGGAGGCGGAGAGCGGGAACAGGTGCGCGGGTAGGGTCGGGGAGCGGGAACAGGAGCGCGGGTCGGGTCGGGTCCAGTCGGGGGGGCGGGGAGCGGGAACAGGAGCGCGGGATGGGTCGGGTCAGTCGGGGCGGGGGGGGGGTGCGTGGGTGTCGGGTCTGGTCCGGAGGCAGGGAGCGGGTGTCAGGTCTGGTCTGGTCCAAAGGCAGGGGGGGGGGGGGGGGGGGGGGGGGGGAGAAGCGGGTGTCGGGTCTGGTCCGGAGGCAGGGAGCGGGTGTCGGGTCTGGTCCAAAGGCAGGGGGGCGGGGAAGCGGGTGTCGGGTCTGGTCCGGAGGCAGGGGGGGGGGGGCGGGGAGCGAGTGTCGGGTCTGGTCGGGGGGGGGGGGAGCAGGAGCTGGCCGTGGGAGGAGCCTTATTCATGCAGCCCCAGCGAGGCCATTCAGCCAGGGCTAGGGGCTGCGTGCTTCGGGCCCCTCCCACACAGTTCGGCGCCTGGAGCTACTGCACTTGTGTGCCCACTGTAGCGCGCATGTGCAGAGGTCCCGGCACTGTTTTCAGCGCAGGGACCTGGCTCCGCGCCCCCCACAGCTCGTGCTGGCTGCGCCGAGGGCCAGAGGACCTGCAAGTAGGTGGAGAATACCGAGGATTTTTTTAGGCGCACTTAGTGGCGCGAAAAACGGGCATCCAGGTCGGGACTGCGCCGTTCTCGGCGCGTGTGGAAACTTGGGCCCTATACTCCCATCTACCAAATTTTTGCCCACTCACCTAGTCTGTCTATATCCCTTTGCCGATTTTGTGTGTCCTCCTCACAATTTGCTCTCCCACCCATCTTTGTATCAGCAAACTTGGCTACATTACACTCAGTCCCTTCATCCAAGTCATTAATATAGATTGTAAATAGTTGAGGCCCCAGCACCGATCCCTGCAGCACCTCATTGGCCACTGTTTGCCGACCGGAAAATGACCCATTTATCCCAACTCTCTTGTTAGTTAATCAATCCTCTATCTATGCTAATATATTACCCCTACCCAGTGAATTCTTGTGCAGTAACATTTTATGTGGCACCTTATAGAATGCCTTCTGCAAATCCAAATACACCACATCCACTGGTTCCCCCTTATTCACCCTGCTCATTACATCCTCAAAGAACGCCAGCAAATTTGTCAAACATGATTTCCCTTTCATAAAACCATGCTAACTCTGTTTGATTGAATCATGCTTTTCCAAATCTTTCGCTACTACTGAATTGGCCTGCTTTGTGGACAGCACATTCTTGGGCAGTTTTTCACATTGTTGGGTAGATGCCAGTGTTGTAGCTGTAATGGAACAGCTTGGCTAGAGGCACAGCTAGTTCTGGTGCACAAGTCTTCAGCACTATAGCCAGGTGGTATCGAGGCCCATAGTCTTTGCTGTATCTAGTGTGCTCATCCATTTGATACCATGGCTGAAGACTGGCTTGTGGTGATGGGGTCCTCAGGAGGAAGCCGAGATGGATCATCCAGTCGACACTTCTGACTGAAGATGATTGCAAGTGCTTCAGCCTGGTCTTTTGCACTTGCGTGCCAGGCTCCCCAATCATTACGGATGGGGATATTCATGGAGCCTGCTCCTCCAGAGTCCACCATTCACAACTGGCTGTGGCAGGGTTGCAAAGCTTTAATTTGATCTGTTGGTTGTGGGATTGCTTGGCTCAGTTTATAATGCCGGTTCTGTTTAGCATGCATGCTGGAGGGAAGCACAGTGGTGGGCCAATATTAGGACCACAGCTTTTTTTTGTTATACATTTAATGACCTAGGAGGAGTGTACAGGACATAATTTCAACATTTTCAGATGATACAAAACTGAAATGTAGTGAACAATGAGGATGATAACAGACTTCAGGAGGGACAGACTGGTAAAATGGGTAGACACATGGCAGATGAAATTTAATGCAGAGAAGTGTAAAGTAATACACTTTGTAGGACAAGCAGAGGCATTATGAACAAATTGGTACAATTTTAAAGGGAGTGCCGATTTTAAAGCATGGAGCAGGAACAGAGACTGTTCACAAATCTTTGAAGATGGCAGGTCACGTTCAGACAGCAGTTAATAAAAGAATACAAGTTCCTCATTAAGAGGGGAACAGAGTACAAAAGCAAGGATGTTATGCTAAGCCTTTATCAATCCCTGGTTAGGCCTCAGCTAAAGCATTATGTCCAATTCTGGGCACCGCACTTTTAAGGATATCAAAACCTTGGAGAGGGTACAGAAGATTTTTACTAGAATGGTACCAGGGACAAGACACTTCAGTTTATGTGGAGACTGGAGAAGCTGGGGTGGTTCTCTTTAGAGCAGAGAAGGTCAAGGAGAGATTTGATAGCAGTGTTCAAAATCTTGAAGAGTTTTGATGCAGTAAATAAGGAGAAACTATTTCCAGTGGTAGAAGGGTCAATAACCAGAGGTCACAGATTGAAGGCCATTGGCAAAAGAACCAGATGCAACATTACTTTAATATAAACATAGCAAGTTGTTGTGATCTGGAATTCACTGCCTGAAAGTATGGTGGAAGCAGAAATAGTAACATTCAAAATTGGATAAGTACTAGAAGGAAAATAAAACTGCAGGGCGATGGGGCAAGTGCAGAGGACTGGGATTAATTAGATCGATCGACCAAAGAACCAGCACAGGCACGATGGGTAGAATGGCCTCCTCTTGTGCTGCATTATTCTATGATTCCAAGAGGTATTTTCCAATTGATAGAAATTGCAATTGAGGATTTATTCAGCTGTGTTTTTGTGTCTCCCACGAGATTGGATGGGTAGGTCAATGGTGCATGTGCCATGTTTGGATGGATATTTCTCCCCCCTCCCTCCCCCCCACCTCTCCTCCTCCCCCCTGCGCAACATGTAGTTTATAGCCCATATCTAAATAACACAAAAAGTAGGAACAGGAGTAGGCCAGAGTGCCCCTCGAGCCTGCTTCGCCATTCAATAAGATCATGGTTGATCTGATCTTGGCCTCCACTTCTTTCCTGCCTGCTCCCCATAAATACACTTGAAGCACCTTTCACAAATTACAATCCAGAATCCAACTTCAACCTACTTAGCTACCAAATGACTACAATAATATCTTGATGCATTACTAATTGGCTGCAAGGTGGTACATTTCACAACTGTAGGGGCGACATTGAATGGCCTATACAATTTTGAGAGACATTACAACATTTTCTCAATACATAGAATATTAAACAGCCTGAAACTATACCAGATAAAAAGGATACTGGTTATTTCAGGACTTCCATCTGCCAATCAAAAATAAATTACCTAAACAAAATCTCACCTGATCAAGCCAACACGTAAAGCTACAGCTTCTGTTGCCTCAACACTCACAGGGACTTCATCAATAAAAGAGATGCCATAAAGCAGGAAGGTCTCCAAGAATTTTTTTAGTTCCTCATCAGACTCCATCATGGCATTATAAGTGACATAAGGCATTTGGGCATCTTTATAAACAGCAGCATTCCAAAAGATACGAGGTTGAACTGTCTGCGTCTGGCCTTCGAAAGAATATTTTGCCAACCATGACAAGCCATACTTTGTCATATGATTATCTGGCCCTGCAAATGAAACAGAAAAGAGACAAAATTGATAAGAATCATGCCAAAAGCATGCTCACAAGGAACTTGTATTACAAGCCAGCATTACATAAAGTACAAAAAATATTCTCAGACAGGATGAAGGTCTCCCAATTGTTAAGTAGTAGCTTTACTAAAAAGACTATGCACAGAAAGGAGTAATTTAAGTAACTTACAGGTTATGTAGATCGTATCATTATCTGAACGTATTTTCATTGGCTTGATGGCCAAATCCACCTGGGCTGTATCTAAGCTCCGCTGATTGGTCTTTGGGTTGTAACACGATGCAGAGCGGCAATGATCTCGTAGCCAAACATAATCTAAACGCATCACCAAGTCAGAATACTTCAATTCTGTAACAGTAATAGGAAGAGTTCTTTAAGCAGGTTGACAAGACAAACATTTAGGTAGCTTCATTCAGATATTAAGTCAAATAAATGCAAGGTTATTAATGTGAACAGAGGGAAGAGAATAGAGCAAAAGACAAAACATTTCTTAGGGGCCATTGGTTTTTAAACCAATAATTGGCAAACAACTCAAATGAGTGCACCAATACAAGTTCATTGAACTGGTCAGATTTTACATTAAATGTCTCACTTCACACATCAAAGCTTACTTTCTAGTCCATAGGTTCATGGCAAAACATCAGCATTGTGCAGGATCTGTGCAGTAGGATCCTGCACATTTTAGAGCTGCTGTGTTGAGAGTCGGTGCCTGCAGCCAACATGCAAAGTTTCACAAAATGATTATTTCTCATTTTTCAGACAGAAATTACAGTTTAGGAATGTGGAATATTGTTCAATTAACTAAATGGGTAAATGTTATAATTTTTGTAGGAATTGTGCTTATGATACAAATGTTAGATTCAGGTGCATCAGAAATCAAGATGGTAAAAGTGATGCAAATTCCAGCCTTTCAAATGCTTGCTTTGTGGAAACTTTGCTTATCTGCATTTCAGTAAATTATGGTTAAGTTGCTCATTTGAACCAATAAAAAAAAAAGAGCCTTTCTTCAATGGACAGATATAATGGGCCATCCTACATATTTAGTATGCAACACAATATTCATGCCATTTAATTATAATAGATAAGATTGTTGCCTCACGTGGTTTAAAAAAAAAAAGAGAGAAATGCTGTAAAGTGTGCTTTCTTGGTGATCCTCAAGTACAGACAGATTATGGCACCACCACCACCATTCACATTGAGCCAGAACAGCTCCCATACCATACCAGACTTTAAACCCAACTAAAAACACTAGGTCAGGCACCTGGGAGGGATTTATCAACAAGCTATTGTCTTAAAAAGGACCTTTGGAGCCAGTTATACACTAAAAATGCTTCAGATGTAGACACATGTACATTAAGTTAACCTAAACAAGACAGCAGGATGCAGAGGTAAAGTGTGCTGAAAATACCATAGAAGATTAGAGATGGCTGGCACATCCATGACCTGGAGTTTCCTTGGAAACTGCACATTTATTTTTCCTAGATCCAAGGAAAGTGCTTAAATCAAAATATTTTGTGGCTGAGATAGCAAACCAAATCTATTACCATTATTGCTGGAGCTCTAAATGTTACCAAACTTAAAACAAAAATTCCCAACACCTGCAAGTTCTGGATTTTGGCCAAAGCCACCACCTTCCACAGCTTCTTCAAAAAAAGTACTCTCAGCCCAAAAAGACTTTCATTTATATAGCGCCTTTCACAACCACCGGACGTCTCAAAGTGCTTCATATCCAATGAAGTACTTTTGTAGTCACTGTTGTAATGTGGGAAACGCGGCAGCCAACTTTCACATAGCAAACTCCCACAAACAGCAACGTGATAATGACCAGATAATCGGTTATGTAGATTGAAGGATAAATATTGGTCAGGATACCAGGGATAACTCCCCTACTCTTCAAAATAGTTCCATGGGATCTTTTACATCCACCCAGTTTAACGTCTCATCTGAAAAACGGCACCTCTGACAGTGCAGCACTCCCTCAGCACTACACTGGATTGCCAACCTAGATTTATGTGCTCAAGTTCCTAGAGTGGGACTTGAACCCACGACCCTGACTCAGGAGAGCGTGCCACCCACTGAGCCACAGCCCAGTTGAAAAGCACAAACAGCCTGGGGCCAGCTTACCCACCTAGCTGGCCAAGAGGAGAAAGAACATCAAACCAAGAGAACTGTTGCAGAAGTGGTGTTTGGAAAGAGGATTGAAATAAACAAACCCACAGCAATTCTTGTATCCAAACTCAATCCAGAACCTTCGACACCTTACCCAAATGATTATCATGCATCAACCACGAACAGTTCAAAGAGTCTGGAACACCATGTAGCCACCGTCGTACAGTTACTGAAGGTAGAAGCTTCCTTATCCGACTTTGCCATAGTCTCGGTCCTTGAATGTCAGCCCTCAGCAGATGCTGTACACCGACACCAAGACGCAGTAAACGGTCCCAAGACATCTTCGGGAAACAAAACAGGGCATTTAGGAGTATGAAGTTGATGCCCCCAAATTACTCGAGGTACTAGCATACAAATGCTTAATGCATTCTGAAGTTCCCTTTTCCGCTATATTATAATAATAAATAATAAATCAACAACAACACTGTTGGTACAATTTCAGGGTTGTTTTCTTATCTGAAGTAATGCAAGTATGTCAAACACATGTTAGATTACAAACTTACAGGAGCCAATTACATGAATACATTTAAATGCCTGAGGTTTGATCACGTGAAAATGAAGTCAGTCAATGCAAAATTAGCATGTTCGAGTCCAAAGACTATAAATTTGCCGTAGTCGACCAGTCGCCCTGTTGCCAAGTGTTAAATAAGCATTGAGAAAAAAAAAAAGTGGGGGGGCGCGGGGGGAGGGATTGCAGGAAGGGAAAGGATGTGTTGGAAGAAATTGGACTTGCCTTCTTTGAAGCACATCCGTTGAGCAAAAATGAAAGATTTGCTTTGATGCTTCAAGTAGGCAGATTACAGCACTATCAAATGGAGGAAAAGCTCTAAAGCAGTTTTCTTTTCTTAAGTGTATTTGTACCAACCCTGATCCAAGTGCATGAACAGGAGTGAGACACCTTCAAGATATTTCACATCCACCATGAGCCAAGGAATGGCACAAACATAGAAAATAGGTGCAGGAGCAGGCCATTCGGCCCTTCGAGCCTGCACCACCATTCAATAGGGTCATGCAACTTCAGTACCCCACTCCTGCCTTCTCTCCATACCCACTGATCCCTTTAGCCATAAGGGCCACATCTAACTCCCTTTTGAATATATCCAATGAACTGGACTCAACAACTTTTTGTGGTAGGGAATTCCATAGGTTCACAATTCTCTGGGTGAAAAAGTGTCTCCTCATCTCGGTCCTATATGGCTTACTGCTTATCCTTAGACTGTGACCCCTGGTTCTGGACTTCCCCAACATCGGGAACATTCTTCCTGCATCTAACCTGACCAATCCCGTCAGAATTTTATGCGCTTCTATGAGATCCCCTCTCATTCTTCTAAATTCCAGTGAATATATGCCTAGTCGATCCAGTCTTTCATATGTCAGTCCTGCCATCCCGGGAATCAGTCTGGTGAACCTTCGCTGCACCCCCTCAATAGCAAGAATGTCCTTCCTCAGATGAGGAGAGCAAAACTGCACACAATATTCAAGGTGTGGTCTCACCAAGACCCTGTACAACTGCACCAAGACCTCCCTACTCCTATACTCAAATCCTCTCGTTATGAACGGCAACATGCCATTTGCTTTCTTAACTGCTTGCTGTACCGGCATGCCTACTTTCAATGACTGATATACCATGACACCCAGGTCTCATTGCACCTCTCCTTTTACTAAATCAGTCACCATTCAAATAATAATCTGTCTTCCTGTTTTTGCCACCAAAGTGGATTAACCTCACATTTATCCACATTATACTGCATCTGCCATGCATTTGCCCACTCACCTATGCTGTCCAAGTCACCCTGCAGCCTCTTAGTATCTTCCTCACAGCTCACACTGCCACCTAGCTTGGTGTCACCTGCAAACTTGGAGATATTACATTCAATTATTTTGTCTAAATTTTTTTATATATATTGTAAACAGCTGGGGTCCCAGCACTGAACCTTGCAGTACCCCACTAGTCACTGCCTGCCATTCTGAAAAGGACCAGTTTATTCCCACTCTTTGCTTCCTGTCTGCCAACTAGTTCTCTATCCACGTCAATACCTTACCCCCAATACCATGTGCCTTAATTTTACACACTAATCTCATGTGGGACCTTGTCAAAAGCCCTTTGAAAGTCCAAATACACCACATCCACTGGTTCTCCCTTATTCACTCTACTAGTTACATCCTCAAAAAATTCTAGAAGATTTGTCAAGCATGATTTTCCTTTCATAAATCCATGCTGACTTGGACCGATCCGGTCACTGCTTTCAAAATGCACTGCTGTTTCATCTTTAATAATTGATTCCAACATTTTCCCCACTACCGATGTCAGGCTAACCGATCTATAATTCCCTGTTTTCTCTCTTCCCTCCTTTTTTAAAAAGTGGGGTTACATTAGCTATCCTCCAATCCCATGGAATGTTGGAAAATGACCATCAATGCATCTACTATTTCTAGGACCACTTCTTTAAGTACTCTGGGATGCAGACTATCAGGCCCTGGGGATTTATTGGCCTTCAATCCCATCAATTTCCCCAACACCATTTCCTGACTAATAAGAATTTCTCTCAGTTCCTCATTCTTGCTAGATCCTCGGTCCCCTAGTATTTTCGGGAGGTTATTTGTGTCTTCCTTCGTGAAGACAGAACCAAAGTATTTATTCAATTGGTTTGCCATTTCCTTGTTCCCCATTATGAATTCACCTGCTTCTGACTGCAAAGGACCTACATTAGTCTTCACTAATCTTTTTCTCTTCACATATCAATAGAAGCTTTTGCAGTCAGTTTTTATGTTCCCTGCAAGCTTACTCTCATACTCTATTTTCCCCTCCTAATTAAACCCTTCGTCCTCCTCTGTCCTTAATTTCCCTTGTTAGCCACGGTTGAGCCACCTTCCCCATTTTATTTTTACGCCAAACAGGGATGTACAATTGCTGAAGTTCATCCATGTGATCTTTAAATGTCTGCCATTGCCTATCCACCGTCAACCCTTTAAGTATCATTCGCCAGTCTATCCTAGCCAATTCACGTCTCATACCATCGAAGTTACCTTCCTTTAAGTTCAGGACCCTAGTCTCTGAATTAACTTTGTGTTCATCTGTCAGATTTCAACCAGCACTTGAAGCAAGAATACCTCAAAAAAGGATGAATCGAGCATTCTCTCACAATTCTGCTCTCATTCCACACGGTCTACACGCAGTCCTTCAGTAGTAGAAAAAAATCTTAGACAAGTGTGAACATAAAGTTTTGCAGGTTAACAGGCAGCTGGAGTTAGGGACATGAGTTCTACTGGGGATCATCATTACAGAGATAACAAATAGGGCGAGACTCAAAGATGTAGCATGTTGACTAAATAGTGCTGCAACAAATATGCAAAACAGAAAGTTGATAACTTACTGTTGCAGTAAGCAACAATGGAATACTTATAAAAATCAAAACACCAACATAAGTTAAAACCGCAACTAAAAGCAGTCAGAATAAACAATATTGTCCGGTGTTTAAAATTACCGGCATGTTCTGAATACTTGCATGCAAAAGCCCAGAAGCCAGTTCCACACACAAAGGGTGATCTTACATGTGAAGGAAACCAGCTTCTGCCTTGCCAGATATTCCAAAGGCGTTAGAGAAGAGCTCATGCATAAGGTGGTGAACGGTCCAATGACCCATTACCCAAGTAAAATCTCAGACTGTATAGATGCGGCTTAAAAATCACCTCATTGCGGTGGGTAGCATGTCCGAATACGAGGCAACCCAACATTCTAAGAGGACATCCCAAAATAAATTAACTTGGAAAGTAGCCACCAACTGCATATTGTGCTCGACAGGGTAGATGCTGGTTGGGGAGTCTAGACTTAGTGGTCAGTCTCAAAATATGGGGTCGGCCATTTAGAACGGAGATGAGAAGAATTTTTTTCCACTGAGGGTTGTGAATGTTTGGAATTCCCTACCCAAGAGAGCTGTGGATACTCAGTCAGACATCAATAGATTTTGGGATATTAAAGGGAATCGAGGGATATGGGGATAATGTGGGAAGGTGGAGTTGAGATAGAAGATGGGAAGAGCAAGCTTGAAGAGCCGAATGGCCTACTTCTACTCCTATTTATGTTCTTCTCTTCCATTAAAAGGAATGAGTTGTATTAAATTTATCTTTATACCCACCAGTCAGTCATTGTCCAGACCACACCCAAACAACTCATATCTACAGTTATTGCATGTTTTTATAAACAGCAAAAAAAGTGCTTTTGATAACTGAAATGTTATCGTTTTAAGTGCATTATAAATGTCTTTACTTCCTCTGTGTACAACAGACATTTCCTTTCTAATGTTTAGTTCAGAGGACAGACAGTGCTGCTCATCATATGCTTCTGCAAACAATTTATAAGCGGTTACTGTGAATCAGTGGCACATCATATCCACTGGTGCCAAGCTAAACCAGTTACAAGAGTCCAAATACATCAAAAGGAGCAGTCAGACCATAAAATGATCAAAGATCAATCCTCATTTACAAATTCCTTCATGGCCTGGCTCCACTCTTCTTGCAGACTGCAAAAAGTTTATATCCTCCACTTTTTCCAACTTTGGCCTACTGTGCATCCCCACCTTCCTCTGCTCCACATTTGTGGCAGAGTCTTCAGCCATCATGGTCGTTCACTCTGGAAATCTGTTCCTAAACCCCTCCAACTTGCTACATCTATTGCCTTCAAAAGCCTCTGCATGTTAATACGGATTCTTTTTCCCTCAATCTGTTTCAGCGAATACACTGACGTGAACACCTTCTCGCCTTTTCTGTAAAAGACCTTTATTGAAGATTCTCCGGCCGGGACTTGTCAAGACAAAGGAACACTCTCAATTTGAGCTGGTTCATCTGCCTCTGGACAAGCCCCTTTACAGCGCGAAAAGCACAGTAGTTATACATTTTCAAAACATAACACATTTGATTAGCACTTGGTCTATCCACTACCTTTCTTCCTCCCCAGAGTATGTCCAATGGCAGGCGAGGAGGTCTCCTAATTAGAGCTGGCCCCGAAGTCAGCTTGTTTATAGCCTCATTAAATTCTTCTTCCTTATCAGTAAAACCCATTTCCCTCTTATCAGTAAAAACCATTACGTTCTTCTATCCGTGATTGCTTTTTCTTTCCCGTGACCCGTGTTTAACCTCAACTCTCAGTAACCCCTTTTTTTTCTGTTGATTCTGCAATTGTCAGCATCTTGACACTTCTTTAGCTATTTTCCCCATGATTCCCTATCTCCATCCCTCTGCCACATTCACAATCCTTCTGCCACATTCACAATCCTTCTGTACACATCCTCATGCACACCTATCTCCGTTTTCAGTCATTCTCTCCATGTTCAGTTCCTCTCTCCTTCCCCTCCTCTCCCCCCCCCCTCTCTCCTCCCCCCCCCACTGTAAAGCACTATGGAATGCTATATAATTTATGTAACTTGCTGCTCGAAGAGCCGATGATTCAAACATGAGGGAAACCAATGGAGGCTTTTAAATCCACGTGCTGATGGTAAAATACATGTGGGCAGCCTCTGTTCAATTGAATCACTAGTCTTGTACGCCATGCACTCAGGATGACATTTGACTAATATTTAGACACTTCAAGAAGCAGTTGCTTCCAGTGCATTGCCATTGGTTTCATTTATATTCCATTACACCAATATGTGGAGCAACAAACAACTGATCACAGTTTAAAAGGTGCGATTCACAACTATTTGAGAGGTAGTCAAAATCATGACTTCCCAGAAACCGGCTGAGGTATCTACAAGTCAAATGGGCACTGTACTGTAGTGGTTGTGTTACTGGTCTAAGTTATCCACAGGCCTGGACTAATAAACCAGAGAATGAGGGTTCAAATCCCACAAAGATAAACCCAGCAACTACAGGCCAGTCAGTTTAACCTTGGTAATGAAAAAGTTAAGAAATTATAAATCAGCAAAAAAGTTAAGCCATTTGGACAAGTGTGGATTAATTATGAAAAGCCAGCACAGATTTGTTAAGGCAAAGATGAGGTGACAGAGGGTTGATGAGGGCAATGTGGTTGACATGGTGTACTTGGATTTCCAAAAGGCATTTGATAAAGTGCCACATAATAGGCTTGTCAGAAAAGTTGAAGCCCATGGAATAAAAAGGGGCAGTGGCAGCATGGATACAAAAGTGACAGGAAACAGTAGTGGTGAACAGTTGTTTTTTTTGGACTGGAGAAAGGTATACACAGTGATGTTCCCCAGGGTTCAGTACCAGGATCACTGTTTTTCTTGATATACATTAATGACTTGGATGTGGGTGTACAGGACACTTTCAAAATTTGCAGATGACAAAACTTGGAAGTATTGTGAATAGTGAGGAGGATAGTGATAGACTCAAGGAGGACATACAGGCTGGTGAAATGGGCAGACACGTGGCAGATGAAATTTAACGCAGAAGAAAAAGTGTTGATACACAAGAAAGAATAGAGAGAGGAAATATAAACTAACGGGTACAATCTAAAGGGGGTGCATGAACAGAGAGGGGGTGCATTGAAAGAGGCAGAGCAGGTTGAGAAAGCAATTAAAAAAGCTTATGGAATCCTGGACTTCATGAATAGAGGTACAAGAGGACAACAGCGTGGAAATTTTGATGAAACACTGGTTCGGCCTCAACTGGAGTATTATGTCCAATTCTGGGCATCACACTTCAGGAAGGATGTAAAGGTCTCAGAGGCTGCAGAGAAGATTTACGAGAATGATTCCAAGGATGAGGGACTTCAGTTACTAATAGACTGGAGAAGCTGGGGTTGTTCTCCTTAGAGCAGAGAAGATAGCGAGGAGATTTGATAGAGATGTTCAAAATTATGAGGGGTCTCGACAGGGTAGAGAGAAACTTTTCCCATTGGGAGAAGTGTCAAGAACTAGAGGGCACAGATTTAAGGTGATTGGCAAAATCAAAGGCAACATCAGAAAAAGCTTTTTTTTCCTTTATTTTAAAAATGCAGTGAGTGGTAAGGATGTGTCTGAAAGGGTGGTGGAGGCAGACTCAATCATGGCTTTCAAAAATGGAGCTGGACAAGTACCTGAAGGGAAAAAAAATTGCAGGGCGACAGGGAAAGGGCAAGAGGGACAAGCCGAAGTGCTCTTGCAGAGAGCTGGCACAGACTCGACATGTCTAATGGCCCTCTTCCATGCTGTAACCATTTGACGATTCAAATGAATGGCAGTTTGAGACTTTAGTTCGGTTTTTAATTAATTAAAAAAAAGTGTATAACTAAAAAGCTTGTGTCTGTAAAAGAGACCATGAATTTGTCAGATTGTCATAAAAACCCGACGGTTCATTCATGACTTTTAAAGGAAACCTGCCATCCTTACCCAGTCTGATTTACATGTGACAGTACCACACCAATGTGGCTGACTTAAACTGCCCACTGAAGTGGCCTAGGATTGCACTCTGTTGTATCAAACCACTGTAAAGAACATTATAGGAATACCTTCCATCACGCGGTTCAATAAGGCCCAACACCATCACCTCACGGTATCTAGTGATGGGCAATAAATGGCAACCTCGTCAGCAACACCCACAGCCTGAGAATGAATACTGGAAGTCACATTGCTGGCCTGTGCAGGTAGACCGGGCCATGCAGTCACTTGGCCGCAGGGGGGGGGGGGGGGGGGGGGTGGGCGGGCAGATAAACACCCTCTGTATCCAGAAGCAATATTTGCACTTGCGACTAGGTTGCTGCTGTTTCTGGGAGCATTGACTAAACCCCTCATTAGATGGGTCTCAGAATCTCCCAAGTCAAATTAGTGCAAAAAAGATGAAACAATATATTTACATGCTTACATTATTCTAAATCAAGCAAAGTGGCACTCAATATGCATATCTGTCAAACAGCCTGATTGTTGGGCAAAATTATTAGAGAAACTGCCGAACTTGGCAGCTTTTCTAGTATTGAAATTACATAACCTTGCTCTTTTTAAACTTGAATAAAACTTTGTTCCTCACTGGTTGCAATTACAATGAATCTCATGTGGAATTGAAGCAAATGGAAGACTTATCAGCTCCAGTTTGTCTCACTCCAGAAGCAAATGCATTGGACCAGAATGATACAAGATGGGCACTATAAACTGTAATTAGATTCTTTCAGGTACTTCTTTTAAGAATTACACTGTACTTTGAACTCTTTAAAATAAAATACACCCAGCAATAAAAGTACCACACGGATAATTACACTGACAGTTCAGTGACCTACTCAAAATTACATTTAGCAAGATAAATCAATAAGAGACCACATTCTGTCCAATTTGCTT
This sequence comes from Pristiophorus japonicus, assembly GCF_044704955.1. Taxonomy (NCBI): domain Eukaryota; kingdom Metazoa; phylum Chordata; class Chondrichthyes; family Pristiophoridae; genus Pristiophorus; species Pristiophorus japonicus. Next base: position 80,397,523 of record NC_091982.1, on the reverse strand, counting down.
TTCTTCTCCCCCTTCCCAAGTAACCACCACCACGATGGGCATGATTTTTGTGCAAACTTTGATCATGAAGGTCAGTAGTGTTGGAGACATCAGACAAGCCAACTTTGGTTCTGATCAGTCAGCCAGTCATTTCCAGCAAGACTCTGGACTAGGAAGGTTGACTGCGTTCTGGCTAGGAAAGGGAGAAACAAAGGACAATCAATCCTAGGTCCTCCAACTGCATTCAGCTAATTCAGCAAAAGCAGAGATCAAACCTAGGAATGTTCTGAATGACTTAGCCACTTCAATAAACTCACAGCCATCACTGGGTCAGATGGGGTGGTGGGGAGAGCGGGGGGCAACCGCTACATTATTAAAATACAATTTTTAAAAAATTACTCGGCTTGTGGCACGCCCAAGAGGACTGGAGTTGAGCTACTTGTTAAATTTGGAGTTGATTAAATTCATGTCATGATCCATCTCTAATCATCATTTTACTCAGCACTTTAATACAGAACCAGGTAGGAATGACTACCTGGCTCTGTTTTAAAGTGCTGAGTAAAATGATTAAATTCACGTCATGATCAACTCCAAAAAATTAACGCTACTATAATAATTAGCCCCACTTCAAGGCATTTATAGACTGAAAGCAGCTCTTCAGAGTGTCTTGATCAACGAGCTGACATAATTGGTTAGCTAGTCAATACCGATGACAAACAAAAGCTGATTTAAAAAAACTAAACAAAAACAAACGACTCCCACACAGTCAACTAGTCGTTTTGGAGTCAGCTGCTGCAAGCTGCATTTAGTGAAGCCTCCTTACAATCTATCAAGCAATACGGTGTAAAAGGCCCAGAATGTCCGAGGAAATTTCCCCATGCAAAAGACCAGTGAGCACAACTTTCTTGCAATTATTTGCACCAGTTCTGAACAGGCATACATTTAAACACAGCAACAGCCAAAGTTTTATAGCATTTTTAAAGAGTTTATCGTTACTGAGATATGCACTGTATTTCCTAGATCTTCAAATGCTTCTAAAAAAAAGACATCAGAATCAGTTATACAAAAAAAAAGTTGCCACAAACGCAATGTGCATAAATGGTTTGAACTTTAATTTTCATAAAATGCCATCGTGTACGGTGGCAACTGTAACGTCCATTAATATAAACACTGGAAAGTTAATCTCCCATATGTGATATTTCCTGTCGCAAACATCATTAAAGCCGATTTGCAAGAACCAAAATCAGACGCAACCCCTGCCTTTCCCCCTCAGCCCAGGTCTCTCCCGTTTCCCAAGGACGCATAGGTTTTCCCAACGGGGGAAAACACACGACTACAAAGCTGTGGGGTCAGGTCGGGGTCTTACACCAGGCCCTGCCCACCTCCCAGCAACAGCGGCTCCTCGACACTCCGAAACAACAAGGCACAATTCAGCGGCTAAAAGCAGCCGCCACGATCACATTACAGCCTTACCATAAGCAACTCCCCTCCGCAGCCACACTACCAACAACAGCTGAGATAACCAGCCTTTCCCCCTTTATATAACACCATCGCCGCCGCCTGTCACCTTCACTGCACATGCGCGCCCTGCCCTCCTCTCCACAGGGGCTGTCAATCAAACACCATTCCCATCATCGCTTGTAGGAGAGCCAAGAGAGGGCATTCTGCATGTTCAGAACTGGAGACCTGCCCATGTGGCATTAAAATTTTGTTCCATCATTTTTTATGAGCCCAGTTCATATTTCCACACTGCCTTATTTGACCGTCTGAATTCCATATGCTTTCCTACAATTGCAAGTGTGTCTCTCTCTCACCCTGGCCGTTCCCCCTGGTACGGATCACATCTTCGCTCCCTCAAGTCCAAGGGACGCAGACTTGAATGGATATGGCGGACAACTGGCAGATTTGACTGGACTATATAAAGCATTATCGGGTCCAAATCTTGTCTGCCAAAACTGCTCACTATTCAATACTATTCTGGAATGCAAAGATAATCCCCGGCTTCTATTTTCTGCTGCTAACTGTAATATATATATAGCTCCCCCAGTGGACCACTGTGGCATTGCAACCATTGCTGTTTACAAGACAGGTCAGGTCACCTGAAAGGCTTCCTGAAGTTATCAGCAATCTTAGAGCCTGTGTGTGTTTGTGAGGTTGTACCAAAAACATAACATTATTTGGACCTAAATTTATTTGGTATAACCACTCTTGTACCCTACATGACACAATCTTTATCGACTGATAATTCATTCCGACGAATGAAGAATGGATGAATATTTTTGTTACCTGGTTTGGACAGCCATTTGCGATGTAATCAGACACTTTTGACATAACTGGGTCACGTTTGGTTACTCTACCAATCTCGTCAGCTGTGACTGGCAGTTCATCAATGTATGAAAAATAGAACAGTTCTTCACTATCGCGTGTAACTTGTGATGGGGAAAGCAATCTAGACATAGCATCAGCATTGCTGTGATCAGTTGATCGTCTGTATTCAATATCATATGTATATGCTGACAAAATCAAAGCCCATCTCTGCATTCGGGCTGCAGCTAAGGTTGGAACTGGGAACTTTGGATGGAAGATTGCTGTCAGGGGCTTATGGTCCGTAATGATGGTAAATTTATGACCACACAAGTATTTGTGGAACTTCTTGACCTCAAAAATTAATGCCAAAGCTTCCCTTTTGATTTGCGTATAATTACGCTCATTGGCACTGAAAGTGCATGAAGCAAAAGCAATTGGTCTCTCCTTTCCATGATGTATTACATGAGAGATCACTGCTCCAACTCCATACGGAGAGGCGTCGCATGCTTGCTTGATCTCATTAGACACGTCATAGTGAACTAATATGGTGCTATCTACCAATTGGCTTTGACACTCCTTGAATGCTGTGTCACATTCTTCTGACCAGTCCCAATGTGTTATGTATGTAACCCTTGGCAACCTGTATCACACCACCACCAGAGGGCCTACCTGTTGGGATCCCAGCATCCCTTGGAAGCACTGTATATAAGCAGGCCTCCGACGCTGTACCAGCACTCTGGAGTTCAATTAAAGGAGCTAAGGTCACACTGACTCATTGCATACAGTACTCAGTTTCATCCTTTATTGTGAGCATAATAATTGGCGATGAGGTAACGAACAACCGCGCGAAAATGCAAAGAACTGTTGGTATCCTGGAGAAATTCTCAGAAGGGGATGATTGGGAGGCCTTCGTGGAGAGACTCGACAAATACTTTGTGGCCAACGAGCTAGAAGTGGTCGAGAACGCTGCCAAACGAAGGGCGATCCTTCTTACTATCTGTGGGGCAACAACCTTTGGCCTCATGAAGAATCTTCTAGCTCCGGTGAAACCAACAACCAAATCCTATGAAGAATTGTGTACGCTGGTCCGGGAGCACTTAAATCCGAAGGAAAGTGTTTTGATGGCGAGGTATCGGTTCTACACGTGTCAACGGTTGGAGGGCCAGGAAGTGGCGAGCTATGTCGCAGAATTAAGGCGCCTTGCAGGACATTGCGAATTCGAAGGATTCCTTGAACAAATGCTAAGAGACTTTTTTGTGCTTGGCATTGGTCATGAGATTATCCTTCGCAAACTATTGACTGTTGAAACACTGAATCTGAGCAAAGCCATAATGATAGCCCAGGCATTTATGTCCACCAGCGATAGCACCAAACAGATTTCGCAGCATAAAGAGGTTTCGGCTAGTACTGTGCACAAAGTAACATCGTTTTCAAGCAGGAATATACATGGCAGAACGTATACGCCGGCTGCTGCATGGCCTCAGATGACCCAGAGTCCGCCATCAATCGTTAATGTGAGGCAGTTAACACTTTGTTGGCACTGTGGAGTTGATCATCGGGCCCATCAATGCCGCTTCAAACACTATGCGTGCAACGGCTGTAGAACAATGGGACACCTCCAGCGAATGTGCAGGCGAGCTGCAAACCCTGCAAACCACCACAATGCAGAGGAAGATCGATCCATGGTGGATCAGGCTGAACTAGAGACTCGAACCGAGGAGGCAGAAGTGTACGGGGTACACACTTTACCACGAAATGTCCACCAATTATGTTAAAAGTTGAACTGAACGGAATTCCAGCATCCATAGAACTGGACACGGGTGTGAGTCCATCTATAATGAGCAAAAAGGCCTTTGACAGGCTGTGGTGCAACAAGGCATACAGGCCCAAGCTTAGCCCCATTCACACCAAGCTAAGAACTTACACCAAAGAGGTGATCCCTGTAATTGGCAGCGCAAAAGTAAAAGTCTCCAATGATGGAGCAGTGCATGAACTCCCACGATGGATCATGCCAGGGGATGGCCCCACACTGTTCAGCAGAAGCTGGCTGAGGAAAATCCGCTGGAACTGGGACGACATCCAAGCGCTTTTGTCCGTCGACGACGCCTCATGTGTCCAGGTTCTGAGCAGATTACCATCGTTGTTCGAGCCAGGCATTGGAAGTTTCTCAGGGGCAAAGGTGCAGATCCACTTGGTTCCCGGTACATGATCCATCCTCCACAAGGCACGGGCAGTACCATATATGATACGAGAGAAAGTGGAAATTGAGCTGGACAGGCTGCAGCGAGAAGGCATCATCGCGCCGGTGGAATTCAATGAGTGGGCCAGTCCGATTGTCCTGGTACTCAAAGGTGACAGCACAGTCAGAATTTGTGGGGACTATAAAGTAACGATTAACCGTTTTTCGCTACAGGACCAGTACCTGCTACCCAAGGCAGACGACCTATTTGCGACCCTGGCTGGAGGAAAGACGTTCACCAAGTTGGACCTGACCTTGGCCTACATGACGCAGGAGCTGGAGGAATCTTCGAAAGGCCTCACCTGCATCAACATGCACAAAGGTCTGTTCATATATAACAGATGCCCGTTTGGAATTCTGTCGGCCGCGGCAATTTTCCAATGGAACATGGGGAGCCTGCTAAAGTTAGTTCCATGCACCGTGGTTTTCCAGGACAACATACTGGTCACAGGTCGGGACACCATCGAACACTTGAAGAATCTGGAAGAGGTTCTAAGTCGGCTAGATCGCGTGGGACTCAGGTTGAAACACACGAAGTGTGTTTTCCTGGCGCCAGAGGTCGAATTCTTGGGAAGAAGAATCGCAGCAGATGGCATCAGACCCACCGACGCCAAAACGGAGGCCATCAAGAACGCGGCGAGACCACAGAACGTGACGGAGCTGCGGTCGTTCCTGGGACTCCTCAACTATTTCGGTAATTTCCTACCCGGGTTAAGCACCTTGCTAGAAGCCCTACATGTGCTACTGCACAAGGGAGACGACTGGGTATGAGGGAATTTACAAGAGGCTGCCTTTGAGAAAGCCAGAAATCTGTATCGTTCAAACAAACTGCTTGTTCTGTATAACTCATGTAAACGATTAATGCTAACTTGCAACGCATCGTCATACGGGGTCGGGCGTGTGTTACAACAGGCTAACGAATCGGGGATTTTGCAACCAGTCGCCTATGTGTCCAGGAGTCTGTCCAAGGCCGAAAGGGCCTACAGCATGATTGAAAAAGAAGCTCTGGCGTGCGTTTACGGGGTGAATTGTTTGTTTGGTCTCAAGTTTGAGCTAGAAACTGACCATAAGCCGCTCATATCGCTATTCTCAAAGAGCAATGGGATTAACACCAATGCCTCTGCCCGCATCCAAAGATGGGCGCTCACGCTGTCGGCATACAACTACGTAATCCGCCACAGACCGGGCACAGAGAACTGTGCTGATGCTCTTAGTCGGCTACCATTGCCCATCACCGGGGTGGAAATGGCACAGCCTGCAGACTTGCTCATGGTGATGGATGCATTCGAAAACGAAAAGTCACCCGTTACAGCCCGCCAGATCAGGACCTGGACCAGCCAGGATCCTTTACTGTCCCTGGTAAAAAACTGTGTCCTCCATGGGAGCTGGTCCAGCATCCCAGCGGAGATGCAGGAAGAGATTAAGCCATTCCACAGGCAGAAAGACGAAATGTCCTTACAGATGGACTGTCTTTTGTGGGGTAATCGTGTGGTCTTGCCCAAGAAAGGCAGCGAAACGTTCATACACGACCCACACAGCACCCATCCAGGCATAGTAATGATGAAAGCCATAGCCAGATCCCATGTGTGGTGGACCGGCATCAACTCAGATTTAGAGTCACGCGTGCGCCAGTGCAACACTTGCTCTCAACTGAGCAATGCACCCAGAGAGGCACTGCTTAGTTTGTGGTCGTGGCCCTCCAAACCGTGGTCTAGGATCCACGTTGACTTTGCGGGCCCACTTCTAGGCAAAATATTCTTCGTTTTTGTGGATGCTTATTCAAAATGGATTGAATGTGTAATAATGTATGTAAGCACGTCCATCGCCACCATCGAAAGCCTACGAGCCATGTTTGCCACACATGGCCTGCCTGATGTCCTTGTCAGCAACAATGGGCCGTGTTTCACCAGTGCTGAATTCAAAGAATTCATGACCCACAATGGGATCAAGCACATCATATCTACCCCGTTCAAGTCCGCATCCAATGGCCAGGCAGAACGGGCAGTTCAGACCATCAAGCAAAGCTTGATACGCGTGTCGGAAAGCTCCTTGCAGACCCAACTGTCCCGAGTTCTGCTCAGATACCGCACCAGACCCCACTCGTTCACAGGGGTTCCCCCAGCTGAGCTGCTCATGAAAAGGACGCTCAAAACAAGGCTCTCTCTTGTCCACCCTGATCTCCATGATCACGTCGAGGGCAGGCAGCATCAACAAAGGATGTACCATGATCGCGCAAACTTGTCACGCAATATTGAGGTCAATGATCCTGTGTTTGTATTCAATTATGGACATGGTCCAAAATGGCTCGCTGGCACGGTCATAGCCAAAGAGGAGAGTAGGATGTTTCAGGTCAAATTGGCCAATGGATTAACATGCAGAAAGCATTTGGACCAAACCAAATTGCGGTTCACTAACAGCTACAAACCACCCGAAGAGGACACCACCAACTTCGACCCTCCAACACACACACAAGTGGCAACCCACATCATGGTTGACCACGAAGCCAAACTCACCATCCCCAGCAAGGCCAGCTGCCCAGCAGCCCAGTGAAGAACCAACCAACTCACCCACACCTGCATTTGTACCGAAACGATCGACAAGGGAGCGAAAAGCCCCAGATCGTCTCACCCTGTAAATAAGTGTACTATTGACTTTACGAGGAAGTGGTTATGTATGTAACCCTTGGCAACCTGTATCACACCACCACCAGAGGGCCTACCTGTGGAAGTCCCAAGGGACCCCAGCAACCCTTGGGAGCACTGTACATAAGCAGGCCTCCCACGTTGTATCAGCACTCTGGAGTTCAATTAAAAGAGCTCAGGTCACGCTTACGCATTGCATACAGTACTCAGTTTCATCCTTTATTATGAGCAGAGCCTAATACAATGGACCTGTTTTTTCAATTGTTCATTCAGTGGATGTAACACTGTAGCCAAATTTGGTAGGAACTTCCCATAATAGTTGAAAGGAACCAAAAATGATCGAAGTTCAGTGACATTCTTGGGAGTGGTTGCTTTTCTGATTGCATCCAATTTTCCTTTGGTGCAGTCACTCGTACTCTGCTTCTCTAGCCGTTTGAGGATTTCATTCAATATGTTATTATGAATTTGTCTGTTTGGTGCTGAAATGAGTATGTCATCTAAATAACATACTACTCTTTCAATACCTTGCAGAACCTGGTTCATCACCCCTTGAAATATGGCGGGGGCGGAAGATACTTCAAATGGTAGCCTATTAAATTGATATAGGCCTAAATGAGTATTTAGAGTCAAGCATGACTTGGACTCCTCATCTAGTTCAAGTTGTAAGTATGCATTTGTAAGATCTAACTTTGAGAAGATCTCACCACCTGTGAGCATTGTGAACAAATCTTCTACATTTGGCAATGTATTAGGGAGATTACCCTCTAGAACCTGGTTTACAGTTTCTTTATAATCACCACACAACCTTACCATCTGACTTAGATACAACAACGTGTGTTGCCCAATTACATAGATTTATCTTAGAGATAATGTTCTCAGTCTCTAGTCTTTTGAGTTCTTGCTCAACTCTCTCATTGAGTGCATATGGTACGGTTCATGGCTTGCAGCAAACTGGTCTATCGTGCCTCTGTACACTCACCTTGAAGCCTTGGACCTGACATCCTGTTTCACAGAACACCTTTGGATACACCTTGATGATGTCATCCTTCGAAGCAAATCTTGTTTCAACACGAAAAATCTCATTGCAATCCAGCTTCAGTGATCCCAACCAATTTCTTCCTGGTAAGGCAGGCTTGTTTCCTGCCACCACTAAGAGAGGCAAGTTCTGAAATTGATCCTTGTATTTCACCGGTACGGTGATACAACTTTCCACACGAATTTGCTCTCCTGAGTAGTCTCAAAGCTCTGTCTTGGATTTCGCCAATGGGAAATCACTCAATTTGTCGAGGTACAGTGATTCCGGTACTACAATCACGGATGCATCAGTGTCAATTTCCATGGGTATCTTGTTTCCTGCAACATCTACTTGGATGATGATACTTTTCGAATTACTGTTAGATATCCTCGTGCTCCTGATGATGTGTATCTCTTCATCCTGCTGCTTTTCTTCCATGCTATGTAGTCTCCAGGGATTTCTACTTAAAGCTTTGAAAGTTGGTTTACTGTTCAGTCGGCATGCCTTCGCAAGATGCCCAGTTTTCCTGCAGAAGATACACTCTGCCTTCACATATGGACAACTTTGAGCAATGTGTTATCCCAGGCACCGATAGCTTGACTTCAATGTATTGTTACCTTGGCTAGTTGCTGAGAACTTGGGGCCAACTTCCTTTTACTTTTAATCTGCAGGTGATTCAGCTCGGTTGTCTGATGACTGGAAATGGTATGAAATTCTTGGGAATATTGGTTGGCCATGTCCATTAACATAGCTGTCTGACAAGCTAAATCAAAAGTCAAGTTAGGAGTTGTCAACAACGTCCTCCTGATTTCTTCATTTGCCATCCCACAAACAAAGCGGTCACACAATGCTTGGTCCTGAAAGTTTCTGAAATGACAGTTAATGGATACATGTTTTAATGCTACAATGTACTCATTGATACTTTCGTCGATTAACTGATCTCGTATTCAGAAACATAAGATAAGATAAGATAAGAAATAGGAACAGGAGTAGGCCATCTAGACCCTCGAGCCTGCTCCGCCATTCAAAAAGATCATGGCTGATCTGGCCGTGGACTCAGCTCCACTTACCCGCCCGCTCCCCATAACCCTTAATTCCCTCATTGATTAAAAATCTATCTATCTGTGATTTGAATACATTCAATGAGCTAGCCTCAACTATTTCCTTGGGCAGAGAATTCCACAGATTCACAACCCTCTGGGAGAAGAAATTCCTTCTCAACTCGGTTTTAAATTGGCTCCCCTGTATTTTGAGGCTGTGCCCTCTAGTTCAGTGGAAACAACCTCTCTGCCTCGATCTTGTCTATCCCTTTCATTATTTTAAATGTTTCTATAAGATCACCCCTCAACCTTCTGAACTCCAACAAGTAAAGCCCCAGTCTACTCAATCTATCATCATAAGGTAACCCCCTCATCTCCGGAATCAGCCTAGTGAATCGTCTCTGTACCCCCTCCAAGGCTAGTATATCCTTCCTTAAGTAAGGTGATCAAAACTGCATGCAGTACTCCAAATGCGGCCTCACCAATAACCTGTACAGTTGCAGCACGACCTCCCTGCTTTTGTACTCCATCCCTCTCGCAATGAAGGCCAACATTCCATTCGTCTTCCTGATTACCTGCTGCACCTGCAAACTAACTTTTTGGGATTCATGCACAAGGACCCCCAGGTCCCTCTGCACCGCAGCATGTTGTAATTTCTCCCCATTCAAATAATATTCCCTTTTACTTTTTTTCCCCCCCCAAGGTGGATGACCTCACATTTTCCGACATTGTATTCCATCTGCCAAACCTTAGCCCATTTGCTTAACCTATCTAAATCTCTTTGCAGCCTCTCTGTGTCGTTTACACAACCCGCTTTCCCACTAATCTTTGTGTCATCTGCAAATTTTGTTACACTACACTCTGTCCCCTCTTCCAGGTCATCCATGAACGATAACGTTCAGCAATTTCCAGCAGCTCAGGACTGTAGTGCTGTTCTGCTTAAGTGATGTGTCCTTTGGCATGACAGGCATAAGCAAATTTTTCAGAGTTTCATACAACTCGGGGCCTGCTTCAGTTAAGAAAATAGCCTGTTTTCTTTCCAACACCATCCGGTTATGGTTTTCATCATCGGGGACTTCAATGATACTATTCGCGGTGAAAAACATTTCTGGCCTCTCCACATATACTCCAAAACTTTCACGGTTGCATTGAAACTCACCCAAGCGCCCTGTTATTTCCATAGGCGCTGCATCTGGACTCTAGCAGTTCAGCCAAGTGTGCTTGTAATTTACCTTCGATTTGTAGCTGTTAATCAAAACGGAGAAGCTCTCAAAGTTTCTCGGTCAGTTGGCTGAATCATCCACCAACAAAAATTTCAGCTTTGTAATCCGATTATCCTATCATTCATCGCCAATGTTATGTTTTCGGTACAACCTCACAAGGATGGTCTTAAACCCCTCTCCCCTGTCTCCTCCACTCTCACTTCCACCAACAAGTGTTGAATGGAGGGCGATGGTGCCTCTGGGGAGTGCAGCCAGAACCAAATCCATGGCACCATGGGTGACTCAGCTGCACAGGGGGGGAGGAAGAGGAATGGAAGAACAATAGTGGTAGGGGATTCGATAGTCAGGGGAGCAGACATGCGTTTCTGCGGCCGCAGACATGACTCCAGGATGGTATGTTGCCTCCCTGGTGCCAGGGTCAAGGATGTCACCGAGTGGCTGCAAGACATTCTGTGGGGAGTAGGTGAACAGCCAGAGGTCGTGGTCTATATTGGTACCAGTGACACAGGTAGAAAGAGGGATGAAGTCCTGCAGTTGGAGTTTAGGGAGCTAGGAGGTTAAAAAGCAGGACCTCAAATGTAGTAATCTCCGGTTTACTGCCGGTGCCACAAGCGAGTGAGTGCAGAAATAGAAGGATAGAAAGATGAATGCGTGGCTGGAGAGATGATGCAGGCGGGAGGGCTTTGGATTCCTGAGGCATTGGAACTGTTTCTGGGGGAGGTGGGACCTGTACAAACCGGACAGGTTTGCACCTCAATAGAGCCAGGACCAGTATCCTCGTAGGAGGGTTTGCTAATGCTGTTGGGGTGGGTTTAAACTAGCCTGGCAGGGGAATGGGAACCGGAGAATAGATTCATTGGTGAGAGAAGCAAAGCTGGAATTGGGCAGCAGAAAAGTACAAAGTGAATTTAGAAGACAGAGGGAACAACAGCTGGAAAATAGACAACAAGGGAGTTTGGCACCACTAAATGGTGTATATTTCAATCCAGGGAGTATAGAGAATAAGACAGATGAGCAGAGAGCACGATATTATAGCAATTGCTGAGACATGGCTGAAAGGGCAGGGAGAGCAGCTCAACATTCCTGGTTACAGAGTTTTCAGACGGGATAGAGAGGGAGGTTAAAAAAGGAGAGGGGAATCGCAGTATTAATTCAAGAAACAATTGCAGCTCAGAGAAGGGACAATATGTTAGAGGGGTCATCAAACAAGGCCATATGAGTTGAATTGAAGAACACTGGAAAGGGTGCAGAAAAGATTTACAAGAATGTTGCCTGGACTGGAGAATTTTGACTATGAGGAAAGATTGCAGATGCTGGGTCTGTTTTCTTTGGAACAGAGGAGGCTGAGGGTAGACATTATTGAGGTGTATAAAATTATGAGGGGCCTGGATAGAGTGGATAGAAAGGGCCTATTTCCCTTGGCAGAGGGGTCAACAACCAGGGGGCATAGATTTAAAGTAATTGGGGGGAGGTTTAGAAGGGATATGAGGGGATATGTCTTCATCCAGAGGGTGTTAGGGGTCTGGAACTCATTGCCTGAAAGAGTGGTAGAGGCAGAAACCCTCACCACATTTAAAAAATACTTGGATGTGCACTTGAGGTGCCGTAACCTACAGGGCTACAGATCACAAGCTGGAAAGTGGGATTAGGCTGGATAGCTCTCGATTGGCCGGCACGGACACAATGGGCTGAAATGGCCTCCTCCCGTGCTGTAAATTTCTATGATTCTATGATTCTATGTGTGAGGAGCTCATGGACATCTTTGACTCGTTAAGATTTTGACCATCCGATCAGCTGCCTCTGCCACTTCCCTTCCTTCCCCTAGACCACCGGGCCAAACATCCTCTCAGGCTCACCCCTGCCCTAGTTCTGAACTTGCATCTTTCTCCAGTTTCTCTCTGATCTCCCCTCTTGACCTCTTCATGCTCATCTTGTCCATGACCCACTTCCTGCTCCCTCAACCCTATTTCTACTAAACTGCTGATCATCCAACTTTCTTTTCTGGCTCCCATGTTAGCTGACATTGTTAATGGTTCTCTCTCCTCAGGTACAGTCCCCCTCTCCTTCAAATCTGCCATCATCCCCCCTCTCCTCAAAATATCAACTCTTGGCCCCTCCTTCCTTGCAAACTACCGCCCCATCTCCAACCTCCCTTTCCTCTCCAAAGTCCTTGAACGTGTTGTCGCCTCCCAAATCCGTGCCCATCTTTCCTGCAACTCCATGTTTGAATCCCTCCAATCCGTTTCCACCCCGCCACAGAACCGAAACGGCTCTCTTCAAAGTTACAAATGACATCCTTTGTGACTGTGACAAAGATAAACTATCCCTCCTCGTCCTTCTCGACATGTCTGCAGCCTTTGAAACGGTTGACCACTCCATCCTCCTCCAATGCCTCTCCACCATGGTCCAGCTGGGCGGGACTGCACTCGCCAGGTTCCATTATCTATCTAATTGTAGCCAGAAAATCACCTGCAACGGCTTCTCTTCCCACTCCTGCATCGTTACCTCTGGGGTTCCCCAAGGATCTATCCTTGGCCCCCTCCTATTTCTCATCTATATGCTGCCCCTTGGCGACATCATCTGAAAACATGGCATCAGTTTCCACATGTATGCTGATGACACCCAGCTCTACCTCGCCACCACTTCTCTCGACCTCTCCACGGCCTCGAAATTGACAGACTACTTGTCCGACATCCAGTTCTGGATGAGCAGAAATGTTCTCCTTGTCTTCAGGCCCCACCACAAACTCTATTCCCTAGCCACTGACTCCATCCTTCTCCCTAGCAACCTTGGTGTCATATTTGACGCTGAAATGAGCTTCCGATCACCTATCTATGGCATAACTAAGTCTGCCAATTCCACCTCTGTAACATCGCCCGTCTCCGCCCCTGCCTCAGCTCATCCACTGCTGAAATCCTCATCCGTGCCTATGATACCTCTAGACTTGACTATTCCAAAGCCCTCCTGGCTAGCCTCCCACATCTTATCCCACGTAAACTTGAGGTCAGCCAAAACTCGACTGCCCATGTCCAACTTGCACCAAGTCACATTCACCCATCATCCCTATGCTCACTGACATACACTGGCTCCTGGTTAAGCAATGCCTCGATTTCTAAATTCTGATTCTTGTTTTCAAATCCCTCCTTATCTTTGTACTCTCCTTCAGTCCCACAATGCCCCCCGAGATATCTGCGCTCCTCAAATTCTGCCCTCTTGAGCATCCCTGATTATAATCTCTCAACCGTCTGTGGCTGTGCCTTCTGAAACTCTATCCCTACACCTCTCCACCTCTTTCCTCCTTTAAGTCGCTCCTTAAAACCTACCTCTTTGACCAAGCTTTTGGTCATCTGCCCTAATTTCTTATTTGACTCGGTATCAATTCTTTTGTCTTATAACACTCCTGTGTAGCACCTTGGGATGCTTTACAATGTAAAAGGGCGCTATATAAATACAAGTTGTTGTGTTGAATATATTAACAGCAGCTGGTATTTATATACAACCTTGAAATTAGCAAAACACACCAAGGCACTTCACTATAAATAAAGAAAACTGGGGAAATATGACCAAAGATACGTGCAAAGAGGCTTTAAAGGGACCTTTGAAGTTTGGAATAGATGTCACAAGGAAAGTGGTTTACAAAAAATCCAGAGTGCATTGTTGAAGGCTCTGGCATCGATAGGCTAGATTTGCAAGAGACGTTTCCAGAGGTTGGGTAGACAAGGCATCAGTGATTTGTAAATGAGGGAAAGAATCAATGTTAAAGCAGTTTAGCATACTGTATTCATGGCGAGGAGTGGAGGTTGGTGTGATATCTTCTTTACGACCTCACAAACACACAGGCTTTAAGATGGCTGATAACTTTAGGAACCTGTCAGGTGACCTGTTCCATCTTTATTGTTGTAAACAGCAATGGCTGCATTACCACAGTAGTCCACTGAGTGGAGCTATATATATTACACTTCTCCCTCCTTAATGAAGAAGCAATTATAACATCATCATACATAATTTGCATGGTTATGCATAACAAAGGATATGGACTTATTTTGCCATATTTACAAATCAAGCTTGTTTTCTGTTTCGAAGAGGATACCTTTGCACTCGAACAGAACCTTCCAAACATGGTGTCAAACTTAGACTCATTCTAGGCTGATCCTGAGAAAAGTTTTCTTACAAGGGATGCCCTTGATTTACATATGAACTCTCGACAACGTCTGACTGTTTGACTGACTCGGACTCAGACTTAAATTCTGACTTTTTCTTCGACTTGTTTCCAGTACATTTGAGTAGGATATGCTACTGGTACTCTATTTGTATCAAACCTACCTGATGAGTCAGGAAATAATCGAATCATTCCAACATTCAACTCCTTTCACATATGTAGGTAAAATATGATCAATGTGAACAAACCTAACCTTTCCATGATCAAACACCTTGATCAAATATGTGCAAGGACCACATATCTTCACCACTCTTCCTGGTAACCACTTAAGCCATTTATGGTGATGGTTCTTCACTCTCACCTTCTGATTTAATTTCACACTTCTCTCTTTTACTCTACCTCTATCATGATTCTCTTTCTGTCTTCATTGTTTCTCTTCTACGGACTGTGCCAAGTTTGGTTTTAACAACGAGAATCTGGTTCGTGGTTGTCGTTTGAGAAACAACTCTGCTGGTGTTCTACCAGTAGTTGTATGAGGAGTGTTACAATACGTAATTAGAAAATTAGGCAATTTGTGGTCCAATGACAACTGTTGTTTCTTTGGATTTGGATCCAAAAGATGTTTGATGAGGGCATGTTTTACAATTTGTACTGTGCGCTCTGCTGCATCACTTGAAGCAGGGTGGTACGGTGGAACCTTGGTATGTTGCACACCATTTTTGCTTGTGAACGATGCAAATTCTTCTGAACAAAATTGTGGTCCATTATCAGACAATTTCTTCTGGGTGGCCATATGCAGAAAATAATCTTCGCAAAACGTCTAATATTTTACTTGTTATTTTCCGCATTGGAAACACCTCTACCCACTTCAAATGGCTATCAATCATAGTGACCAATTGCTGTCCTTCTAACTCAGCAAAATCAATATATAACCTTTACCACACCCTGGGAGGCCATTTCCATAGCTGTAATAGTACTGATGGTGGTTTCTTGCTTATCGATTGACATGTTGTACACTGACTAACGATGTACTCTATATCTTTATCTAGACCTGGCCACCATAAGTAACTGCGTGCAAAACTCTTAGTCAAGCACATTCCCAGGTGTTGGTCATGAAGAGTTCCTAATAATATGGACCTGAATTTATTTGGTATAACCACTATTGCACCCCACATGATACAATCTTTATCGACTGATTATTCATTCCTACAAACGAAGAATGGATGAATATAAGAACATGAGAAATGGGAGCAGGAGTAGGCCATTTGGCACCTCGAGCCTGCTCTGCCATTTAATAAGGTCATGGCTGATCTGATCATGGACTCAGCTCTACTTCCCTGCCTGCTTCCCATAACCCTTTACTCCCTTATCACTCAAAAATTTGTCTATCTCCACCTTAAATATATTCAATGACCAAGCCTCCACAGCTCTCTGGGGCAGAGAATTCCATAGATTTACAACCCTCTGAGAGAAGAAATTCCTCCTCACTCAGTTTTAAATGGGTGGCCCCTTATTCTGAGACTATGTCCCCTAGTTTTAGTTTCCGCTATGAATGGAAATATCCTCTTTGCATCCACCTTGTCGAGCCCCCTCATTATCTTATGGCTGCGTCTATTTGTACCAACTGAAAGGCAGCCGTTTCTCTGATAGGCTCTCCATTTTCACATAACCTATTGCTGATTGGTCCCCTTAGAGGATAAGCCACACCCTGAAGTTCCTCTGGAATGTGTAACTGGAATCGCCCAGCCCAAGTTCTGAGTGACTTTCCAATTTGTAATTCGATTCATTTTGACTTCAGAAGCCACAGAGGATAGATCTCCCCAAAAGCCACCAAATTCCAGCCGAAGTCTACTAACCCAGCGCAAGTGCATCCCTGCCCAGCTGATGTCCCTTACCGCAGCACATGTGCTGCCTCCCACAGCCAAGTTCCAGCCGAAGTCCCTTACTCCAGCGCAAGTGCATCCCTCCCTAGCCGAAGTCCATTAGCCAAATGCAAGACCTTACCACCCGCCTCCCCTCCTCCCCCCCCCCCACCCCATTGATGGGGCATTGTAAATAGATTTATTGGGTATGAAGTGAATAGTGACAGTGTTGTGACTTCTGGATTTTATCCACTCCAATGATGTCTCTTGTAACACACCCTGCGAGCTTGCATGCATCAGGGGGTTGGAAGAACGTGATATATCTTCTCTTAGTTCCCTCTCACCCCTCTGATTCCCCCCCCACCTGTGTCTTTCTCCCCCCTCCCTCCAAAGCTCTCTCTCTTCACCTGCCGCCCCCGCCCCCAGGCTCGCTCTCTCCCTCCAAACTCTCTGTCTCTCCCCCCAGGCTCTCTCTCTCTCTCTCTCTCCCCCTAGCTCGCTCTCTCCCTCCACCCCATGCTCGCACCCTTTTTCTTCCCCTCCCCCCAATAAGCTCTCTCTCCCCTCCCCAGTCTTTCGCTCTCTCTCTCCCCCCCTCCCCTCCCGCAGCCCGCTTGGGGCTCGGCACTGTGGGAGGCGCGGGGCCTGCTTGTGGCTTCAGTAGGCTAGGGGGCCATTTGAGGCTTGGAGCCTGTGGCCTGCTCGGGGCTCGAATCTCTTCAGCTGTGACTGGCAGTTCATCAATGTATGATCACTTCTTCCCTATCGGGTGTAACTTATGATGGGGAAAGTAATCTAGACATAGCATCAGCAGTACTGTGATCAGCTGATCATCTGTATTCAATATCATATATATATGCTGACAAAATCAAAGCACATCTCTGCATTCAGGCTGCAGCTAATGTTGGAACTGGGGACTTGGGGCTTATGGTCTGTAACGATGGTAAACCTGCGACCATATAAGTATTTGTGCAACTTCTTGACCCCAAAAATTATTGCGAAAGCTTCCCTTTCGATTTACGCATAATTACGCTTGCTGGCACTGAGAGTGCGTGAAACAAAAGGAATTGGTCTCTCCTCCCAACTATGTAGTACATGAGAGATCACTATCTCAACTCCATACGGAGAGACATCATATGCTAGCTTGATCGCCTTAGATACGTCCTAGTGAACTAAAATGGTGCACTCTACCAATTGGCTTTTACACTCTCTGAATGGTGTGTCGCATTTTTCTGACCACTTCCAATGGACCTGTTTTTTCAACAGCTCATTCAGTGGATGTAGCACTGTAGCCAAATTTGGTAGGAACTTGCTATAATAGTTCAAAAGATCCAAAAATGATCGAAGTTCAGTGACATTCTTGCGAGTGGTTGCTTTTCTGATTGCATCCAATTTTCCTTTGGTGCAGTCACTCGTACTCTGCTTCTCTAGCCGTTTGAGGATTTCATTCAATATGTTATTATGAATTTGTCTGTTTGGTGCTGAAATGAGTATGTCATCTAAATAACATACTACTCTTTCAATACCTTGCAGAACCTGGTTCATCACCCCTTGAAATATGGCGGGGGCGGAAGATACTTCAAATGGTAGCCTATTAAATTGATATAGGCCTAAATGAGTATTTAGAGTCAAGCATGACTTGGACTCCTCATCTAGTTCAAGTTGTAAGTAGGCATTTGTAAGATCTAACTTTGAGAAGATCTCACCACCTGTGAGCATTGTGAACAAATCTTCTACATTTGGCAATGTATTAGGGAGATTACCCTCTAGAACCTGGTTTACAGTTTCTTTATAATCACCACACAACCTTACCATCTGACTTAGATACAACAACGTGTGTTGCCCAATTACATAGATTTATCTTAGAGATAATGTTCTCAGTCTCTAGTCTTTTGAGTTCTTGCTCAACTCTCTCATTGAGTGCATATGGTACGGTTCATGGCTTGCAGCAAACTGGTCTATCGTGCCTCTGTACACTCACCTTGAAGCCTTGGACCTGACATCCTGTTTCACAGAACACCTTTGGATACACCTTGATGATGTCATCCTTCGAAGCAAATCTTGTTTCAACACGAAAAATCTCATTGCAATCCAGCTTCAGTGATCCCAACCAATTTCTTCCTGGTAAGGCAGGCTTGTTTCCTGCCACCACTAAGAGAGGCAAGTTCTGAAATTGATCCTTGTATTTCACCGGTACGGTGATACAACCTTCCACACGAATTTGCTCTCCTGAGTAGTCTCAAAGCTCTGTCTTGGATTTCGCCAATGGGAAATCACTCAATTTGTCGAGGTACAGTGATTCCGGTACTACAATCACGGATGCATCAGTGTCAATTTCCATGGGTATCTTGTTTCCTGCAACATCTACTTGGATGATGATACTTTTCGAATTACTGTTAGATATCCTCGTGCTCCTGATGATGTGTATCTTTTCATCCTGCTGCTTTTCTTCCACGCTATGTAGTCTCCAGGGATTTCTACTTAAAGCTTTGAAAGTTGGTTTACTGTTCAGTCGGCATGCCTTCGCAAGATGCCCAGTTTTCCTGCAGAAGATACACTTTGCCTTCACATATGGACAACTTTGAGCAATGTGTTTTCCCAGGCACCGATAGCATGACTTCAATGTATAATTATCTTGGCCAGTTGCTGAGAACTTGGGGCCAACTTCCTTTTACTTTTAATCTGCAGGTGATTCAGCTCGACTGTCTTGATGACTGGAAATGGTACGAAATTCTTGGGAATATTGGTTGGCCATGTCCATTAACATAGCTGTCTGACAAGCTAAATCAAAAGTCAAGTTCGGAGTTATCAACAACGTCCTCCTGATTTCTTCATTTGCCACCCCACAAACAAAGCGGTCACACAATGCTTGGTCCTGAAAGTTTCTGAAATGACAGTGAATAGATAGATATTTTAATGCTACAATGTACTCATTGATACTTTCGTCAATTAACTGATCTCGTATTCAGAAACGATAACTTTCAGCAATTTCCAGCAGCTCAGGACTGTAGTGCTGTTCTGCTTAAGTGATGTGTCCTTTGGCTTGACAGGCATAAGCAAATTTTTCAGGGTTTCATACACCTTGGGGCCTGCTTCAGTTAAGAAAATAGCATGTTTTCTTTGCAACACCATCCGGTTATGGTTTTCATCATCGGGGACTTCAATGATACTATTCGCGGTGAAAAACATTTCTAGCCGCTCCACATACACTCCAAAAGTTTCATGGAGACGCTGAAACTCACCCAAGCGCCCTATTATTCCCATAGGCGCGGCTAGCTGGACTCTGACAGTTCAGCCAAGTCTGCTTGTATTTTATCGTGGATTTTTAGCTGTTAATCAAAACAAAGAAGCCCTCAAAGTCTCTCTGTCGGTTGGCTGAATCATCCGCCAACAAAAATTTCAGCTACATTATCCAGAAATCCTATCCTTCATCGCTAATGTGATCTCTTCTGTACGACCTCACAAACACACAGGCCTTAAGATGGCTGATAACTTCAAGAACTTGTCAGGTGACCTGTTGCCTCTTTATTGTTGTAAACAGCAATGGGGTTGCATTACCATAGTAATCCACTGGGTGGAGCTATATATATTTATTACAGTCGGGACTGGTGAAGAGCGGAGGTCAGGACCGACGAAGAGCGGAGGTCAGAAACGGCGAAGAACAGAAGTCGGGAGTGGTGAGGCCCGGAGGAGCGGCAAGATCGAGGCTCAGGAGTGGCGCAGTGTGGACCAGTAGTGGGGTCAGGGCCCAAGGAAGGAGCGGCATGGGCCAACAGTGCGGTCGTGAGGACTCCACTGTGTCATATAAATTCCAGGGAGAGAGGTCTTGTGGGAAGGAGGACAGTAGGAGTATGGTTGTGTGTATGTACTAGGCCCGTGCAGGAGAGCCTAGTTTCCAGTCATCTTGGATCCCCTTTCGACTGGACCAAAACCTTGCTCTGTCAAGCCCGTGTGGTAGCTGGTGTGCAATGACCACCCCACATTAAAAGAATTCACACACAGGCACCTTCCACCCTTTAAAATGAAGTTCGGGATCTGGAACATCAGGACCCTCATGGACAACCCCAACAGCAACAGACCGGAACGCCATACTGCTATCGTTGCCTGGAAACTCAGACGTTTCAACGTAGACATCGCTGCCCTAAGAGAGACCCGGCAGGCACGGGAAGGCCAGCTCAAGGAACAAGGTGGTGGTTATACCCTTTTCTGGAAAGGTAAACCAGAAAAAGAACGATGCCTCCATGAGGTACGCTTCGCTATAAAAAATGAGCTAGTTGGCCATCTCAGAGACTCCCCTGCGGTATAAACGAAAGCCTCATGACCCTTCGGCTCACCCTAGCCCAGAACCAGTGCACTATGGTCATCAGTGCATACGCCCCAACACTGGAAGCTACAGGTGAAAACAAAAAGGAATTTATTCCAGCCTTGAACAATCCCTGTTCCTTGTCCCAACAGGAGACAAGCTGATCCTCCTTGGCGACTTTAAAGCCAGATTTAGAAAGGACATAGACCTCTGGGGAAGTGTGATCGGCAGAGATGGGGTAGGGAAAACCAACTCCAACCGTACCCTCCTCCTCGCGAAATACTCAGAACATGGCCTTGGCATAACCAACACCTTGTTCCGTTAAAGAGACAAGTACAAGGCTTCATGGCAACACCCTCACATCAAGCACTAGCATCTGCTAGACTATGACAACGTCAGAGCGAGGGACCGCAGGAGCTGATGACTGCTGGATAGACCACCGCCTAAGCCACTCTATCATCTTCATCAATGTAGCCCCAAAACTGCGGCGGCAACAGAAACAATGCTGCAAGAAAATCAATGCTGGAGCACTCAAAGACCCTGCTAAGAGAGCTCTATTCAGCCAGCGCGGCACTACCAACCTGACGACTCCCAGTGATCCAGAGACGCAGAGTGTCCGCAGCGCCTGGTCTGCCCTCAAGGCCTCCATAATTAGCACCTGCGAAGAGATGCCCAGTCATTCAACTAGGAAATACCAAGACTGGTTCGATGAGAACAACCAGGAGATCCAAGAGCTAATTAGCTGCAAGCGCAAGGCATTCTTGAACTGGAAACAGTAAGACAACTCGAGCACAAGAAAGCAGCTCTACAGACGTCTGAAGGCCGAGATCCAACAAAAAACTCGCGACCTAAAGAACAGATGGTGGGTGGAGAAAGCGCAGGAGATCCAGCAACTAGCCGACAGCCACGATGTGCGTGGATTCTTTAGCGCAGTCAAGACCACATACGGCCCAAGCACACAAGGTCCTACCCCACTGCGGGACAAGACGTAGAGGTACTCATCAAGGACAGAGAGGCAGTCAGTGCCCGCTGGAAGGAGCACTTCGAAGATCTCCTTAACTGAGACTGTCTTCGACGTGAGTGTCCTCGATTCCATCTCACAGCATGCTACCCACCACCATCTCAGCACAACCCCAACCCGGCATGAGGTTGAAAAGGCCATCCGACAACTGAAGAACAACAAGGCCTCAGGAGCAGATGGAATCCCCGCCGAAGCACTACAACATGTCAGAGAAGCATAGAAAATAGGTGCAGGAGTAGGCCATTGGGCCCTTCGAGCCTACACCACCATTCAATATGATCATGGCTGATCATGCAACTTTAGTACCCTATTCGTGCTTTCTCTCCATATCTCTTGATCCCTTTAGCCGTAAGGGCCACATCCAATTCCCTTTTGAATATATCTAACGAACTGGCCTCAACAACTTTCTGTGGTAGAGAATTCCACAGGTTCACAATTCTCTGAGTGAAGAAGTTTCTCCCCATCTCGGTCCTAAATGGCTTACCCCTTATCCTTAGACTGTGACCCCTGGTTCTGGACTTCCCCAACATCGGGAACATTCTTCCTGCATCTAACCTGTCCAATCCCATCAGAATTTTATATGTTTCTATGAGATCCCCTCTCATTCTTCTAAATTCCAGTGAATATAAGCCTAGTCAATCCAGTCTTTCTTCATATGTCATTCCTGTCATCCCGGGAATCAGTCTGGTGAACCCTCGCTGCACTCCCTCAATAGCAAGAATGTCCTTCCTCAGATTAGGAGACCAAAACTGTACACAATATTCAAGGTGTGGCCTCACCAAGGCCCTGTACAACTGCAGCAAGACCTCTCTGTTCCTATACTCAAATCCTCTCTCTATGAAGGCCAACATGCCATTTGCCTTCTTCACTGCCTGCTTTACCTGCATGCCAACTTTCAATGACTGATGTACCATGACACCCAGGTCTCGTTGCACCTCCCCTTTTATTAATCTGTCACCATTCAGATAATATTCCGCCTTCCTGTTTTTGCCACCAAAGTGGATAGCCTCACATTTATCTACATTATACTGCATCTGCCATGCATTTGCCCACTCACCTAACTTGTCCAAGTCACCCTGCAGCCTCTTAGCATCCTCCTCACAGCTCACCCTGCCACCCAGCTTCATGTCATCTGCAAACTTGGAGATATTACATTCAATTCCTTTGTCTAAATTATTAATATATATTGTAAATAGCTGGGGTCCCAGCACTGAACCTTGCAGTACCCCACTAGTCGCTGCCTGCCATTCTGAAAAAGACCCGTTTATTCCTGCTCTTTGCTTTCTGTCTGCCAACCAGTTCTATATCCACGTCAATACATTACCTCCAATCTCATGTGCTTTAATTTTGCACGCTAATCTCCTGTGTGGGACCTTGTCAAAAGCCATTTGAAAGTCGAAATACACCACATCCACTAGTTCTCCCTTGTCCACTCTACTAGTTACATCCTCAAAAAATTCTAGAAGATTTGTCAAGTATGATTTCCCTTTCATAAATCCATGCTGACTTGGACTGATCTTGTCACTGCTTTCCAAACGCGCTGCTATTACATCTTTAATAATTGATTCCAACATTTTTCCCACCACTGATGTGAGGCTAACCGATCTATAATTCCCTGTTTTCTCTCTCCCTCCTTTTTTAAAAAGTGGGGTTACATTAGCTACCCTCCAATCCATAGGAACTGATCCAGAGTCGATAGACTGTTGGAAAATGACCACTAATGCATCCACTATTTCTAGGGCCACTTCTTTAAGTACTCTGGGATGCAGATTATTAGGCCCTGGGGATTTAATCGGCCTTCAATCCCATCAATTTCCCTAACACAATTTTCTGACTAATAAGGATTTCCTTCAGTTCCTTCTTCTCGCTAGACCACTGCAAGTGACCTACATTTGTCTTCACTAATCTTTTTCTCATGCGGCAGATCGGGAGGCCAGCATCACGAGAGCGGAGCGACGCAGGAAGATAAAGGGCGGCAGCAGCAACTGGGAACGGCGGCAGATCGGGAGGCCAGCTGCAGCAGGGGCAGAAAGTAAACAAAGAAGCAAAGAGAAATCGAAGTGTGACGTCACAGTCTAGCGAGTAAGTGATTGGCTGGTGGATTGACGAGTATTTTATCTTTTTCTTTTCTTATCAGTAGGTAACCTTTGGCATTGTTGCCAAATTAAGCTAATTTAAGGGTTAAGTCATTGCAGGAAAGCCCAGACCTGCGTCATGCTCCTCCTGTGCTATGTGGGAAGTCAGGGACGCTTCCAGTGTACCTGACTACTATGTGTGCAGGAAGTGTGTCCAGCTACAGCTCCTGACAGACCTCATTGCGGCACAATGCTGAGGATGTCGTGAATAGCACTATTGGCGTGAATACATTAACTCATTTCTCTTATTTGGAAGGAGGAGCGCATACCAGGGGATCCCAGAGATGCCGTAATTGTGACCATCGTCAAGAAAGGGACAAGTTCAATTGCGGTAATTACAGAGGAGTTTCCCTGCTGTCTGCCACAGGGAAAGTCTTCACAAGAATCCTCCTCAACTGCCTTCTCCCTGTAGCTGAAGAGCTCCTTCCAGAGTCGCAATGTGGATTCCGCCTACTAAGGGGCACAATGGACATGATCTTCACCGTGCGTCAAATTCAAGAGAAATGCAGGGAACAAAACCAAGCCCTGTACATGGCCTTCTTTGACCTCACAAAGCCTTTGACACTGTCAGCCATGAGGGATTATGGAGTGTTCTCCTCAAGTTTGGCTGCCCTCAAAAGTTTGTCACCATGCTTCGCCTGCTTCACGATGACATGCAAGCCGTGATCCTGACCAATGGATCCACCGCAGACCCATTTTAAATACGGACTGATCTTCCTTATTGCAATGCTCCACCTCACCATCAGTAAGTTCCCCATTGGATTGGAGCTAATCTATACAACAAACGGGAAACTGTTCAACCTCCGTCTCTTCCAGTCCAGATCCAAGGTCTGTCATTGAATTACAGTACGCAGACGACGCTTGCATCTGCGCACACTCGGAGACCAAACTCCAAACCATCATCAACACCTTCACTGTGGTGTACGAGAGCATGGGTCTTACACTAAACATCCGTAAGACAAAAGTCATCTACCAACCACCACACGGTAGTGCCTCACAATTATCAAAATCCACGTCAAGGCCTTAGATAACATGGATCATTTTCCATGCCTCGGGAGCCTACAAGGGCAAATGTCAATGACGAAGTCCAACACCATCTTTAGTGTGACAGTGCAGCCTTCGGTCACCTGAGGAAGAGAGTGTTTGAAGACCAGGACCTCCAACCCAGCATCAAGCATATGGTCTACAGAGCAGTATTGATACCCGCCCTCCCATATGCTTCAGAGACATGGACTATGTACAGCAGGCACCTCAAAGCACTGGAGAAGTACCACCAATGCTGCGTCCGCAAGATCCTGCAAATCCATTGGCAGGATAGGCGCACCAACCTCAGCATTCTCGCTCAGGCCAACATCCCCAGCATCGAAACATTGATCACGCTCGATCAGCTCCAATGGACGGGCCACATTGTCCACAAGCACAAAACGAGACTCCCAAAACAAGCACTCTACTTGGAGCTCTCACACGGCAAGCGAGTCCAGGTGGGCAGAGGAAATGCTTCAATGACATCCTCAAAGCCTCCTTGAAAAAGTGCAACATCCCCACCGACACCTGGGAATCCCTGGCCCAAGACCGCTGAAAGTGGGGGAGAAGCATCTGGGAAGGCGCCGAACACCTTGAGTTTCTTTGCTGGGAGCAAGCGAAGGCCAAGCGCAAACAGCGGAAGGAGCACACGACAACCCAAGCACCCCACCCACCCGTCCCTTCAAACACCGTCTGCCCCACCTGAGACAGAGACTGTAGGTCCCAAATCAGACTCATCAATCACCTGAGAGCTCATTTTTAGTGTGGAAGCAAGTCTACCTTGACTCTGGGGGAGTGCCTAAGAAGAAGAGTCACTGCTCACGTTGCGGTCTCCTCTACATTGGGGAGACCAAACCGCAGATTGGGTGACAACTTTGCGGAACACCTCCGTTCAGTCTGCAAGCGTGGCTCCGAGCTTCCGGTTTCCTGTCAATTTAATTCTCCACTCCGCTCCCAGTCTGACCACTCCGTCCTCAGCCGCTTATACTGTTCCAACGAAGCTCAATGAAAGCTTGAGGAATAGCAAGTTCGATTGGGCACTTTATAGCCTTCGTGGCTCAACAGTGAGTTCAACAATTTCAGATCATAATCTCTGCTCCCATTTTTTCAAATGGCAGCTGTTGATGATTTTGCTATTCCCATTTACACCGCTTCTTGACCCATCTTTTGTTTCTTTCCTCGTCCCATAACCATCTCCTTTTGCTTTGTACAATCATACCGTTTGTCATTTAATCTCTCCTGCCTTCCACCTGATCACAAACCTTCCCTTTTGTTCTTTCCTCCCTTCCCCTGCTTCTGCATTTGCTTCAAACTTGTTATATCTCTAACTTTTTCATCTTCTGATGAAAGGTCATCCACCTGAAATGTCAACTCTGTTTCTCTCTTCACAGATGCTACCTGACCTGCTGAGTATTTCCAGCATTTTCTGTTTTTATATCAGATTTCCAGCATCCGCAGTATTTTGCTTTTGTTGAGTCAATTCCTCTCTGGCTGTCAAGGATAAGCTCCAGGAAACAGCAGTTGCCGATAACTCACAACAATTGCAACAAACTAGCAATGTATATTTGGGAGTGTCCGTGCATCCATTTACTGGACTGTTATTTTGAAAAGAGTACATTCTTCTAAGCATCAACTCTTTGTTGCTCACATTGTTCAGCCTCAGATTCGAGCATCATTCCAGTTAAATTAGCTTTCCAACGGAAGTAAGTTCTATTTGGTGTTTTTTAATGTGGAGGTTGATACATTGAACGTAGAGTCATTTCTGCAACAGACATTACCAGAAACATGCTTTGCGGCTCTGTCGCAAATAGTCCCACAGTGAACAGGGAAGGGAGAAGACGCGCCGTAAAGTGGTCGCTATGTAAATGACGTAAGAGAAGCGCGTGACTGTGGCCTGTTGTGATCTAGAAACCCTGCAGCTGCGGTGTAGAGGTGAATACAGTGCAGGGAAAGCCTGGGATAAATCAGGACATTCTGCAGGCGGGGGATGCCGAGCACAGCCATGAAGAAAAAGGTAAAGCCCAACTATACGCTGCTTGGGATATAGCGGGATTTGAAGAAAGAGCAAGACCGCGGGGTTACCAGGGCAACAGAATGAAGGTAACGGGAAGCCCCTCTTCCAACCTCTCCTTTCCTCCAGCCTTCCGTCCAGTAGGGGTAACAGTGGAATAAAGTCCTTCGTTTGTGGCAGTTACCTGGGAGTCAACAGTTCTTTTCCAGGGGCATCCCAAGTAGGGTAATCCCAGTAACTTCCTCCTCCCATGTTTGATTTGTCATCAAGACCACTTTCACTGCTGTAACATAACCTGCCTCTAAAACCGTAATCCATACTTTTATCACGTTGTGGCTGCAGTTCTCCAATGCCCACCTTTGGTACATCTCCTTTTCTGTTACCATTCAGAAATTATAAACCACCCAGACTGCTATGGTCCATGGCCTCATCCACAGTAAGGTTTACATCCACATCACCCCTATCCTTGACAAGCTTCACATGTTTTGTGTTCCAGAGAATGAACTGTTAAGGTCTTTGTCCTAACTTCAATTCTCTCTCTAAACTTACACCTTTTCCTCCCTCCGAGTGACTGCCTGGTGTGTTCTCCAACACTGACTGGTCTGTCTCTTTATTGTACCATTGGCTGCTGCTTCACTCATGCCCTCTGGAACTCTCCCTCCCCCTTTCTCCCTTCTTTCCCTAACCCTGCTGTGTTGGAAATAATGAAACTCTCCTTGAGAGGGGATTTTGTTGAGTGCCTTTAACAAAATGTGCTGGTAGTGATGTAGCTTAATGCAATCCCTCCTGTATGAAGAACAGTGTGCTTTAGCCATTTCCTACTTAGCATGGTAGGTTAAAATCTTTGCAATTATTGAGATGAAGGAACAGTTAAGGAATGGGATGGCACAGTGATAAGACACCTGCGCTGTTATTCGGCCCTCAATGTTGGCAAAAAAATTACCCATGGCATCAGGAGATAACGGAAAGAGAAATAGCAAAGACGAGAGAATCAGTAGATGAAGGAAGAAATGCAGAAAAGTAAGCAGTGAAAAAGAGGAACAGAAATAGAGATGGGTGAATTTAAATAATGAATAGAAACAGTGCAGGTGGAAAACTCTTTAGAGGGAATTTTCTGAATATTTAAATTTATTATAGTGTTTGAAATTGTGACTTTTCTTTTCTTTGGTGCTGTTTGAATTAACAGAAGTGACAGCAGGAGTGCGATACCTGATCATGTGAGTGTGACTGTCAAAATTATTCCAGGGCGAAAGTGGTATTGCACTCTTAAAGGAAGGAGACAGAGGGAAAACTGTAGGTGCAGATCATCTTTACCAGTGCTAGGTGTCATGTATTCGACTATCGTTGTAACCCATGTATAAGCTGACCCAAGTTGTACACCTTGAGAACATTGACCACAAGGGGTTGAACTTGTGGGAGACACTCCTAACCTGGACTTTCAGGTATAAAAGGGGAAGCTCTACCCACCTTCATCACTAGGTCTTGGTAATGAAGGTAACTGATCACAGTGACCGTCTCTCAAGTATGGGCCTCGTGTGCATTTATACTGTATAATATAGTTCAGCCATGAACTCGCTGAATGGCGGTGCAGGCTCGAAGGGCCGAATGGCCTACTCCTGCACCTATTTTCTATGTTACTAATAAGGACATATCATTGGCGATGAGAAACTGGGATTTAAACCACGCGAACATGGCCACTAGCAGCACTGAAGAGAGCTACTGTGTTGGTGATGATTTGGACGACTTTATTGAGAGACTACAGCAAAGTTTTGTCACTAAGGAATGGTTGGGACAGGATTTGGCCGACAAACGCAGGGCTCATCTACTGACGGTTTGTGGATCCAGAACGTACTCCCTGATGAAGGACCAGAGAAGCCGGCAGACAAGACGTTCGAAGAGCTCAGTAAGTTGATCGGGGAACACCTTAAACCGGTGAGCAGCATGCACATGGCGAGACATCAGTTTTACACGCACCGGCGGTGAGAAGGGCGAAGCGTTCCTGACTTCGTGGCAGATCTCCGGCGACTGGCGAGCCTATGTAAGTTCACAGATGCATGTAGAGCGGAGATGCTGCGAGACTTTTTTTATTGAGGGCATAGGGCACGCTGGTGTTTTCAGGAAACTGATTGAGAATAAAGACTTGACCCTGGAAATGGCGGCTCTGATAGCCCAGACATTTATCTCTGGAGAAAGAGACCAGAATGATGTATGACAGAAATCTTGGCTCAAATGTGGCAAACGACCAGGGAATCAACATTGTTAACATGGCACACAGTTCTCTAGGCAATCGGACATGCCCCAGCATGTAGTCGAACCCAAAGGGGGAATTCAACAGAGACAATGGCTAGCTGAATGGTGATTCATGCCATCGCAATGGATAATGTGGCCAGTAATGGGGCCTTCAACACCTGTTAATGGTGCACTTAAGGACAGTTACAGAGACAGTCAGAGACGATCGACTGGTAATGGACCTTTTTGTTTCCAACAACGGGGCCTCCAGCTCATGCTGGAAGTGTGGAGGCAAACACCCAGCCAGAGCTTTCAGGTATCAGCAATATACCTGCAGAAACTGCAACGTCAGTGGTCACTTGGCGCGTATGTGCAGGAAGCCTGCAGCCAGGTTGATGTACGAGGAGGACGGGCCCGATGTAAGCCCTACGAGGCCAAATGAATACTGGGGGAAATCGCTGGAAGCTGAAGTTCAGCAAGTTCATGTGGAGTACATATACAGTTCATACACCGGGACACCACTGATAATAATGAAAGTGCTCCTCAATGGCATCCCATTATTAATGGAGCTAGACATGGGGGCCAGCCAGTCCCCGATGAGTATTAAACAGTTCGAAAGGTTGAGAGTGTCCAAGGCCAAGAGGCCAAAATTATTGCCGATTGACGCACAGCTATGGACATATACAAAGGAAATCATTCCAGTGCTAGGCAGCGCCACGGTAGTCGTGACCCACAAAGATTCGGAGAACAGGTTGCCACTCTGGATTGTCCCGGGGGACGGTCCCGCATTACTGTGGAGGAGTTGGCTGGCTGTCATGAACTGGAAATGGGGCGATGTCAATGCAATTTCCTCTGTGGAGCGAGTATCATGTTCACAGATCCTTGACAAATTTAACTCATTATTTCAACCCGGCATTGGCACTTTCATGGGGACCAAGGTAGTGATTCACATAAACCCGGACGCCAGGCCAGAACACCACAAGGCCAGAGCGGTGCTGTACGTGATGCGGGAAAAGATACAATGCGAATTGGACCGCCTGCTGAGGGAAGGCATCATCTCGCCAGTCGAATTCAGTGACTGGGCGAGCCCGATTGCGCCGGTGCTCAAGGCGGATGGTCGGTCAGGATATGGCAATTACAAGGCCATCATCAATCGGGTGTCACTCCAAGGCCAGTACCCGCTACTGAGAGCGGAGGACCTCTTTGCGACGCTATCCGGTGGCAAACTTTTTTCAAAATTGGACCTGACCTCAGCTTACATGACCCAGGAGCTGGCGAGTGAGTTGAAGAAGCTGACCACCATCACGACACACAAGGGTTGTTTGAGTACAACAGATGTCCGTTCGGGATTCGTTTGGCCGCCGCGATCTTTCAGCGAAATATGGAAAGTCGCCTCCAGTCGATTCCAAAGACTGTGGTTTTTCAAAACGACATCCTCGTCACTGGTCGTGATACTGAAGAACACCTCCACAACATGGAGGAGGTGCTACGCAGACTGGATCGGGTAGGGTTGCGATTGAAAAAGGTAAAGTGCGTCGTCTTGGCTCCAGAGGTAGAATTCCTGGGGAGGAGGGTAGAGGGTAGCAGCAGACGGGATCAAACCTACTGCATCCAAAACTGAAGCGATCCAGAGGGCACCCAGACCCTGTAACACGACGGAGCTGCGTTCGTTCCTGGGGCTCCTGAACTATTTTGGTAACTTTCTTCCCAAATTGAGCACGCTGTTAGAGCCGCTACACGTGCTCCTACGCAAAGGTCGTGATTGGGTCTGGGGGGCCAGCCAGGAAAGGGCTTTTGATAGAGCATGTAATTTGTTCTGCTCCAACAAACTGTTAATATTGTTATAACGTGCGATGCGTCGTCCTATGGGGTCGGGTGTGTGTTGCAGCATGTGAATGCCAATGGTCAGTTTCAGCCGGTAGCTTATGCTTCCAGAAATCTGTCCCAGGCAGAAAGGGGCTACGGGATGGTAGAAAAGGAAGCGCTAGCATATGTATATGCAGTTTTTAAAAAAATGCACCAGTACCTGTTTGGCAGGAAATTTGAGCTGTAGACAGATCACAAACCCCTAACGTCCCTTTTGGCCAACAGCAAGGCCATAAATGCGAATGCATCGGCCCGCATACAGAGATGGGCACTTGCGTTAGCAGCCTATGACTACACGATTCGGCACAGACCAGGCACTGAAAATTGCGCCGATGCACTCAGCAGGCTCCCACTAGCCACCACTGAGGGGGCAACTGAGCATGATGCTGAGATAGTCATGGCTGTTGAAGCTTTCGAAAGCGAAGGCTCACCTGTGACAGCCCGTCAGATTAAAGACTGGACAAATAAAGACCCGCTACTGTCTTTAATTAAGAAATGTGTCCTGAATGGGGACTGGGCAGCCACGTATGGGGCATGCCCTGAGGAATTTAAACCGTTTCATAGGCGCAAGGATGAACTCTCCATTCAGGCTGGTTGCCTACTGTGGGGAAACAGTAGTCATCCCCCAGAGGGACAGAGAGGTGTTTATCAGAGAACTTCACAGAGCACTCGGGCATTGTCATGATGAAGGCAATTGCCAGGTCACACGTTTGGTGGCCAGGGATAGATGCAGACCTGGAAGTTTGTGTTCGCAGGTGCAACACGTGTGTTCAGTTGGGCAACGCACCCAGGCAAGCTACCCTTGACCCCTGGCTCGCCAAGCCATAGTCACGCATCCATGTGGACTACGCAGGTCCTTTCATGGGAAAAATGTTTTTGGTTGTAGTCGATGCCTACTCCAAATGAATTGAGTGTGCCATTTTAAATTCAAGCACATCCTCTGCCACAGTAGAAAGTCTACGGGTAAAGTTCATCACCCATGGTCTACCAGATGTCTTGGTCAGCAACAATGGCCCGTGCTTCACAAGCACTGAATTCCAGGACTTCATGGCAGGCAGTGGAATCAACCATGTCAGAACGGCACCGTTCAAGCCAGCCTCAAACGGCCAGGCGGAACGAGCAGTGCAGATAATCAAACTGGATGCTCAGAATGCAAGGGGGTGCCCTACAAAGCCGCTTATCACGCCTCTTGTTGGCCAATAGATCCCGACCACACACGCTCACAGGGGTTCCACCTGCAGAGCTGCGAATGAAAAGGACGCTCAAAATCAGGTTATCCCTTATATACTCTACTATGAAAGAAATTGTTGAGCGCAGGCGTCAGTCACAATGTGACTACCATGACAGGAATGCGAAGGCGTGATGTATTGATGTCAGTGACCCTGTTTTTGTCCTTAATTACGCTGCAGGGCCCAAATGGTTTGCAAGCACTGATTGCCAAAGAGGAGAATAGGGTTTTGGTAGTTAAACTTACCAATGGGCAAATCTGCTGCAAACATGTGGATCAAACTAAAAGGAGGTTCAGCAACCCCATAGAAGAAGCAGAGGAAGAACACGACGTAGAGTTTACTCCACCACAGGTGACCGAACACCAGAACTAAGCGGAGGAGAGCCCAGTCACTGTGGGCAGTCCGGACAGGCCTGAGGCACCACAAATAGCAGACACTCGGGCCAACACCCGGAGCCACAACTCAGGCGCTCTACAAGGGAGCGTAAACCCCCAGAGAGACTTAACCTGTGATCCCAATAAGACTTTGGGGGGGGAGGTGATGTCATGTATTCAACTATCATTGTAACCCATGTATAAGCTGACCTAAGTTGTACACCTTGAGAACATTAACCACAAGGGGGTGAACTTGTGGGAGACACTCCTAACCTGGACTTTTGGGTATAAAAGGGAAGCTTCACCCACCTTCATCACTTGAGGTCTTGGTAATGAAGGTAACTGGTCACAGGGTGACCTTCTCTCAAATATGGGCCTCGTGTGCATTTATACTGTATAGTAAGGACATATCACTCTGTGTATGGTATTCCATTGTCCATTGTCCATGGCACATGGCCATATTAGCTGAACTGCATACATCTGTGAGTGACCTGTATGAATTACTTAAGTTCCGTGAGCTCCCATGAAAGGCAGTGCAAGATGTGGTCCTCCATCTTATTGGCACAGTTGGTATGTAGCGGAAAAATAGGAAAATCAGTGCTTGTAGGTTGCGAGCTTCAAGTTTTAAAGAAACAACAAGGCGTGAGTATTAAATAGGAAAACTTGTTTTCTACTAATGCAAAGTAGAAGGAGGAATTAAATAGGGGAGAAATATTTTCTGCAAATGATTTTAAGAGCAATGGACCCAAATGGGGACAGAAGTTGAATGTCCCTTTTCTCTCCTTGCCTCCCCTCTCTAAACTCATTTTTTTCATATTATGGAAAGTGTAAATGCCAATCCTAACTGCAACTGCTTTCATTATTTAGCTGATCTGTGGATTTTATCTGTACAAATATCTGAAGGGTGTGTAGATGTTTTATTGTTGCTCCCAAAACACTTCCTTATACCTAGTGTTGATGGCATGTCCTTTCTCTCCCCTATAATTAACTTTAAAGAGCATTTGTCCTAATAATAACTATATTGCTCCCTTTAGTCTCCTTGTCATTAGAATGTATTGTATAACATTACTGCACGGACCCTTCAGATTCAAAGCTTCTTGTGTAATTGAGAGCTGCCACCTTCCTGATTTTGTGCTTACTGGTGTCCATTGGAGAAATCCTGTGAGTTAGGTTGTGGTAGGTATCAAATGAGACTAGTCCTCCTTGCCTAGTTGTAATATGCCGCCAGTAGCTGTTGCATGGCTTCTCTGATCCACAAGTAACTGATTCTTAAATCCATTTGCTAATGTTCAGCCAGGAACCTTAAAAGCCTTGCATATTTTTATTAATTAAGAGGCTTGTGTTTTAGTCAGGTTTACAATGAATATATTGGCTAGCAAATCCGTGAAGAGTTAGTAAATTCTGCTGCATTGAGTCAATTGTGCACCAAATCACTTTAGGTAGGACCACTGTTTTTATGACTCAGTAAGTCAACAAGCATTTGCATTTATATAGCACCTTTTTAATGTAGAAAAATGTCCCATGATACTTGACAGAAACATAATAAAAAAATATGATGAATCAAAGAAGGAGATATTCAGAATGATGTCCAAAGGCTTGCTTTTAAGAGATGAAATATATTTAAAGGAGGAAAGGGAGGTGGAGGTGTTTAGGGAGAGAATTCTAGGGTGTGTGTGGCCTAGGCAATTGAAAACATTCTCTCCAATTGTAGATGCACAGGAGACCAGAGTCAGCGGAATGGAGAATGAGGGGGATGGGTATTCTAGGGCTGAAAGAGATTCGAGAGTCAGAGGAGCAAGGCCATCAAAGGATTTAAGCACAAGGATAAGGGGCTGAATTTTCACCACCATTCTGTTTTTTTTTGGCCTACGCTGTGTTTTTTGAGGCAGACTAAAATCTGCAAGTTTCACCAAAGTTTCTGCGCCATCTTAAACTACTTGCGGCCATTTTTTTTTCAATTTCTGATTTTTTTTACATCACTGGGGCTGTTGTCTGCCATTTCCGGCCATTTTAAGCGAGTTTGGCCAACTAGGATTTTTTTCAAAAACAGCACAGTGCACCATTCTGAAAAACCTTACCTGCACTTAAGAAAATCAGCACAGAGAAGAGAAAATAAGCGCAGAGAAGACGCCATTGTTTTAGCCGAGCTGAAGACACGGGGGTGAGGGGCCTTTCGGACCGGGATAGCAGCGGCACCTGGGGTCGTCGAGAATAAATTTGTTGAATCCCAGAAACTATATGAAACAACACAAGGGTACAGAATAGAACTCCATTTTAGAATTAGATTTTTTTCACCAGCATTTTGAAATATTTATTTAAACTTACCCGGAAAGTTTTTTTTAAGGTAGTACAATGAATCCTGAATTGGAGTAGGAAGATAGCACAGAATCTCAATGACTAACTTAAGAATCATCTGAGTAAGAAATCTCCCAAAAATATGTAAACCCTGGGAGCATATATTTGTCAAATAGGCAATAACAAATGTCACGTTCTGATCGTCACGGCACAGTCCCTTGTTACCCTGGCAGCCTCAGTTTTTCGGTGCAGACCTCAAGCTCCACCCACAAAGCTTAAGGACAATCTGCGCCGTTCCAAAATGAAAGGTTATGCCTGCGAAATTTTGAATTTTTTTTGGCGCAGTCAGCCACTAAAAAGAAATCAAACGTACCTCTACAACTGTACCAAAAAAAGTCCATGTGGAATTTTGGTGCCCAAGAATTTTTAATTTAAGGAGTTGGGGAGCCGAGAGCCAATGCAGATTAGGACAGTGAGGACAGGGTGATGGGTACACAGGTTGTTGTGGGGTAGGATATGGGCTGCATAGTTTTGGAAGAGCAGAAATTTACAGAAGGTGGGAGGTCAGCCAGGAGAGCATTGGAATGATCAAGTCTGGAGGTCACATGGATTACAATTTCAGCAGTTTATGGGCTGAGGTGGGCGAAGTCGGCAGTCTTTGTGATGGAGAGGATATGGGGAATGAAGCTCAGCCCAGGGTTGAATAGGATGCCGATGTTGTTTCAGGCTGAATCAGACTTCTTGCAACAACATAGGCAGTCCCTCGAAATCTATGTTTCCACTCTAAAAGTGAGTTCTCAGGTGACTGTACAGTTTAATACGGGAATTACAGTCTCTGTCACAGGTGGGACAGACAGACAGTAGTTGAAGGAAAGGGTGGGTGGGGAGTCTGGTTTGCCGCACGCTCCTTCCGCTGTCTGCGTTTGGTTTCTGCATGCTCTCGGTGACGAGACTCGAGGTGCCCAGCGCCCTCCTGGATGCTCTTCCTCCACTTGGGGCAGTCTTGGGTCAGGGATTCCCAGATGCCAGTGGAAATGTTGCACTTTATCAAGGAGGCTTTGAGGGTGTCCTTTGAAACATTTCCTCTGCCCACCTGGGGCCCACTTGATGTGTAGGAGTTCTGAGTAGTGTGCTTGCTTTGGGAGTCTCGTGTCGGGCATGCTGATGATGTGGTCCTCTTAACCATGTGTGTGTGTGGTCTAAGTTGCACCCTGAAATAAGTCAATCTTGCCTGCATATCCACATGTTCCTTCAATGATGAGTTAAAAAGCAAATCTTTCCTGGCAGGTTAAGAGTGGACCAGAATCAGATTCTTATGCTTTTTGCGTGTCCTGTTACATGCCCATTGATTTTACCATGATGTTGCTGTTCTTTCACTAGGTGCTGTTGATGGGAAAGAGTGGGTCTGGTAAGACCAGCATGAGATCCATTATCTTTGCAAACTACATAGCCAGAGACACACGGCGTCTTGCAGCTACAAGTAAGTACTGTGTGAGATCAGAGCTTGGGCGTGAGAGGAAACCTTTTACAACTAAAACAACATTGTTCTTTTGTAGTGTCTTTCAGCATGCAGTGGCTGTAAAAGTAATTCGGTCAAAGAAAATGATTAAATTTTATTGAGGCTTTTTAAAAAAAAAAACCTGCTGTTTAATATTCACACTGATCAGCATTTTACATCCATTACAATACTTTTAATTTAAAAGCAGTCACGTATGACATATCAAGAACTTGCAAAACTTGGTAGTATAGAATGGCTTTTTGCAGCACCTAATGTTAAGCCACAAAGGGCTCCATGATAAGATACTTTAGATAATGTAACATGATGATTGTGTTGTGGCGTCTGAAATATCTCTTCTCTTTTTCTAGTTGATGTGGAACATTCACATGTCCGATTCCTGGGGAATCTGGTCCTGAATCTATGGGACTGTGGTGGGTAGGTGTTTTACTATACAATCAATGCTAGGAAATTGAGAGCATTTCTGTCCATCTCTCTCTCCCCTTCTCCCCCCACCCACCCAATTACATTTTTCTGTCATTTTGACACGGAAAATCTTGAACTTATTTGGACACTTCAGATTAAAATAAACACAATAGAGGAGTGTGATACATAAATGGAATTCACCACGCACTGGAGAATGTTGAATTGGTGCACAATGAATTTGACACAGTCTCACCTGTAGACAAAGTAGCTTCCTCCCTGCAAAAACAAATGGGCAGTGCATACATTGCAACACTAGAAAAAGTGAAATACATGCTAAGTACTGTAATGTGGTATGTATGTAATGGCTGCCTTAAAGTGACGTACAGGCTGTTAGTTAATCAAAGGGATTTGGATAGTTTATTTGTACGGAAGTGGATGCCCGAGAATGACATTGTTTTGGCTTTGCTGAAAAATCTTTGCTGACTCCCATTTTTTGTGATGTCACTTGTGACAAACATCGGGACTTACTTTACCTTTGGTGTGTAATTAGGTCCTCATTGAAGGGGTACATTAACATTAATTTTTTCAAGGTTTATTGAGTGCTCACCTATAGTTAATAAACCAATCAACAGCCAATATGTTTTTTTTAAAGTATGGGATTGATTTAAACTCTAATCATGTGGTCCTAACATTTATGGATCATTCTGGTTCTGCAGTGATAGTTTATGCCTTTAATTAGTTTACTAGCTTGTAATCTCTCTCATTTCTGTGGAAGGTGTAAAATATTGGCCTATGTTAGTATTAATGTTAAAGTCTTATTGCATACTGGCCGATTTCCTGTGGTATTGCACATATAAACTCGCTCCCAAGAACATCATAAATAGGAGCAGGCCATATGGCCCCTCGAGCCTGCTCCGCCATTTAATACGATCATGGCTGATCCGATCATGAACTCAGGTCCACTTCCCTGCCCGATCCCCATAACCCCTTAATCCCTTTTCGGTTAAGAAGCTGTCTATCTCTCAAATTTATTCAATGTCCTGGCTTCCACAGCTCAAAGGCAGCAAATTCCACAGATTAACAACCCTCAGAGGAAATTCCTCCTCATCTCAGTTTTAAATGGGCAGCTCCTTATTCTAAGATTATGCCCCCTAGTTTTAGTCTTCCCTATCAGTGAAAGCAGCCTCTCTGCATCCACCTGGACAAGCCCCCACATAATCTTATACGTTTCAATATCACCTCTCATTCATTCTTCTGAATTCCAATGAGTAGAGGCCCAACCTACTCAACCTTTCCTCATAAGTCAACCCCCTCATCTCTGGAAATCAACCTAGTGAACCTTCTCTGAACTGCCTCCAAAGCATGTATATCCTTTCGTAAATAAGGAAACCAAAAATGTACGCAGTATTCCAGGTGTGGCCTCACCAATACTCTGTATAACTGTAGCAAGACTTCCCTGCTTTTATACTCCATCCCCTTTGCAATAAAGGCTGAGACTCCATTGGCCTTCATGATCACTTGCTGTACCTGCATACTAACCATTTGTGTTTCATGCACAAGTATCCCCAAGTCCTGCTATACTGCAACACTTTGCAATTTTTCTCTATTTAAATAATAAATTGCTCTGATTTTTTTTTCTGCCAAAGTGCATGACCTCACACTTTCCAACATTATACTCCATCTGCCAAATTTTTGCCCACTCACTTAGCCTGTCTATGTCCTTTTGCAGATTTTGTGTGTCCTCCTCCCACATTGCTTTTGCATCCATCTTTGTATCGTAAGCAAACTTGGCTACGTTACACTCGGTCCCTTCTTCCAGGTCGTTAATATAGATTGTAAATTGTTGGGGTCCCAGCACTGATCCCTGTGGCACCCCATTAGTTAGATTGCCAACCCGAGAATGAACCATTTATCCCGACTCTCAGCTTTCTGTTCGTTAGCCAATCCTCTATCCATGCTAATATATTACCCCAACCACGTGAACTTTTATCTTGTGCAGTAACCTTTTATGTGGCACCTTGTCAAATGCCTTCTAGAAGTCCAAATACATCACATCCACTGGTTCCTCTTTATCCACCCTGTTC
The DNA here is from genome assembly GCF_044704955.1 of Pristiophorus japonicus. Lineage (NCBI taxonomy): Eukaryota > Metazoa > Chordata > Chondrichthyes > Pristiophoridae > Pristiophorus > Pristiophorus japonicus. The sequence continues at coordinate 80,358,566 of NC_091982.1, read as the reverse complement.
GTTACATCCTCAAAGAATTCCAGCAAATTTGTCAAACATGACTTTCCCTTCATAAATCCATGCTGACTCTGCCTGACCGAATTTTGCTTTTCCAAATGTCCTGCTACTGCTTCTTTAATAATGGACTCCAACATTTTTCCAACCACAGATGTTGGGCTTAACTGGTCTATAGTTTCCTGCTTTTTGTCTGCCTCCCTTTTTAAATAGGGGGGTTACATTTGCAGTTTTCCAATCTGCTGGGACCTCTCCAGAATCCAGGGAATTTTGATAAATTACAACCAATGCACCCACTATCCCTGCCGCTACTTCTCTTAAGACTCTTGGCTGCAAGTCATCAGGTCCAGGGGATTTATCCGCCTTTAGTCCCATTAACTTACTGAGTACCACCTCCTTAGTGATTGTGATTGTGTTAAGTTCCTCCCACCCCCATAGCCACTTGACTATCCACTGTCGGGATATTGTTTGTGTCCTCTACCGTAAAGACTGATATAAAATACTTGTCTAGAGTTTCTGCCATCTCCATCTTCCCCATCACTAATTCCACGGTCTCGTCCTTTAAGGGTGACTCTTTTCCTTTTTATATACTTATAGAAACTCTTGCTATCTGTTTTTAATATTTTGTGCTAATTTACTTTCATAGTCTATCTTCCCTTTCTTAATCATTTTTTTAGTCATTCTTTGCTGACTTTTAAAAGCTTCCCAATCTTCTGTCCTCCCACTAGTTTTGGCCACTTTGTATGTCCTTGTTTTTAATTGGATACCATCCTTTATTTCTTTAGTTAGCCACGGATGGCTATCTTTTTTTCTTTTACACCCTTTTCTCCTCACTGGAATATATTTTTCTTGAGTTGTGAAATATCTACTTAAATGTACGCCACTGTTCATCAACCGTCCTACACTTTAATCTATTTTCCCAATCCACTTTAAGGCAACTCTGCCCTCGTACTTTCATAGTCTCCTTTATTTAAGCTTAGTAAGCTGGGTTGAGATCCAACTTTCTCACCCTCCATCTAAATTTGAAATTCAACCATGCTATCTCTCTCGCTAGCACGCGCGCTCTCTCTCTCACTCTCTAATAATGGCATAAAATTGGCACAGGAGTGATAGCGAGAAGTAAGGTTTCAAAGACTGGAAGTACGTAGAGATAAAAGGTTATGAATAAGCTATCTAGATATTCAGGGATGCTTTCAACTGCGTTTACCAAATAATCACAGGGGTGAATGAGAGAATCATTGTTTGCTTTATCCTTGGAGTATTGTGACTTACTGTATTTTTTAGACCAATGGACATGTCTTTTTTTTTGTTGAATCTCAGCCAGGACACTTTCATGGAAAACTATTTTACCAGTCAACGAGACAACATATTCCGCAATGTGGAAGTTCTTATTTATGTCTTTGATGTGGAAAGCCGTGAATTGGAGAAAGATATGCACTACTATCAGTCATGCCTGGAGGCAATTCTTCAAAATTCTCCTGATGCCAAAATCTTCTGCCTTGTCCACAAGATGGATCTTGTGCAGGAGGATCAGCGTGACCTGGTAAGCTGCGGTTAGCTGCCCATCTTGTAACGTTCTGCTAACGCAGGTCAATATTTTACACCTTCCACAAATGTAAAGAATCACAACACTGGGTAGTGCTTTGAGGCTTGGGTTTCAATTTACCAGAGCCCGGAATTTGTGGTCTGCGGCAAAGCAAAGGTGTTTGTCGCTGGCCCCGAAGAAAGCTGCCAATGTGATCTTTGTGGAGAGAAGTCTGCCTTTTTCGACATGCAAAATTGAGATCAGTGTAGTGTAGTGGGAATCCCATAGCGCTATCTGCTGTGGCGTCAACAAGCTGTCGAAAGCAGCCAATTACACTGCAGAAGTCTCAGTGAGGGAAGCAGGATGTGAAGAAGTTGCTTTTATTTTGATATTTTTTAAATGTTATAGAGAGTAAAACAAAGATTTAGGCCTAGAAATTTGGCGATTTTGCGACTGGGTTTTTGGTGCTATTTCAGTTTTTTTGGCGCAAACCCCGTCGATGGAAAATTCGGTGACGTTTTGCGGTGTCTGTTTTCAAATACTGCTGGGGAGAGGAGCGCCGCCATGCAAGACACACAATAGTGTTTTCGTCAAAAATTTGGCTCTGTGCACTCGTATTTTGCACGTAAAATACCGAACTGTACAAAGCTGCATTGTAGCCCTTGGAGCAGTGGTAAGTATAAAGACCTGTAAAAAAGGTAATTTTTATTTTTTAATTCTCTTGCAGTGATTCGATAGATAAGTAAGTGTCTTGTAAATGTTTTGTGAATTTTTTTTTCCAATTTATTTTTAGGTATTTTTCCGCCCTCCCAAGGCCCAACTCGCAGCGGTATCGGCCTGGACTAAAGTTGACTAGGATCGCGGTTTGTGCCGTGAATCCTCGTGCCACGCCGATTTTTACTGCTGCATAAATTAAAGCTTGAATTTCCGGCCTGATAGCGATAACAATTTTGGCACAAAAATACCGTTATTGATGAGAACCAAATTTCTAGCCCTTAGGCTCTCGCATGGGGAAATAGGTAAACCTAAAATAATTATGAACTTAAAAAAAATATACCGTATATACTCGCGTATCATGCGACTTTTGAAGACCTAAATTGTAACCTAAATTTGGGGGGTAGCATGATACGCGAGATACAAAATTTGCGGGTGTGAAGTGCTGGCCAAGATTAGGCTGTTAGGCTGTTAAGCAGACCGTATCCATTTACGGTAAGTCAAATAGTATATCAAGTAAAGATGATTTTGATAAAACTGCTGTTTTACTTGCTGATACACACGTAATGTTTACGCTTTCCAAACAACCGTAAAATGTGTCTTTTCATGCCCTGTAGTTTTGATAAAAATACTTTTCTCGCCGACTTTATTAACGGTTGAGTTTGATGGCATATCAAAATTCACGGGTGTCTCATCCATATTTCCAATGCACGATAACTTATAGCTGTTAGCTTTGCGATGTTTGATTACAAATGTTTGAAAACTAGTCACTTTTTCTTCTTCTTTTGGGAGTTTCTGTGCAATCTTTGTTTTTCTTCTTAACACAAAGTCATGTCTTTTCATGAACCGAGTACACCATCCGGGACTTGCAGTAAACACACGAATGCCCATTTTTCTTGCTTCTCGTAAAGCATAAAGTCTTATTTTAGATCGTGACCCGCGATTTGCGCATTTATAGGAAGGAGTTTCCTTCAATTTTTCTTTTTGTTTTCTCCAGTTTCGGACACAGCTTTCTCCGACACCAAACAGCTTTGCAGCTTTAACGTTGTTGCTTTGTTCCGCTTGTTACGTGTTGGGTACTTGTTAAACTTGTTTGAAAGCCTAGCCTAGTGTCATCTGGTATCTCAAAAAAGTGACTCGCATGATACATGAGATATATGATAAAATCATGTTTTGGGGACGTAAATTTAGGGGTCGCATGATACGTGAGATCGTAGGATACGCGAGTATATACTTTAAATTAAAGTTTCTTCATTGTAATTTTGATTTTATAATGGAGAGATTTGACACACTAAAAAAATTAAAATGAGTTTTTCAAGGCCGTAACATTTGTTCAGTAGTCAATACGCTGTTAAAAGCCCAGTTAAACCTAATCCAACAAGGTCTACCTTGAAAAGTTATCGATTTGAAATGTTAACGCTATTTATCTCTCCACAGATGCTGCCTGACCTGCTGAGTATTTCCAGCATTTTCTGTTTTTATTTCAGATTTCCAGCATCTGCAGTATTTTGCTTTTGTGTTAATACTTTTAATGGAGTATTTAACAGCGATATTACTGCAAAAAAAGCCCAAATTATCATCAGTTTCACTGATTTCCCTGATTACACGGAGTGCTGATTTATGAGGGGGCGGCCACAGCGCAGCCTGTGTTGGAGCAGTGAATGACTGACTGCAACTTCAGGATTTCCGCGGTAGGATGCGAATGTGCAAAATCCTGAAGTTGCGGTCAGTTTCAAAGGAGTAATAACAGTGAATGCTGTTCATTTGCTGTTAATGCCCCTCCCGCAAATTCCAGGCCATTGTATTAATGAAATGAAAGGCTCCTTTTTCTATGTACAATAACTTTGGTAGTTTCAACTTAATTCTTAGTGGGTGTAGACCCACAGCACAAAATGTTCTGCAATTCAACTCACATAGGATCTCTGTTGGTGGTCTCTCTGAGGTTAGAAATATGGCTGGTGTTGGAAATGGAAAATATCATACCAGTGCTCATCTGTAGTTAGGTCTTAAGCTCATTGTTAGAAAAGTGAGAACCCCTCAGAATCTACCGAATGCTATGCCTGACCTGGGAGTACCTTGAAGCTGGCGCTGGATGTTGGAAATGGAAAAGAGTTTGATTCTTTCATTGATATCCCTCAGTTTCATGAGCCAAAAATGAACTTGCCAGAATACAATTTGGCAATGATGTAGTTCTAGTGCAACACTGATGAAAGTTGAACTTACACAAACCAGTAGTTTAATTTTCATGTTTAATTTTTGAGATTGGTAGATTTGCCTAAAGACTAAACGTTATTAATCTCTGTAGTTTTGTCTTACCAGTTCCCAGCATTGTAGTTGCTGAGTGTAAATTTTACATTCATTCCTCAGTTGGAACAGAGAATTGAGATTAGAATAAACAGCTTCAGTTGATGAGCTAATACCGATATAATGGGGCTAATGGCCGCCTTCTGTTCAAAGTCTGTCCTAATTTACTTCCATTTCTTGGTTGTTTTGTAGATTTTTAAGGAGCGTGAAGATGACTTGAGGCGCTTGTCCCGTCCTCTAGAATGTACCTGCTTTCGAACCTCCATCTGGGATGAGACCTTGTACAAAGTAAGATTCCGTTAAAGTGACAAGAACAGCTCACAGCACATGGATCATAAGAAATTCAATTTTATTTTTGCTGTGTGGTTTTTAAAAAATCCCATGTCCCATCTGTCTCTGGTGCTTTATCACATTGTCCCTATATATATTTCTTGAATTTCCACCTCTGTAAAATTGCCTGTCTCCGCTCTTGCCTCAGTTCATCTGCTGCTGAAGCCCTCATCCATGCCTTTGTTACCTCTAGACTTGATTATTCCAAGGCACTGCTGGCTGGCATCCCACATTCTACTCTACATAAACTAGAGGTGATCCAAAACTCGGCTGCCAGTGTCCTAACTCGCACCAAATCCCGCTCACCCATCACCCCTGTGCTCACTGTCCTACATTGGCTCCCGGTTAAGCAATGCCTCGATTTCAAAGTTCTCATCCTTGTTTTCAAATCTCTCCATGGCCTCGCCCTTCCCTATCTCTATAATCTCCAGCCCCACAACCCCCTGCGATTCTGCACTCCTGTAATTCTTCCCTGCTGTAATTCTTCCCTCCTGAACATCCCTGATTATAATCGCTCAATCATTGGTGGACGTGCCTTTTGTTGCCTAGGCCCTAAGCTCTGGAACTCTCTGTCTAGAACTCTCCGCCTCTCTACCTCGCTCCTCCTTCAAGACGCTTCTTAAAACATACCTCTTTGACCAAGCTTTTGGTCACCTGTGCTAATTTCTACTTGTCTCGGGACTTACAGGAGAGGATAAAGAAAAAAAGGGAAGCTTATGTCATATACTGACGGCTAAATACTGTAGAATCTCTGGAGGAATATAGAAAGTTCAGAGGTGAAATTAAAAAGGATGTTAGGAATGCTAAGAGAGACCAAGTAAAATCAGGAAAAACCCAAAGATGTTCTATAAATATTTTAAGAGCAAGAGGATAACTAAAGAAAAGATGGGGCCTATTGGAGACCATGAGGGTAATCTGTGTGTGGAGGCGGAAGATGAGGACACAGAGAGGCTGCAGAGAGATTTGGATAGGTTAAGCGAATGGGCTAAGGTTTGGCAGATGGAATGCAATGTCGGAAAATGTGAGGTCATCCATCTTGGGGGGGAAAAAAAACAGTAAAAGGGAATATTATTTGAATGGGGAGAAATTACAACATGCTGCGGTGCAAGAGTCCTTGTGCATGAATCCCAAAAAGTTAGTTTGCAGGTGCAGCAGGTAATCAGGAAGGCGAATGGAATGTTGGCCTTCATTGCGAGAGGGATGGAGTACAAAAGCAGGGAGGTCCTGCTGTAACTGTACAGGCCGCACCTGGAGTACTGCGTGCAGTTTTGGTCACCTTAAGGAAGGATATACTAGCTTTGGAAGGGGTACAGAGACGATTCACTAGGCTGATACTGGAGATGAGAAGGTTACCTTATGATAGATTGAGTAGACTGGGTCTTTACTCGTTGGAGTTCAGAAGGATGAGGAGTGATCTTATAGAAACATTTAAAATAATGAAAGGGATAGACAAGATAGAGGCAGAGAGGTTGTTTCCACTGGCCAGGGAGACTAGAACTAGGTGGCACAGCCTCAAAATACGGGGGAGCCAATTTAAAACCAAGCTGAGAAGGAATTTCTTCTCCCAGAGGGTTGTAAATCTGTGGAATTCTCTGCCAAAGGAAGCAGTTGAGGCTAGCTCATTGAATGTATTCAAATAACAGATAAATAGATTTTTAACCAATAAGGGAATTAAGGGTTACGGGGAGCGGGCGGGTAAGTGGAGCTGAGTCCACGGCCAGATCAGCCATTATCTTTTTGAATGGCGGAGCAGGCTCGAGGGGCTAGATGGCCTACTCCTGTTCCTAATTCTTATGTTCTATGTTATGTGGGTATGGTTCTTAATGAATACTTTGCGTCTGTTTTCACAAAGGAAAGGGGCAATGCAGATACTGCTATTGAAAAGGAGTGTGAAATTCTGGATGAAATAAACAGTGAGAGAGAAGATATTAAGGGGTTTAACAGTTTTGAAAGTGGATAAGTCCCCAGGCCCAGATGAAGTGCACACCAGGCTGTTGCGTGAAGTAAAAGAGGAAATAGCAAAGGCCTTGACCATCATTTTCTAGTCCTCTTTGGATTCAGGCATGGTGCCAGAGGACTGCTAATGTGGTACCCTTGTTTAAGAAGGGAGAAAGGGCTAGGCCGAGTAAATTACAGGCCTGTCAGCCTAACCTCAGTGGTGGGAAAAGTATTGGAAAAAATCCTGAAGGAAAGAATAAATCTACATTTTAGAAAGGCAAGGATTAATTGGGGATTGTCAGCATGGATTTGTTAAGGGAAGATCATGTTTTCACTAACCTGATTTAATTTTTTGAGGAGATAACCAGGAGGGTTGATAAGTGTAGTGTGTACGATGTAGTGTATATGGACTTTAGCAAAGCTTTTGATAAAGTCCCACATGGCAGACTGGTCACGAAGGTAAAAGCCCATGGTATCCAGGGCAAAGTGGCAAGTTGGATCCAAAATTGGCTTAGAGGTAGGAAGCAAAGGGTAATGGTTGATGTTTTTGTGACTGGAATGATGTTTCCAGTGGGATTCTGCAGGGCTCAGTACTGGATCCCTTGCAATGATCTAGATTTGAATATAGGGGATATAGAAACATAGAAATTAGGTGCAGGAGTAGGCCATTCGGCCCTTTGAGCCTGCACCACCATTCAATAAGATCATGGCTGATCATTCCCTCAGTACCCCTTTCTTGCTTTCTCTCCATACCCCTTGATCCCCTTAGCCATAAGGGCCATATCTAACTCCCTCTTGAATATATCCAATGAACTAGCATCAACAACTCTCTGCGGCAGGGAATTCCACAGGTTAACAACACTCTGAGTGAAGTTTCTCCTCATCTCAGTCCTAAATGGCCTACCCCTTATTCTAAGACTATGTCCCCTGGTTCTGGACTTCCCCAACATCGGGAACATTCTTCCCGCATCTAACCTGTCCAGTCCCATCAGAATCTTATGTTTCTATGAGATCCCCTCTCATCCTTCTAAACTCCAGTGAATAAAGGCTCAGTTGATCCAGTTTCTCCTCATATGCCAGTCCAGCCATCCCTGGAATCAGTTTGGTGAACCTTCGCTGTACTCCCTCAATAGCAAGAACGTCCTTCCTCAGATTGGGAGATCAAAACTGTACACAATATTTCAGGTGAGGCCTCACTAAGACCCTGTACAACTGCAGTAAGACCTCCCTGCTCCTATACTCAAATCCCCTAGCTATGAAGGCCAACATACCATTTGCCGCCTTCACTGCCTGCTGTACCTGCATGCCCACTTTCAGTGACTGATGAACCATGACACCCAGGTCTCGTTGCAGCTCCCCTTTACCTAATCTGCCGCCATTCAAATAATATTCTGCCTCCATGTTTTTGCCCCCAAAATGGATAACCTCACATTTATCCACATTATGCTGCATCTGTGATTAAGAAGTTTGCAGATGACACTAAAATTGGCTGTGTGGTTGATAATGAAGAGGAAAGTCATGGACTGCAGAAGGATATCAATCTACTGGTCAGGTGGGCAGAACAGTGGCAAATGGAATTTAATTCAGAGAAATGTGAGGTGAGGTACTTTGGGAGGGATAATAATGGAAGGGTATACATATTAAACGGTAGGCCACTTAGAAGTGTAAATGAGCAAAGGGACCTTGGAGTGCTTGTCCACAGATCCCTGAAAGTAGCAGATCAGGTGGTTAAGAAGGCATACGGCATGCTTGCCTTTATTTGCCGAGGCATAGAATACAAGAGCAGGGAGGCTATGCTTAAATTGTATAAAACACTGGTTAGGCGACAGCTGGAATACTGCGTGCAGTTCTGGTCGCCGTATTATAAGAAGGATGTGATTGCTCTGGAGAGGAGCTTTACGAGGATGCTGCCTGGAATGGAGAATATTGGCTATGAGGACAGATTGGATAGACTTGGTTTGTTCTCCTTGGAACAGAGGTGGCTGAGGGGGAGACCTCATTGAGGTGTATAAAAATCATGGGGGGGGCCTGGATATAGTGGATAGCAAGGGCCTATTTCCCTTGGTGGAGGGGTTAATTCCGAGGGGGCGTGGGTTTAAGGTGGTTGGTGGAAGGTTTAGAGGGGATTTGAGGGGAAGCTTCTTCGCTGCTTGGAAAGGTGATAGAGGCAGAAACCCTCACCACATTTAAAAGGTGCTTGGATGGGCACTTGAGGTGCCTTAACCTGCAGGCTTATGGACCTAGAGCTGGTAAGTGGGATTAGACTGGATGACCTCTTGTTAGCTGGCGCAGATATGATGGTAAGTACTTCAGGAAATCTAATACGGCCAGAGTGATCTCCTGGAGTAGTTTCAATCACCTGGATTCCCAGATTTTTTTTTTCCCCAATTGGCCTGGGGTTTTATCTTTTTTTGCCTCTCCCAGGAGATCGCATGACTCTGGGTGGGGTGGAGTGTAAAACATTGCGATGCATGGGGTGTCGCAGTTGTGTGGGGTTGGACTGGTGGGACTGGATGTTCTTTACCTGTCCGCCATTGTACATAGGTTTATATGTAACCTTCAGAGCTGCTGACCGAGGGCCTTGTGGCTCTTTGGCCAGCGCGGACACGATGGGCCGGAATGGCCTCCTTCTGCGCTGTAAATTTCTCTGTTTCTTGTGCGGCTCGGTGTCAAATTTTTATCTCAATACTCCTATGAAGTGTCTTTGGATGTTTCACTATGTTAAAGGCGCTATAGAAATACAAGTTGTTGATGTTGTTGAATTTGGATAAATTCAAACGGACTTTTATGTAATGAAAGATTTCAATAAACTCTAATGAAAAGATATGGCTGAGGAGTGCCCTGATTGAGGTCTTTAAAATTCGATTCGGTAGACATGGAAAAGATGTTTAAACATGGGACCATATATTAAAAATAAACCTGTACCCAGAGAGTGGTGGTAATGTGCAAGATGCTACCACAAGGATTAGTTGAGGCAAATAGCATGGATGCATTGAAGGGTGGTTAGATAAACACGAGCGAGAAAAGGAATCGAAGGGTATGCTGATAGGGTTGGGTGAAGAGGGGTGGGAGGAGGCCCGTGTGGTGCATAAACGCGGCATAGACCATTTGGGCCAAATCACCTATTTGTGGTGTAGACTCGATGATGTAATGTACTAATGAGAGAGGTCAGCACAGAACACACAAAACTCTTGCCAATTTACATCTTTGGATCAGATTGTAAAGCCTGTTGAAATTATTCAGTTATGACTCATAAGGGGAGCACACCTCTCCCCCTAATACAGTGAAACATTGCTTTCTCTTCCACTGTCCTAACTGCTGCACTACTGCACTTTTGTGATGTGTAGCTAAACTGCCGTGAAGTAAATTGGAGAAACTCTATATGCTTGGAAGCAATCCATGGTTGCTGTATGGAAATTGTTTGGTTAGTTTCATCATCACCATAGGCAGTCTCTCGAAATCGAGGAAGACTTGCTTCCACTCAGTGAGTTCTCAGGTGACTGTACAGTCCAATGTGGGAATTACAGTCTCTGTCACAGGTGGGACCAGACAGTCGTTGAAGGAAAGGGTGGGTGGAGAGTCTGGTTTGCCGCATGCTCCTTCCGCTGCCTGCGCTTGTTTTCTGCATGCTCTTGGTGACGAGACTTTCAGCACCCTCGCAGATGCTCTTCCTCCACTTAGGGTGGTCTTGGACCAGGGATTCCCAGATGTCGGTGGGGATGTTGCACTTTATCAAGGAACCATCGTCAATATCTTCACCGAGGCGTACGAAAGCATAAACCTTACACTAAACATCCGTAAGACACAGGTCCTCCGCCAACCTGACCCCGCCACACAGCACTGGCCCCCAGTCATCAAAATTCACGGCGTGGACTTGGACATAGAAACATAGAAAATAGGTGCAGGAGTAGGCCATTCAGCCCTTCAAGCCTGCACCGCCATTCAAGAAAATCATGGCTGATCATTCACCTCAGTATCCCTTTCCTGCTTTCTCTCCATACCCCTTGATCCCTTTAGCCATAAGGGCCTTATCTAACTCCCTCTTGAATATATCCAACGAACTGGCACCAACGACTCTCTGCGGTAGGGAATTCCACAGGTTAACAACTGAGTGAAGAAGTTTCTCCTCATCTCAGTCCTAAATGGCTTACCCCTTATCCTTAGACTATGTCCCCTGGTTCTGGACTTCCCCAACATCGGGAACATTATTCCTGTATCTCACCTGTCCAGTCCCCTCAGAATTTTATATGTTTCTGAGATCCCCTCTCATCCTTCGAAACTCCAGTCTCTCCTCATATGTCAGTTCTGCCATCCCAGGAATCAGTCTGGTGAACCTTCGTTGCACTCCCTCAATAGCAAGAATGTCCTTCCTCAGATTAGGAGACCAAAACTGAACACAATATTCCAGGTGAGGCCTCACTAAGGCCCTGTACAACTGCAGTAAGAGCTCCCTGTTCCTATACTCCAATCCCCTAGCTATCAAGGCCAACATACCATTTGCCCTCTTCACCACCTGCAGTACCTGCATGCCAGCTTTCAATGACTGATGTACTATGACACCCAGGTCTCGTTGCACCTCCCCTTTTCCTAATCTGCCATTCAGATAATATTCTGCCTTCGTGTTTTTGCCCCCAAAGTGGATAACCTTACATTTATACACATTGTACTGCATCTGCCATGCATTTACCCACTCACCTAACCTGTCCAAGTCACCCTGCAGCCTCACAGCTCTCACCACCACCCAGTTTAGTGTCGTCTGCAAACTTGGAGATATTACACGCAATTCCTTCATCTAAATCATTGATGTATATTGTAAGTAGCTGGGGTCCCAGCACTGAGCCCTGCGGCACTCCACTAGTCACTGCTTGCCATTCTGAAAAGGACCCGTTTATCCCGACTCTCTGCTTCCTGTCTGCCAACCAGTTCTTTATCCACGTCAGTACATTACCCCCAATACCATGTGCTTTAATTTTGCACATCAATCTCTTGTATGGCACCTTGTCAAAAGCCTTTTTGAAAGTCCAAATACACCACATCCACTGGTTCTCCCTTGTCCACTCTACTAGTTACATCCTCAAATTCCAGATTTGTCAAGCATGATTTCCCTTTCATAAATCCATGTTGACTTGGACCGATCCTGTCACTGCTTTCCAAACACGCTGTTATTTCATCCTTAATAATTGATTCCAACATTTTCCTCACTACTGATGTCAGGCTAACTGGTCTATAATTACCCATTTTCTCTCTCCATCCTTTTTTAAAAAGTGGTGTCACATTAGCTACCCTCCAGTCTATTGGAACTGATCCAGAGTCGATAGACTATTGGAAAATGATCGCGAATGCATCCACTATTTCTAGGGCCACTTCCTTAAGTACTCTGGGATGCAGACTATCTGACCCCGGGGATTTATCGGCCTTCAATCCCATTACTTTCCCGAACGCAATTTCCTGCCTAATAAGGATATCCTTCAGTTCCTCCTTCTCACTAGATCCTCGGTCCCCTAGTACTTCCGGAAGGTTATTTGTGTCTTCCTTCGTGAAGAGAGAACCAAAGTATTTGTTCAACTGGTCTGCCATTTCTTTGTTCCCCATTATAAATTCACCTGAATCTGACTGCGAGACCTACGTTTGTCTTCACTAATCTTTTTGTCTTCACATATCTATAGAAGCTTTTGCTGTTAGTTTTTATGTTCGCGGCAAACTTCCTCTCATACTCAATTTTCCCCTCCTAATTACACCCTTTGTCGTCCTCTGCTGAATTCTAAATTTCTCCCAGTCCTCGGGTTTGCTGCTTTTTCTGGCCAATTTATATGCCTCTTCCTTGGATTTAACACTATCCTTAATTTTCCTTGTTAGCCACGGCTGAGCCACCTTCATCGTTTTATTTTTACTCCAGACAGGGATGTACAATTGTTGAAGTTCATCCATGTGATCTTTAAATGTTTGCCATTGCCTATCCACCATCAACTCTTTAAGTATCATTCACCAGTCTATTCTAGCCAGTTCATGTCTCATACCATTGCAGTTACCTTTCCTTAAGTTCAGGACCCGAGTCTCTGAATTAACTGTGTCACACTCCACCTTAATAACAAATTCTACCATATGGTCACTCTTCCTCAAGGGGCCTCGCACAACAAGATTGCTAATTAGTCCTTTCTCATTACACATCACCCAGTCTAGGATGGCCGGCCCTCTAGTTGGTTCCTCGACATATTGGTCCAGAAAACCATCCCTAATACACTCCAGGAAATCCTCCTCCCATTGTATTGCTACCTGTTTGGTTAGCCCAATCAATATCTAGATTAAAGTTGCCCATGATAACTGCTGTATCTTTATTGCACGCATCCCTAATTTCTTGTTTGATGCTGTCCCCAACCTCACTACTACTGTTTGGTGGTCTGTACACTACTCCCACTAGTGTTTTCTGCCCTTTGGTATTTTGCAGCTCCACCCATACCAATTCCACATCATCCAGGCTAATGTCCTTCCTTACTATTGCTTTAATTTGCTCTTTAACCAGCAATGCTACCCCACCTCCTTTTCCTTTCTATCTATCCTTCCTGAATGTTGAATACCCCTGGATGTTGAGTTCTCAGCCTTGGTCACCCTGGAGCCATGTCTCCGTGATGCCAATTATATCATATTCATTAATTGCTGCCTGTGCAGTTAATTTGGCCACCTTTATTAAGAATACTCCTCGCATTGAGGCACAGGGCCTTCAGGCTTGTCTTTTTAACACACTGTCCTTTTAGAATTTTGCTGCAATGTGGTCCTTTTTGATTTTTGCCTTGGGTTTCTCTGCCCTCCACTTTTACTTTTCTTCTTTCTATCTTTTGCATCTGCCCCTATTTTATTTCCCTCTGTCTCCCTGCATAGGTTGCCATCCTCCTGCCATGTTAGTTTAACCCCTCCCCAACAGCACTAGCAAACACTCCCCCTAGAATATTGGTTCCGGGTCCTGCCCAGGTGCAGACCGTCCGGTTTGTACTGGTCCCACCTCCCCCAGAACCGGTACTAGTTCTAGTCTTCCCCATCAGTGGAAACATTCTCTCTGCATCCACCTTGTCAAGCTCCCTCATAATCTTATACGTTTTGATAAGATCACACCTCATTCTTCTGAATTCCAATGAGCAGAGGCTCAACCTTTCCTCATGTCAACTCCCTCATCTCCGGAGATCAACCTAGTGAAACTTCTCTGAACTGCCTCCAAAGCAAGTATATCCTTTCGTAAATATGGAAACCAAAACCGCATACTTGGAGGGTTGACGGTGGATACGCAATGGCAAACATTTAAAGACCACATGGATGAACTTCAACAATTATACATCCCTGTCTGGAGTAAACATAAAACGGGGCAGGTGGCTCAACCGTGGCTAACAAGGGAAATTAAGGATAGTGTTAAATCCAAGGAAGAGGCATATAAATTGGCCAGAAAAAGCAGCAAACCTGAGGACTGGGAGAAATTTAGAATTCAGCAGAGGAGGACAAAGGGTTTAATTAGGAGGGGGAAAATAGAGTATGAGAGGAAGCTTGCCGGGAACATAAATACTGACTGCAAAAGCTTCTAAATTGAAGGGGAAGTCATGTTTGACAAATTTGCTGGAATTCTTAGAGGATGTAACAAACAGGGTGGTAAAGGTGAACCAGTGGATGTGGTGTATTTGGACTTCCAGAAGGTACTTGACAAGGTGCCACATAAAAGGTTACTGCACAAGATAAAAGTTCACGGGGTTGGGGGTAATATTAGAATGGATAGAGGATTGGCTATCGAACAGAAAACAGAATCGGGATAAATGGTTCATTCTCGGGTTGGCAATCAGTAACTAGTGGGATGCCGCAGGGATCAGTGCTTGAACCCCAACTATTTACAATCTATAAATGACTTGGAAGAAGAGACCGAGTGTAACGTAGCCAGGTTTGCTGACGATACAAAGATGGGAGGAAAAGCAATGTGTGAGGAGGATGCAAAAAATCTGCAAAAGGACATAGACAGGCTAAGTGAGTGGGCAAAAATTTGGCAGATGGAGTATAATGTTGGAAAGTGTGCACTTTGGCAGAAAAAAAATCAAGAGCAAGTTATTTAAATGGAGAAAGATTGCAAAGTGTTGCAGTACAGCGGGACTTGGGGGTACTTGTGCATGAAACACAAGGATAGTATGCAGGTACAGCAAGTGATCATGAAGGCCAGTGGTATCTTGATCGGATCAGCCAAGATCGTATTAAATGGCGGAATCGAGGGGCCGTATGGGCTACTCCTGCTCCTATTTCTTATGTTCTTATGTAAAGGTAATAATCTCTGCATTATTACCTGAGCCACAAGCAAATTGGCACAGGGTCAATAGAATCAGGGAGATGAATGCGTGGCTCAGAGGTTGGTGTGGGAGAAGTGGATTTCGATTCGTGAGGCACTGACACCAATACTCGGGAAAGAGAGCTGTTCTGTGGGGACGGACTACATCTGAATTATGTTTGGGACCAGAGTTCTAGCGAACCAAATAACTAGGGAGGTAGACAGGGCTTTAAACTAAATAAGGGGGGTGGGGTGAGGGGAGAGGACGTTCGCAGTGGAGAGAAATCTCGAATGCTAAAGAGAAAAGAAAAGGAAGCAATGCAGAAAAGTGATTGTGGTAAGGATAACCAGATTATGTTAGGAAGGGACAGAGCATACAAACAAGAGTGCACTAACAAATAGGGTCCAGGTAAGAAAAAATAGCTAAGACAAATAGGGCTATAGCACAAAATCATCATCATAGGCAGTCCCTCGGAATCGAGGAAGACTTGCTTCCACTCTAAAAATGAGTCCTTAGGTGGCTGAATAGTCCAAAACGAGAACCACAGTCCCTGTCACAGATGGGACAGATAGTCGTTGAGGGAAGTAGGGTCGGGGGGGTGGGTGGGACTGGTTTATCCTGCGCTTGATTTCTGCATGCTCTCAAAATAATATGTCTAATAATGTTAAAAAAACAAATTTAAAAGCATTGTATCTGAATGCACGAAGCATCTGTAATAAGGTAGACAAATTAACAGTGCCAAATAGATGTAAACAGATACGATATAGTTGCGATTACGGAGACATGGTTGCAGGGTGACCAGGGTTGGGAACTGAATATCCAAGGATATTCGATATTTAGGAAGGACAGGCAAAAAGGAAAAGGGGGTGGTATGGCGTTGTTAGTAAAGGATGAAATCGGAGCAATAGTGAGAAAGGATATTGGTTCAGAAAATCAAGATGTAGTCACAGTCTGGGTGGAGCTAAGAAGCATCAAGGGGCAGAAAACATTGGTGGGAGTTGTCTATAGGCCTCCGAACAGTATTGGTTGTGTAGGGGATGGCATCAAACAGGAAATTAGAGATGCATGTAACAAGGGTACAAGTTGGGCATCCAAAATCCGGAATGTTCTGGAATCCAGACTCCGGATCAATTGGTGGCAAGGTCGTCTGGAATCCGTAAAATGTGCTGGATCCGCTGATCCTGCCGACCTCTGGGCCCTGCCGTTGCCCAACCTCTGGCCTCACCTTGCTGCCGCTGACCTTAGCCTGCCGCCGCGTGCCTCGCCCCACTCGCCGCCGCTGCCCTTACCTCAGGGCCTCCTCACTGGTCCACCCTAACACCTACTCTGCGGCGAGGCTCGCCAGCAAGACTAGCTCCACGGCGGCGGGGCCCTGCCCGACGACCTCCTGGATGGGGCCGGCGACCCGAACAGCTCCTTGGAAAGCAACCCCTTCCCCTTCCTTTCTGACATTCCGAAATCCGGAAATACCCGAACCTGGGCTCGGGTGTTTCCAGATTTCGGACATCAAACACATTCCGAAGTCTGGAAAAACACGAAAACCGGCTGTGCCTTGGATCCGAGGATGCCGGATTCGGGATGTTCAATCTGTACTACGGTAATCGTAGGTGACTTTATTCTACATATAGACTTGCCAAACCAAATTAGTAATAATACTGTGGCAGGTGCATTCCTGGAGTGCATATGAGATGGTTTTTTAGACCAGTATGTTGAGAAGCCTACTAGGGAACAGGCTATCCTAGATTGGGTATTGTGTAATGAGAAGGGATTAATTAACAGTCTTGTTGTGCGGAGTCCTTTAGGGAAGAGTGACCATAACATGATTGAATTCTTTATTAAGAATGAAAGTGAAGTAGTCCAATCCGAAACTAGGGTCCTAAATCTAAACAAAGGAAACTACGAAGGTATGAGGAATGAATTGGCTATGATAGATTGGGAAGATTCATTAAAAGGCATGATGGTGCACAGGCAACGGCTAACATTTAAGAAACGAATGCATGAATTGCAACAGTGATACATTTCTTTCTGGCGTAAAAACACAAAAGGAATAGTGGCCCAACCATGGCTAACAAAAGAAATTAAGGGTAGTATTGGATTCAAAGAGGAGTTATATAAAGTTGCTAGAAAAAGTAGCAAGCCTGAGGATTTGGAGCAGTTTAGAATTTAGCAAAAAAGGATCAAAAGATTGATTAAGAGGGGAAAAATAGAGTATGAGAGTAAACTTGCAAGGAACATAAAAACAGACTGCAAAAGTTTCTACAAATACGTAAAAAGAAAAAGATTCGTGAAGACAAATGTAGGTCCTTTACAGACAGAAATGGGAGAATTTATAATGGGGAACAAGGAAATGGCAGAACAATTAAATAAATACTTTGGTTCTGTCTTCAAGGAAGAGGACACAAATAACGTCCCAGAAATGCTAGGGAACCAAATGTCTAGTGAGCAAGAGGAATTAAAGGAAATTATTATTAGCAAGAAAATAGTGCTGGAGAAACTAATGGGATTGAAGGCCGATAAATCCCCAGGGCCTGATGATCTGCATCCCAGGGTACTAAGAGGTAGCCATGGAAATAGTGGATGCATTGGTTGTCATCTTCCAAAATGCTATAGATTGTGGAACAGTTCCTGCAGATTGGAGGGTGGCAAATGTAACCCCACTATTTTTTTTTAAAAAGAGGGAGAGAGAAAATGGGGAACTACAGACCGGTTAGCCTCACATCAGTAATGGGGAAAATGCTAGAGTCTATTATAAAGGATGTGATAATGGCATACTGAGGTAATATCAACGGGATTAGACAAAGTCAACATGGATTTATGAAAGGAAAATCATGTTTGACAAACCTACTGGAGTTTTTTGAGGATGTAACTGATAGAATAGATAAGGGAGAACCAGTGGATATAGTGTATTTGGATTTTCAGAAGGCCTTTGATAAAGTCCCACATAGGAGGTTAGTGTGAAAAATTAAAGCACATAAGATTGGGGGTAATGTACTGGCATGGATTGAAAATTGGTTAACTGACAGGAAACAGAGTAGGAATAAATGGGTCTTTTTCTGGGTGGTGGGCAGTGACTAGTGGGGTACCATAGGGATCAGTGCTTGGGGCCCCAGCTATTCACAATGTATATAAATGATTTGGATGATGGAACCAAATGTAATATTTCCAAATTTGCTGACGACAAAAACCTAGGTGGGATTGAGAGTTGTGAGGAGGATGCAAAGACGCTGCAAGGCGATTTAGATGGGTTGAGTGAGTGGGCAAACACATGGCAGATGCAGTATAACATGGATAAATGTGAAGTTATCCACTTTGGTAGGAAAACATAAAGACAAAGTATTATTTAAATGGTGATAGCTTGGGAAATGTCGATGTACAGAGGGACCTGGGTGTCCTTGTACACCAGTCATTGAAAGCAAACATGCAGGTGCAGCAAGCAGTTAGGAAGGCAAATGGTATGTTGGCCTTCATTGCAAAAGGATTTGAGTACAGGAGCAAGGATGTCTTATTCCAGTTATACAGGGCCTTGGTGAGACCGCACCTGGAGTGTTGTGTGCTGTTTTGGTCTCCTTACCTAAAAAAGAATATACTTGCCATAGAAGGAGTGCAGCGAAGGATCACCAGACTGATTCCTGGGATAGTGGGACTATCGTATGAGGAGAAATTGGGTCGACTCGGACTGTATTCACTAGAGTTTCGAAGAATGAGAGGGGATCTCATTGAAGTGTATAGAATTCTGATGGGGTTGGACAGCCTAGATGCAGGGAGGATGTTTCCCCTGGATGAGAAATCTAGAACAAGGGGTCACAGTCTCAGGATAGGAGTTAGGAAATTTAGGACCAAGATGAAGAGAAATTTCTTCACTGAGGGTGGTGAACCTGCAGAATTCTCTAACACAGAAGGCTGTGGAGGCCAAGTAACTGAATATATTTAAGAAGATAGATAGATTTCTAGACACAAAAGGCATCAATGGGTATGGGGAAAAAGCGGGAATATGGTGTTGAGATAGAGGATCAGCCATGATATTGAATGGCGGTGCAGGCTCGAAGGACCGAATGGTCGCCTACTGCTATTTTCTATGTTTACATAGGTGTGTGGCTGATTACCAATGTTCAGTAGGTTTCTTTTAGAAAAAGAATGTCAACCCATATTGTTACATTCAAGTCTGCACATAAATTTCATAGAAAAACAACAAAAAAAAGAAACAAAAATACACTAACGATTTTACAATGCCCAAATTCATAGAATGTTGTAGCACAGGAGGCCATTCAGCCCATCATGCCTGGGCCGGTTCTTTACAGAAGCGGTCCAATTAGTCTCTTCTGGAGAAGACAAAAGGTGGGGGGGGAATAAGTAACACAAAAAATTGAGATTGGAAGGCCATTATAACTCTACAGCACCATCATCAAAAAAGATGAGTGTTTATGAAGATCACTGGACCCAAATTTACCCAGGAATTGCGAAGTTTTTTTTTGGAGCAACTTGATTTTTCTGGAGTATCTTTTTAGTTGCAGTTCTGGCCATTTAATTTGCGCCAGTATAAGTGAGTTTGTTGGGTTTTTTAGTTTTTTTTTTCCAAAAGGGGGCAAACCTAGCCACTTATGTCTGTTTTGGCCATTTAAGCGAGTTTGGCCAGCAAATAGTTGCTCCAAACTAACTTAGGCCATGGTATGTTGCCACTTCTGCCCGCATAGAAAAACCTTACCTAGAGTTAAGGAATCTGCGCACGTAACTACATTTAAAGCACCACCAAGCACCAAACAAAGCACAAAAAGTAATAAGCATTCAATAAAAAATAAAGAACCGGTAAATAATTAAATGAACAAATAAAGAACTGAAGTAAATCCTACCTTCAACTAAACTCGGCAACAGCTGGCCGTGCGGGAGTCCCTTCGGCTTGGGATAGGGGAGGGAGAATGCGACATCTGAAGGAGTGGGGGGAGAAGGCTCAATGCGTCAGGCTGTTGGGGTGGGGGGTGCTGGGGATGGTGAATGCGGCATCTTAACGGGGGGGGAGGGAGAATGCTCAACGTGGCGGGTGGGGATGGTGGGTGGTGAACGTGGCATCTTAAGGGGAGGGGGCGGAGGGAGGGAAGAGATCCACACTGGGCCCCCCAACCCCCCCCCCTCCGGTTAACTCTTTTCCCCCCCCCCCACCCCCTCCCGAAAACACTTCACCCCCACCAACCTGTCTCTTGTAGCCCTCAACGCGGGAAGGCAGCAGCCGGCCTGTGTGGCGGGCCACTCGGCCCAGGATAGGGTCGACGAATATCGCGTTGTCCTTTCGGCCAGGGATAGGGTCGCCCGAAGCCAGGACGCGCTGCGGACGAGCACAGCTGCCAGCACTCTTTTCGGCGCAGGGCTGTAGCTCTGCCCCCACGTGTTCCGATGAGCTGCGCCACAGGCCTGGAACCAACGGGGAGAATACGGAGGTAAGAAATCAGCGCCGTTTCTGTACTACAAAGTCCGCGTACCTCATGGAGGTGCGCCGTTCTAATAGAGGGGGCAAACTTGGGCCCAGTATCTTTGCTATCAGGAAGATAGTTGATTTAATATCCTAAATAATGCAATAAAATCTATTCCGAATGGTGGAAGTAGTATTCTACATCTATTTCAGGTGTTTTCATTAAGCTGCTGATGTTTTCTAAAACTCTTGAGATTTTCTTCTCTTAGGCTTGGTCAAGCATTGTGTACCAGCTGATCCCTAATGTACAACAACTGGAAACCAACCTGAGGAACTTTGCTCAGATTATTGAAGCTGATGAGGTGCTACTTTTTGAAAGGGCCACATTTCTAGTAAGTGCTGGAGATTTTGGTTTTTTTCCTTTGTCAATTGATGGTTGTTGATTTGTAGTAGTGATGTGTGGTTCCTCAGGTGCTGGTTACTTCCTGATATCTGGCCCAAGTGAGCCTGGGGAGTGAGTGTTGGTGGGCTATTTGATTATCAGCCAAGGTAGGATTTGAACTCGTGTTCTCTGGCTTAGTCCAGGCCTCTGGATTGTTAGCCCAGTAACATAATCACTACAATACTGTACCCAGTTTAGTGAATTTATCCTTTTCTGTTTAATTCAGCAAGCTCAGATTTTTGGGTGTAGTTACTTTATTAAGCTGAGTTTTCCCTCGTGAGGTCATCTTGTATCTGTGATTCAGTAGAAATGTCTTAAAGACCTTTGTTACAAAGAAGGATTTTAACCTTCTGGTAGCACATTTCATATGAAAAGCACAAACCAGTCATGAGAAAGAGGTTCTGATTTAGGTCTTGGTCTTTTTAATACCAGTTTGATGTTTTTACAACATTTGTAAAGTCTCTTGGATGATGGCATAACATAAGTAAGGTACATTAACGTGTATTATACATTACAGATTGCATAGTGCTTTCTGATATTATCCTAATAACATTTAGATAGTATTACTCACTGGGACTAACAGTTCATGAGAATGCATGTGTGTATTGAGAGGGAGGGAGGAGAACAGCACTAGCTTTCAATGTTGGAATTTTAATAGGGTCTTTACAAATCTCAGTTTGACAGTATGTTATTGGGTCAGAAATTTGCTTTCTATTATAGTGTACTAATTATTTGGGTCCAGAAAAGGCTAATGTCAAAGTACATTTTGTTCAGTTAGAACTACAGAAGCCTAATCCTTGTACATAAATCTTGAATGAGGAAGCGCGAGTGAAATGTACAAATTTTATTCTGAGGATCTGCCTAATTTCTGTTGCTTCTGACAAAGATGCCTGTACAAGGCTTACAAGGCCCATTGTACTGCAAGATTCTAAATCGGGCTAAAATCTCAACACAAGGAAAAGGGCATAGATTTTTGAGAGTAAATCATGTTCTTCTCCGAACTATCTGCTATAGTCATTTGTTGCTCGCAGGGCAACTCCTTATTTTCATTTGCTTTTAACATGTTTTTTTGTTTCCTGCAAATTGAGCTAAATGCATTGTATTTGGTAGATGTCATCTCCTTTTTACAGATATTACTGTGGAGCAAAACATGGGGAAATGTATGAATTAATTCTTGTGTTTATATGTACCAAATCTTTAAACTTAGTCGCAGTTGGCACACTGTTCCATTTTTCATCCTGCTGTTGCATTGTTGTAAACGTCAGTACACTGATTACAATGGGCTCATTTTTCCCCAGTGATTTGTGCCATTTTTTTTGGCCTAAGTTTTTAAAAAAAAACGTCTCCCCAACCAATTTGCACCATCGTAACTCTGGTTAATTACAATTTTTTTTTAGGGACTTTTTTTTTCAACCAAAGCGGGTGTAACCTGCCACCCATGCCAATTCTGGCTATTTAGGGAAGTTTGGCCAGCTAAGAATTACTCCAGTTCTTTTTAGGCCAGCATATGTGGCCTCTGCAGAAAAACCTTCTGGAGAATTAAGGAAATTGAGAGAGAGAACGAGAGAGAACCGGGAGGCCACTCTGGGCTAGGGAAGAGCGGGGGAGCGGACCTGGAGGCCTCTAGGGGCGGGTGGAAGAAGCAGACCGGCAAGCCGCTAGGGGCGGGCAGGGGAGCAGACCGGGAGGCCTTTCGGCCTGGGATAGGGGCGGACATTGGTGGGGTGGGGGGGGCACTTTAATAATTGGAAGTAAGTTGCTGCAATGTATTTTAATGTGTTGCGAGCTAGCTGTATGTTTCACTTTGCAGCCACAGCCCGCATTGTGTCCCTGGTTACCGTGGCAACCTTATATTTTTGCCGCAAATCAAAGCTCCACCCCCAAATCTAAAGGACCGGTTAGGCTGCGCCAAAACAGGGAAACTTAGAACATTTTTTTTTGGCATACTTGGACCCCCCCAAAAACAGGCGTAACACTTCAAGTACGCCAAAAAAAAGCTTTGGGAAAAATTGAGTCTGATAACTGGATATGGGTGTATTTGATGTAAAAATGTTTTAATTGAGATTTTTTGTTTGACCTTGAATGCCAGTGAGATATTCTGACAATGCATTTTATTTTTCTCATTTTTTTCAGGTGATCTCTCACTATCAGTGCAAAGAGCAGAGGGATGCACACAGATTTGAAAAAATCAGCAATATTATTAAACAATTTAAGCTAAGCTGCAGGTATACCTTTTTTTAAATTTGTCTGTGGAGCAGAAATTTTTGTGCTCAGCAAAATTAGAGATATGTGCCAGGGATGTAGTATAGCTTGTCAGTACAGAGCATTCCTAAATGAGAAATGGCAGATTAAATGCAGGTTAAAGCTCCCTCTGAATCATCCACAGTGTGTCTTGCTTTCAATCTCTCAAAAGCTTGCCACATCAGTGTAGCATTTCAATATTCTGTACCAGCTATCATTATTTCCTCTTTGTGCATGTCTCTACCAAATTAAAATTGAATATGGGCTTTTTTTCTGTTCAGGGATTGTTAAAACTCTGCAGCTAAAACTAAGATGTTTGTAATCCATATTCTGACTTGACTTAAGAATGCACAATAATGCCTTAAACCTGGTTTTGATCAGTGATTGGGTCCTGGGAATGACAGTCCAGAGCCATTGCTTCAGTAGCTATTAGAGATACTTAGTCACAAATGGAAATAGGGTGGAGTTTGTAGAGGTTATTGCATTCATTGTCCTTGGTGTTGCAGCATTTAATGAATATGTTTTGCATACTGCTCTTTCTATAGTAAACTGGCTGCATCTTTCCAAAGTATGGAAGTTAGGAACTCCAATTTTGCAGCATTCATTGATGTCTTCACATCCAACACATATGTGATGGTAATCATGTCAGATCCCTCTATACGTGAGTAGCCAAAATTCTTTCCAATTTGTTTCACTTATTTTATGCAAGTTTAAATCCTTCATGATAATTCCTTTATTTGCTTTAAGTGACATGATGCAAGATTTTTTTTGTAACCAGTTTGGATGACTAATGCAAACTAACTCAAGATGGCGTGGTATGAGCTGGAACTTAAGGCAAAAACAGCTGTGAACACATATTTATATAAATGGCCTAATTTGCTTGCAGCTTGATTGTCGACATTAAGATTTGCAAATCAGTATTGAGGTTCAGGAAACCGAGCCTGAGGTGTTAGAAATTTTGACTAGGAGATGACTAGTCCCTATTAAATCAATTACACTCACCCTGCCTGTTCCCTCCGATACAGCCCTTGCCTTCGCTCCCTCAAGTCCAAGGGACGCAGACGTGAACGAATATGGCGGAGAGCTGGTTTACCACATAAAGCATTATGTCCTGTTCTCATCTGCCAAAATTGCTCACTATTCCAGAATCTTTCTGGAATGCAAAGATAAACCCCGGTTTGTATTCTCTACTGCTAACCATCTTCTTAAACCTGTCTCCTCCACCCTTAACCTCTGACAACAAGTGTGAGGAGCTCATGGGACTATCTCTCAAGATTGAGACTATCCATTCAGCTGCCTTGGCCACTTCCCTTCCTTCCCCTAGCCCACCGGGCCAAACTTCCTCTAAGGTTCCCCCATTCCCAGTTTCTCTCTGATCTCTCCTCATAAGCTCTTCACGTTCATCTTGTCATGAGACCCACTTCCTGCTCCCTCGACCCTATTCCCACCAAACTGCTGAGCAGTTTATGTGGGACTTTTATCAAATGCCTCCTGAAGGTCCATATAAATAACATCCATAGACATTCTCCTATCCGCTACTTTAGTCACCTCTTCAAAAAATTCAGTCGGGTTTGTCAGGCATGATCTACCCATTACAAATCCATGCTGGCTCTCTCTGATCAACTGAAAAGTTTTGAGATGTTCAGTCACCCTATCCTTAATTGTAGACTCTAGCAAATTCTCGACAACAGATGTTGGGCTAACTAGTCTATAATTCCCTGGTTTCCCCCTCACCATTTTAAATAGTAGAGTGACATGCGCAATTTTCCAATCTAAAGGAACGGTTCCTGAATCGAGAGAACGTTGGAAGGTTATAGTTAGGACACCTGCAATGTGCTCCCACACCTGGGATGGAAACCATCTGGTCCTGGGGATTTGTCACTCTTTAGTGCCATTGTTTTTCTTCATTACTGTTATTTTACTTGCATTCATTTTATTGAGACCCTGTCCCTGATTTAGTTTCCTTGGGATTTCTGGTATGCTGCTACTTCTACTGTAAATACTGATGCAAAGTAATTATTCAACATGTCCGCCATTTCCATATTATCATTGATAATATCACCACTTTGACCAGCCAACTTCATTTTCTGGCTTCCATATTAGCTGACATTGTTAATGGTTCCCGCCTCTCCATCACCCCTCTCCTCAAAAATACAGCCCTTCACCCCTCCGTCCTTGCAAACTACTGCCCCATCTCCAACCTTCCTTTCCTATCCAAAGTCCTTGAATGTGTTGTCGCCTCTCAAATCCGTGCCCATCATTCCCACATCTCCATGTTTGGATCCCTCCCGTCCGGATTTCGCCCCTGCCACAGTACCGGAACGGCTCTCGTGCCAAAGTCACAAATTACATCCTTTGTGTCTGTGACAAAGTTAAACTATCCCTCCTCGTCCTTCTTGACTTGTTTGTAGCCTTTGACACGGTTGACCACTCCATCCTCCTCCAATGCCTCTCCACTATCATCCAGCTGGGTGGGTCTGCATTCGCCTGGTTCCATTCTTATCTATCGAATCATAGCCAGAGAATCACCTGCAAATGGCTTTTCTTCCTGCTCCCGCATCATTACCTCTGGTGCCCCCCAAGGATCTATCCTTGGCCCCCTCCTATTTCTCATCTACATGTTACAGGTACAGTGTCGAAAATATGGAGTTCTGGAATGATCCGGACTCCGGACCGATTGGTGGCAGGGTCATCTGGAATCCGTAGAATGTTCCGGAAACTGGACCTGCCGACCTCTGGGCCCAGCCGCTGCCCTTACCTCGGGGCCTCACCGCCGGCTCGCTCGAACAGCTCCTGCACGGTGGGGCCCCACCTGAACAGCTCCTCGTTGACAGGGCTCCTTCCAAACAGCTCGTCAACGGGGCCAGCCAGCCCGAAAGCTCCTCGGCAGGGAGTGCTCCCCCACCCCCTTTCTGACACAAATCAAAAGGGGCCACGTTACAACATAATTCAAAAAGGACAAAGGGTATTAAAAAAAAAAAAACAAGCCTGAAGGCTCTGAGTCTCAATGCGAGGAGCATTCTTAATAAGGTGGATGAATTGACTGTGCAGATAGTTGCTAACGGGTATGATGTAATTAGGATTATGGAGACATGGCTCCAGAGTGACAACGGCTGGGAACTCAACATCCATGGATATTCAGTATTCAGACAGGAAGGAAAAGGAGGTGGGGTAGCGTTACTGGTTAAAAAGGAGATTAACGCAATAGCAAAGAAGGACATTAGCTTAGATGATGTGAAATCTATATGGGTAGAGCTGCGAAACACCAAAGGGCAGAAAACGTTAGTGGGAGTTGTGTACAGACCACCAAACAGTAGTAGGAAGGTTGAGGATGGCATCAAACAGAAAATTAGGGACATGTGCATTAAGGGTACAGCAGTTATCATGGATGACTTTAATCTACATATTGATTGGGCTAACCAAACTGGTAGCAATACTGTTGAGGAGGATTTCCTGGAGTGTATGAGGGATGGTTTTCTAGACCAATATGTCGAGGAACCAACTCGAGAGCAGGCCATCCTAGACTGGGTCTTGTGTAACGAGAGAGGATTAATTAGCAATCTGGTCGTGCGGGGCCCCTTGAGGAAAAGTGACCATAATATGGTAGAATTCTCCATTTTAAGATAGAAAGTGATAGTTAATTCCAGAGACTAGGGTCCTGAACTTAAAGAAAGGAAACTTTGATGGTATGAGATGTGAATTGGCTAGGATAGACTGGAGAATGATACTTAAAGGGTTGACGGTAGATAGGCAATGGCAGACATTTAAAGCTCACATGGATGAACTACAACAATTGTATATCCTGTGTGGTGTAAGAATAAAAAAGGGACGGTGGCTCAACTGTTGCTAACGAGGAAAATTAGGGAAAGTGTTCAATCCAAGGAAGAGGCATATATATTGGCCAGAAAAAGCAGCAAACCTGAGGACTGGGAGAAATTTAGAATTCAGCAGAGGAGGACTAGGTTTAATTCGGAGAGGGAAAATAGAGTATGAGAGTAAGCTTGCAGGGAACATAAAAACTGACTGCAAAAGCTTCTATAGATATGTGAAGAGGAAAAAGATTAGTGAAGACTAATGTGGGTCCCTTGCAGTCAGAATCAGGTGACTTCATAATGGGGAACAAGGAAATGGCAGACAAATTGAACAAATACTTGGTTCTGTCTTCACTAAGGAAGACACGAATAACCTCCAAAAATACTAGGGGACCGAGGGTCTAGCGAGAAGGGGGAACTGAGGGAAATCCTTATCGGTCAGGAAATGGTGTTAGGGAAATTGAAGGGACTGAAGGCCGATAAATCCCCAGGATCTGATAGTCTGCATCCCAGAGTACTTAAGGAAGTGGCCCTAGAAATAGTAGATGCATTGGTGGTCATTTTCCAACATTCCATGGACTCTGGATCAGTTCCTGTGGATTGGAGGGTAGCTAATGTAATCCCACTTTTTAAAAAAGGAGGGAGAGAGAAAACAGGGAATTATAGACCGGTTAGCCTGTCATTGGTGGTGGGGAAAATGCTGGAATCAATTTTTAAAGATGTGATAGCAGCGCATCTGGAAACCAGTGACGGGATCGGTCCAAGTCAGCATGGATTTATGAAAGGGAAATCATGCTTGACAAATCTTCCGGAATTATTTGAGGATGTAACTAGTAGAGTGGACAAGGCAGAACCAGTGGATGTGGTGTATTTGGACTTTCAAAAGGCTTTTGACAAGGTCCCACACAAGAGATTAGTGTGCAAAATTAAGGCACATGGTATTGGGGGTAATGTATTGACGTGGACAGCGAACCAGTTGGCAGACAGGAAGCAGAGTGGGAATAAATGGGTCCTTTTCAGAATGGCAGACAGTGACTAGTGGGGTGACGCAGGGTTCAGTGCTGGGACCCCAGCTATTTACCATATATATTAATGATTTAGACGAAGGAATTGAATGTAATATCTCCAAGTTTGCAGATGACACTAAGCTGGGTGGCAGTGTGAGCTGTGAGGAGGATGCGAAGAGGCTGCAGGGGGACTTGGACAGGTTCGATGAATGGGCAAATGCATGGCAGATGCAGTATAATGGCCTGCTCCTGCACCTATTTTCTGTGTTTCTCTTCCGAATCAGGAAATAGTCGAACCTGGGCTCGGGTGTTTCTGGATTCGTGATATCAGAAAAACAACCGAAAGCCCGGCATCCGTAACGGCCCCGGTCCCAAGGGTTCCGAATTCTCGACGCTGCACCTGTATCCAGAAAATGCAGCGTTAGTTTCCACATGTACGCTGACGACTCACAGCTCTACCTCGTCACCACTTCTCTCGACTCCCTCCACTGTCTCAATTGTCAGACTGCTTATCTGACATCCAGTTATGGATGAGCAGAAATTTATTGCAATTGAACATTGTGTAGACCAAAGCCATTGTTTTCAGTCCCCGCCACAAACTCCGTTCCCTAGCTACTGACTCCATCCCTCTCCCCAACTTCTGTCACTGTTCACATCCTTATTTGACCTAAAATGCGCTTTCGACCACACATCCGCAGCATAACTAAGACCACCTATTTCCATCTCCGTAACATCACCTGTCTCCGCCCTTGACTTAGCTCATCCGCTGCTGAAGCCCTCATCCATGCCTTTGTTACCTCTAGACTTGGTTATTCCAAAGCACTCCTGGCTGGCCTCCCACATTCTACCCTATGTAAACAAGCAGTCATCCAAAACTCTGCCCATGTCCTAACTCGCACCAAGTCCCGCTCACCCATCACCCCTGTGCTCACTGACTGACATTGACTCCCGGTTAAGCAACGCCTCGATTTCTCATCCTTCCATGGCCTCCCCCCTCTCTATCTCTAATCTCCTCCAACCCCACAACTCCCCCCGAGATGTCTGCGCTTTTCTAATTCTGTCCTCTTGAGCATCCCTGATTATAATCGCTCAACCATTGGTGGCTGTGTCATCTGTTACCTAGATCCTAAGCTCTGGAATTCCCTCCCGAAACCATCTCCTCTCTTTCCTCCTTTAAGACGCTCCTGAAAACCTTTGACCAAGCTTTTGGTCATCTGCCCTAATTTCCCCTTGTGTGGCTCAATGTCATTTTTTTTGGTCTTGTAATTCTCCTGTGAAGCACCTTGGGATGTTTTACTACATTAAAGGCGCTATAGTCGTAGCAGTATGGGGTCACAAGCTCAGCTTGCAGTCAAATAGGTTGCTTATCAAAAACTATACTAGTGAGTAAATAGGAAAATAAAGTACTTGACCTTCCATGGATGGATGGATGTGTACCAAAAGAACTGGTGGCTTCACATCTTGGAGTGGCCTGAAGGTATAATGATAGAATAGTCCGAGGACTTGATAAAAACCACCCCAAATAGGTGGTAATTACTTTTATTGTTGCAAATTCTCTCTTTTTTGTCATGTAGTAACCCATTTGGTTTTAACTAGTTAACATGTAAATTAAAATAGTGGATGAAGGAATTTCATATTTACTCAATCATTTCGTCATTAATTTTGCAAACTAACTTCTAAAGTATTTTTTTAAAGTCTCTCCAGGGAAGTAGTGGTCCATTCAGGTTTGCAATATCAGACTTGCTGTGTTTGAGATGAGTACTATTGTCATCCCACCATTATTATTCTGCCCTTTCATTAACAAGTAACTCTTTAAAATTAAAAATGACAGACATAGGGAGTAGGTTGGTGCTTTGGTCAGTGATGCAACATAATGCTCTAAGTATTGTGCATTGTTTCCTTTTGAAACTAAGAGTTCAGAAACGTGCATACACGGGAATGGACTAAAGGTTAAGTCATTGTTTTGGATTGCCCCTGTCAGTTATAGTTAGGGCAATAACCTGCTGAATCCTTCATGAGCCTGTTTAATTTGATACTGTGCCGCTGAATAAATTCCATGCTGGTAGAGTGTGGTCAGTGCTTCGATGCTGGGGATGTTGGCCTGATCGAGGATGCTGACGTTGGTGCGTCTGTCCTCCCAGGGGATTTGCAGGATCTTGCGGAGACAACGCTGGTGGTATTTCTCCAGCGATTTGAGGTGTCTACTATATATGGTCCATGTTTCTGAGCCATACAGAGGGTGTAAATTCCAGGTATCATTACAGCCCTGTAGACCATAAGCTTGGTGCCAGATTTGAGGGCCTGATCTTCGAACACTCTCTTCCTCAGGCGACTGAAGGCTGCGCTGGCGCACTGGAGACGGTGTTGAACCTCATCGTTGATGTCTGCCCTTGCCGATAGTAGGCTCCCAAGGTATGGGGATCCCGAGGCATCCCCAGCCATCGAAGCACTGACCATACTCGACCAGCTCCGTTGGGCAGGCCACACTGTTCGCATGCCTGACACAAGACTGCCAAAGCAAGCGCTCTACTCGGAACTCCAGGTGGGCAGAGGAAACATTTCAAGGACACCCTCAAAGCCTCCTTGATAAAATGCAACATCCCCACTGATAGCTGAGAGTCCCTGGCTAAAGACTGCCGTAAGTGGAGGAAGAGCATCTGGGAAGGCGCTGAGCACCTAGAGTCTTGTCACAGAGCGCATGCAGAAAACAAGCACAGGCAGCGGAAGGAGCATACGGCAAACCAGACTCCCCACCCACCCTTTCCTTCAATGACTGTCTGTCCCACCTGTGACGAAGACTGTAATTCCCGTATTGGACTGTTCAGTCACCTGAGAACTCATTTTGAGAGTGGAAGCAAGTCTTCCTCAATTTCGAGGGATTGCGTATGATGATGATTATGATGAATAAATTCCAGCTCATGAAATCCTCATCTTTGAGGCAGTTTACGCCTTTGCCCAGGTGTTGACCTTTTTAATTTTAAGATTTTTGTTTTGCTTGGTCTACCTTACTTTGTTAGTGCACTACACATGATTTGTGGTCAATAATGTGGATGAGTAACCTACCTTATCCTTCCTCCCAAGTGCTGTACTTAAACCTGCTAGAAGCCACTTCCAGAACAGCCTTGGGGTACTGCACCCCCCCGCCCCACCCCCTGCAGTCCTGTCCCGTCCCCATGGGAATCTCTTTCTGTTGTGGCAAGATTAAAATCGAGAATTTGTCAATTTTGGATCATGAGGACATGACCCCTTCCTATCATCACATTAACTATCGCTGCATCTACTGATTGTTTGTGTGTTTGTCTGTTTTAAGTTGCAGTGCTGTTTTTCAAATATTGAATTAACTCTGTTTTCTTCTAAACTCTTCAGCTTCAGCTGCTACACTCATCAATATTCGTAATGCCCGGAAACACTTTGAGAAGCTGGAGAGAGTGGATGGTCCCAAACACAGCCTTTTGGTGCGCTGAAGGCCAACTTTATTATAGACTGGATATCAGATGGATGTACGATGAATTGATATTTCTTGATATAATTCTTTATATCGTGTCTGTTTTTGAGTAATTTTGCTGCAGTTGTCACATTTTTTGTGACCTTGAGCATCTTGCCACGTAATTCGTGTCATCTCCTGAAAGCAGCAGGACCTCTTTATTCCAGACTCTGCTTCAAAACTCTTGCAATGAAACATTTTACCTGATCCCAGTAGAAGCTCCATTTTTATGGTAATCCATGCAGGAGCTGAAACCTTTTGAAAAGTGCTGTGTGGGAGTCTGTAATAACAAGGTTTTTGACTTTAAATTCTGCATGTAAAATATACCCTGTCTTTCTCTTTCTGACCTGACAATCTAACTTGTGATCTCTTTCTCCCCCTCCAAAAAAAGCGCAATATTTGTATCTCTGATGAAAATCCTGTCCGAGGTAGTGATATCACTACTTACTAAGGAGATGTGAAGATAATCACTTCCTGTAATATTTATCCAATGCAAGTGCTGAAACGAATGGCATGGCTACTTTCTTCCAACCACTCTCCCAAAATTGAGTTCCAATAAAATAATATAAAATAATATTAAAATATATGCTGTTTACCTGATGTGCTATTTTACTTGAACCTCCCAAATGGTAGCTTTTTAAAGTTGAATTACAGGTGGTCTGTTGCCAGAGCTGTTTGTTGCATCATTGCACTTTTTCCTCTATTCTCACAGTTGAGCTTGTCTTTGGTGGGTTAGGATGAGCTAGTGAGATTTCCTCTATTTTCTTCCTCTCCTTCCTACTTCTCATGACCTGGGAGAAGCTGTCGCTAGTCTTCCTGGACTGCTCTTGCACAGTTCCCAGCATTTGGTGTGCAGATGTCTGGGAATAGATTCCCTGTCTGCTCCCTATTTAAAAATAATGCAAAGAATTTAATAAAATCTGTTTCAAAATCAAATCATGTTGTGTTGAACTATTTTAGGGTTACTCTGCAGTGTTCATTTTTGTCAATTGCTCTTTCCAAAGCTACACCTTTTAGCTGACTAGAAGGTTATGTGCATCTTTGTGTAAATAATTACGGTACTTTTGTTTTAAAGCTAAATATTAATAGTTTAACCCATGTGATTCAGATATTTTGTTTGCAAGTCTCACAGGATTGGTTCTCTGTTCTTCTAGCTGCACATGGCGATAGTTCAGTTGTGGTCTATTGCATTTTCTCTTGTCCACTCCAGCATACAACTTAAAAAGGAAAAAATGACCTAAATAAAACAAAAAAATCTTTAAACCATATAATCAGTGAGAGTGAATAAGTGTGAATTTCTTTTCTTACACATCTATGACTTTTCACCATGAAATGTATCACTCTTTTCACTTTGGATTTAATTTTTCAAATAGTTTCTATTCTTGGTGTAAACTGTTGATGTTATTTTGGGTGGCTGCCTTGTAATTTTTAACAATGTTCTTTTACTGAAAACATGTCTGAGGGGGACACGAGAACCTTTTTTTAAAAAAAAAAACTCCAATACATTTTCCAGTTTAAACCCTAAGCTGAGTGTATACGGATTAAAATGTATTGATCTTTTAGCGTTCACTTTAAGCACAAATACCGAATGTGCACATACTGAGAAATTTTTGGATTACTGGGTGCAGAATGTTCTATTACAGAATACCATTTTCCAGATGTTTCTGCGGCATTAATGTTTCAAAAAATGCAAGAGACTCTGAACTGAGTAACATTTGGGTATATTTGCAAGGGTTCAGAGATGATCTAATTGCAGCTTTTCTTGCACATTCCCCTCCCAAGTCCCTGCACATACCTCGTGGTTGAATGTAACTATTGGCTAGTTCTATCATTTCCTCATTCATACACTGTATAGTCAACTGCTGACTTTTTTTTGGGGGGGGTTGGTGGGGTGGGGCGGGGCAGGGGAGATGGTTTGTTCACAATTCACAACTGAAGACCAATAGTTCTCCAATATGATTGCGGGCTATTCTTTTGTTTAAAGCATAGATGGTAACTTTCTGCCATTGTTTGAAAAAATATCTGCCTTTTGTATTTCAATAAAGTAATATAGAAGTGTGTGGTATTCCCTTGATGTGTTACTTGACTAGCTTGTCATCCAAGTTCCCAAGGTTGTAGATGGTCTGCTGCCAGAACTTATTGCATTGTTACACTTCCTTCATCCTCCATTCCACATGCAGCATTATATTTTGCTGGGTTGCCCCTCCGGGTGGACCAGCCTGGATCATTCTTTCACACTTCCTCGCACCTTGGTGTGCAGAAGCCGGAGAATACATTCCTGCTGGAATGATGCAACATGGTTAATGACAATTATCTCTAAAATGGAGAACAATCAAATATCACCAGTTTCTAATGCCAATTCACTATTATCCTGGCATACTACACATCAAAATGTTGCTGTTCACTGCCTGCTTATATGAATCTTAAATTGAGTGTTTTTATATGAGTTAATTGGAAGTGTGCAAAGTGCAGGAATGCCCTCTGCATGTGTTCATTTTAATCATGTACAAGGGTGATTCCAGTAAGAACTTGGCCCACATACAGAAAATGAGTTTACATTTCTTCAATTGTTTCTCACTTGATTCTTTTGCCCCTCTTTTCCATGGGCATGCCATTTGATAGTGATCTGTAGCTGGAATGGTACCATGTTGGCTGATCCTGAATTAGGCCAGACCTCCAATCATGCTCTCAAGCAGAATATGCAGTGGTTAGCTGCATCTTGTATATTGCAATTTCCTAAAATAGTTACATGTATTGGAAAGCAGAGAGAGGTTTACCATTCCACAGCTCAGTTTGGCAGCAGCAAAGTTTGTTTCTTCTCCATTGGGTTACATCTTCGATAACTATCCTACCCTACTGGTCTTGGGTATGTGGGGGAGGGGGGTGGAGAGAAAGAGAAGGAGGCATTACAAACTAAGTCTTTAAATATGTGTGTGTATATTATGAGTATGTATTATAATGTGTATATTTATGCAGAGAGCTTGAATTTGTGCTTCAGAAGTAAGTTGATCAGTTCAAACCAGCTTTGCAAGCAATTTGCACTCGCAACAGGTGTTCTTGTCAGCAAATCCCATACTGCATCATTCACGTGCTGTGGCAGAAGCTCCTCATAGGTTTTTAGTACAGTTCTGATTTTTTTTAGATTGCCAAAGCAAAGGCTGGAGCTTTTGGAAATTACCTGCATGGATGAAACAATAGATCAAGCAAGTGAAATGGGGGAGGTAAAGAGGCTGAACTGGTTTTGTTAAAGGAAGGCAGAATAGAGCGCGATGAATCTATTGGGAGTACAGCTTTCTTCTAACATTTTTAACTTGTGTTCACGGCAAAAAAAAAGTTTTAATAAGCAGACCAAGGTTCCAGTGAACCAAAACCTGCACCCTTTTGTGTGAAATGAGCATACCACAGCACCCACAAATTGCCCCTTGTCTATCCAAAAGGAAGAAAGTACCACACTTCAGAGTGTTCTAGCTAAAATTAATAGATATATGTATAAGTAGGATAATTACATAGCAGAAAAAATCAGCAAGGTACTGATGGTACAAATACTTAGAAAGCAAGGATTGAAAGTCTACAAGGGTTAAAATATTTTCTTTAGAATATATTTTTTAGATCCAATAATTTACAAGACTATTGGAGGAAATGATTATTCATAAACTTCCTGATCTAGTGTTTAATTGCGGGCGTGGGGCTATTCCTACTCAGAGGTCCAAGAATCCATGCCAGAAACTGAGTTGAAAACAATTAAAAGTGAGCAGCCATTAGCAGTGCCTTTTGTAATATGATTTTACATTGTTTTTAATATGGAATGCAGATAGAACAGTTAATGTGTTGCTTGACGATAATTCTAACGAGTAGATCATAATGGGTTTAAACTGTGTGCTTGCAAATCATTTATTTGATCACAATGACACTCCAATAAAGTCATAGTTCAGGAAGAGCAAAGATAGAAAGCAAAGGTTACTGAGATCACATTGGAGATGGATGATAATGGAACAGGACACTGATGGGGGAAAAGGCCTATATGGTTGAGAGTTCAGCAATCTGATAACCTCGGTCATGAGATGCCCAACAAAGTTAAACTCAATGTCCTAAGGATCACAAGCTAAAATTGGATGACTTAAGTAAAGTCACAAATGTGACCATATATGGGCAATTAAATGACTATAAAAAGGGGAGCAAATCTCTTGCTATTTGTCACTTTTGGAAAACGTCCTAACCCAGCAGTGTCCCAAGCGTGCGTATACAGTCAACTGCTTAATTGCTGCTTGTATTAGAATAGGTCTATGGAGTCTTGGTAACTGTAATAATGTCTGAGTTTGCATGGACTTTGTACTAATAGTCAAACTAGTTAATGAGTTACATATTAACTCGAGTTAATTAGTAAGAGGTTGTTTCATTAAATCAAGTCAGTGATGTAATAAAAATTAATAATGTTTTGTTTCCTAGTCCTCAACTTGTATTGGAGTAATGTATAACAATGTAGAATACCTACAGTTAAGTGCAATATGGATATATGACTACCCTATATAAACCCAATATTTATGTCAACAGGTATTCATGGTAAGACGTGAACTACATCAAACGTGTACATCACCACCCCCGGACTGAGTCATGCTTTCGCGATAATTAATTTCTCTAGACCTGAAATTAGTGGACAAACTGCCTGTGTACTACCCAAAAATGCAAAATTGGTCAAAAAACACCTACATACTGCCCGGCGGAAAATTCATCAGTGACATGCCGCCAGGCGGTATGCACACCACCTGCCCATGCAGACCACCGACATACCACCCAAAAGTGCAAAATTCATGATATACCACAGGAAATGCATACCGTCCTGGAGAAGGTACTATTGAGTCGATCTTAAGTGGGCGGTATGTACACAGAGCTGACGGGTTTGTTTGATATTTATAGTTCTCCACAGTTTGATGTATTTTTAAATGGATTATAGTGTTTGCTAGTGTTGGGCAATAATATAAATGTTTTAGTAAAGCCTTATTTACTCCTTTATTAATTAACAATAAAAGTTTTATTAGTCTCTCTCCCACGCCCCATCCCAGTCTCAGGACAGCAGTCTCTGGCCGCTCGGGCAGAGCTTCACAGTAGCATGCGCATGCACACAACTCGGGAGTCGAAGATTCCTGAGTCAAATGGCCTCTCCACCGCACACTGCCGGCTGCACTTCGCTCCTGCCCGCAGCACTCCGCTCGGCTTACCGCTGAGAAAAATTCGATGAAATTCCCACCCACTCAGCCCCAGAAGTATCAGGTGGTTAAAAAATGATGCACAGCCAAAAAACAGGCGGACCATGTGACCAATTTCAGCCCCTCTAAGCTTGGAATCTTTGACTCTTACAATTAAAACTGGTTCTATGTCTCAGAATTTTATTTGTCAAATCCAATGCCTTTCAAATGATCAGTAATTTGAATATTCCCTAAAATCAAGCTTCTGCATTGGCTAACTTGATGTAACCACTATAGGTCGTAAAACCTGCCTGCATCTTGCAACCAAATGACCTCCTGGCTTCTATTTTGCAGTTTGTTAATAAATGACATCTTCAATCTTTAAATATTTCTAAACACTTTTTCCTGTTTAAGATCTCACAAAAAACACTGCAGGACAAAAACTGCTTTCATCAAAAAGCCCTTATGATAGGATGGATAGCTCGAGAGACATGTAATAGTGCCTGTTGAACCATCATCATCATCATAGGCAGTCCCTCGGAATCGATGAAAACTTGCTTCCACTCCTGAAGTGAGTTCTTTGGTGGCTGAACAGTCCAATACGAGAGCCACAGACTCTCTCACAGGTGGAACAGATAGTTGTTGAGGGAAGGGGTGGGTGGGACTGGTTTGCTGCACGCTCTTTCCGCTGCCTGCGTTTGATTTCTGCATGCTCTCGGCGATGAGACTCGAGGTGCTCGGCGCCCTCTCGGATGCACTTCCTCCATTTAGGGCGGTCTTGGGCCAGGGACTCCCAGGAGTCAGTGAGGATGTTGCACTTTATCAGGGAGGCTTTGGGGGTGTCGTAACGTTTCCGCTGCCCACCTTTGGATTGTTTGCTGTGAAGGAGCCCTGAGTAGAGCACTTGCTTTGGGAGTCTTGTGATTGAACCATGCCCCACCATAGGACAACATCTTTTCGGAGAAGCAGGAATGCAGTGGAGGGTACATTGAGTATACCCACTATTTATTTTTGGAGACGAGAGAATGCCCACTTTTTGTCAGTATGTGATTACATAGAATATCAAGGCTATACTGAGTATGTTGGCTTTTTAATTTTGGAGGCTCAGTTCCTAGGTTCAAAAGCACAAGATGACAAATCACAAGGTCAGGGCAATATAAGCTGCAATCTTTTAATGTAAAGTTGTTCGACAGTTATTGTAATTAACTTTTTTGTAGTGTACTGTTTTATATTATCAATTACTCAATTTGAGACAATCGCCTAGAATTTATTTTCTGTAATATTAGCAGGTGAATGCTTAACATGTTTGTGTGATTTGGGGGAGATGCAATAGCCTTTGCCAAAACTCTGTCTGCAGCAGGCCACACCAGCAGCAGGTTTTGCATTTTCAAGACCGTATCAAAGCTTTAAGGAATGACTAGCCTGTGTGAACCTCCCCTCCCCTTATATAGGAACAAGAGTAGGAAATTCAATCCCTTGAGCCTGTTTCACAGAAATATCTTGACGCTACCTTTGTGCCTGTGTAAAGTTTTAAA
The DNA here is from genome assembly GCF_044704955.1 of Pristiophorus japonicus. Classification (NCBI taxonomy): domain Eukaryota; kingdom Metazoa; phylum Chordata; class Chondrichthyes; family Pristiophoridae; genus Pristiophorus; species Pristiophorus japonicus. The sequence continues at coordinate 80,320,365 of NC_091982.1, read as the reverse complement.
AAAAAAATTAAACATCATGAATATACATCTGCCTCGTGCAAATAAAGTATGCAGGATTTAAAAAGAACAAGTAAATCTGTTGCAGTTACCAACTGGACTTGCTTTCAGAACCTTAGCTGGTTGTCATGGTTACTGACTGGACTATGTGGAGTAAGTGGAAATGAGTTTTTGCAAAATATTATTTTAATTGAATTTATTCTTTAAAGTGATCAAATAAAGCCTTTAATTACAGCATGAAAAATGAATATCTGTTCTGTCTCATTATACGAGTATAAGGGACTGCCTATTATTGCTAACGTTTCCTTGAGTGCAATGAGACTTCCGCTTCTCCCTTTCTCCTTCTGAAAGCAAATAGAAACAAGTATTGAAATTATGAAAATTGGTAATTTATTGAAATGTTTTGTATTAATAAATAAAAATACATGTTACATGTCATCTCATCTCGTTTCCCCCAACTTCTCTTGATATGATGAGAATCAAGCTCTTCAGTAATGGAGAGATATAGGGAGTTGCCAAACAGACACAGCATATTTAATAAATCATTAAGTTATTTCTTTTGTTAGACAGATTTCAAATTCTACCCTTTCCTGTAGCATTGACCAGAAGTAAATGGTAATGGATGGGTAAAGGGAGATTTGGAGAGGTTCAGGTAGAAAGGAGTGGACAATGGTAACGGAGGAGGTTCAGGGAATCACTGCTGGATGGGAATATGGTCGTCACATTTCAAGACTTCTGACTGCAACCACAGGAGAGAACTCATGTAACTATATGTAAAAAAAAAATGCTGCTATTGAACTAAACCGTCATAATCTGTAGTAGTGTTTGTGGCAGGCTGTAGGATTAGTGCATTCGTAGTAGAGTGTAAATGTTGGTCTAGTTTACTATGAATGCACTAATACTCCAACAGGTACTGCTACAGTTTATTACATTCTTGATGCATTATTACTGACGACTAGGATGAGGTCATAAAACACTCGGGAATTTTTAGAGCTCACTAGCTTTAACCTTTTCCTAGCTGGACAGGTTATAGCAAAGTAATAGCAGTAATGAGAACAAGCGTTGTAACTGCAATCTATGCTGTAGCAGGGACTGTTCTATAATGCAGTACTGGTGAGTCCATGTAATGGCGGTGCAGTAAAATGATGGCATGATAATGACATGGGCTATAATATTGCAATGCTAATATAATAGTGCATTGAGATCACTTTGCAGTCATGTAGTGTAAGTAGGTGTAGTAATGTAGTTGTATAACAATGTAAACGAGAGCAATAATGTAACAGTGCAGTAACAGCAAATATCTGCAGTATTGCAGAAAAAGTGAGGAGGGTGTAGCAGAAAGAAGTGTTTTGGGCTGTAATAGTGACTGTATAAGAAGGTGCAGTAATATAATGATTATATTGACTATGTGAGGGTGTAGTGATGGTGTAACGCTGTAATGACAGTAGCAGCAGGTGCATAAATAGTGAGAATACAAAAGAAATAGGTGTAAGCCATTCGACCCTTTGAGCCTGCTCCATCATTCAATAAGATTATGGCTGATCTTTTACCTCAACTCCACCTTCCTGCACTATCCCCATATCCCTTGATTCCCTTAGTATCCAAAAATCTATCAATCTCTGTCTTGAATATACTCGAGGACTGAACATCCGCAGTGTCTGGGGTAGAGAATTCCAAAGATTCACAACCCTTTGAGTGAAGAAATTTATCCTCCTCTCAGTCCTAAATGTCTAACCCCATATTCTGAGAATGTGACCCCTAGTTCTAGACTCCCCAGCCAGGGGAAACAATCTCCCAGCATCTACCCTGTCAAGCACTTTGAAACATATACAATTCTTAATGAGATCATCTCATTCTTCTAAATTCTAGGGAACATAGGCCAAGTCTCCTCAATCTCACCTCAGCGCAATCCCTCCGCCCAACCCAGAAATCAGTCCGGTGAACCTTTGTTGCACTCCCTCTAATGCAAGTATATCCAAAACTGTACATAATACTCCAGGCATTGTCTCATCAAGGTCTTACTGCAGTTGTACAGGGCCTTAGTGAGGCCTCACCTGGAATACGGTGTTCAGTTTTGGTCGTCTAATCTGAGGAAGGACGTTCTTGCTGTTGAGGGAGTGCAGCGAAGGTTCACCAGACTAATTGCAGGGATGGCTGGACTGTCATATGAGGAGAGACTGGATCAACTGGGCCTTTAGTCACTGGAGTTTAGAAGGATCTCATAGAAACATATAAGATTCTGACAGGACTGGACAGGTTAGATGCGGGAAGAATGTTCCCGATGTTGGGGAAGTCCAGAACCAGAGGACATAGTCTTAGGATAAGGGGTAGGCCATTTAGGACTGAGATGAGGAGAAACTTCTTCACTGAGTTGCTAACCTGTGGAATTCCCTGCATCAGAGTGTTGTTGCCAGTTCATTGGATATATTCAAGAGGGAGTTAGATCTGGCCCTTACGGCTAAAGGGATCGGGGGTATGGAGAGAAAGCAGGAAAGGGGTACTGAGGGAATGATCAGCCATGATCTTAGTGGATGGCAGTGCTGGCTCGAAGGGCTGAATGGCCTACTCCAGAACCTATTTTCTATGTATTAAGGCCCTATCTAATTCCATTAAGACTTATTACTTATTTACTCTTATACTCCAAACCTTTTGTAATTAAAGGCTAAGATGCCATTTGCTTTCCTAATTGCTTGCTGTACCTGCATGTTAACTATCATTGATTCGTGCACAAGGACACCCAGGTCCCTCTGAATACCAACATTCTCCAATCACCATTTATAAAAAAAAATTCTGCTTTCTGATTTTTCCTACCAAAGCTGATAACTTCACATTTCTCCACATTATATTCCATTTGCCACATTCTTGCCCACTCACAACCTGTCCATATCCTTTTACAGCCTCTTTACATCCTCCTCACAAGTTACTTTCCCACCTAGCTTTGTATCATCAGCAAACTTGATCCTCTCATCTAAATCATTGATTATAGATTGTAAATAGTTGAGGCCCAAGCACTGATCCTTGCAATACCCGCCTAGCTACAGCCTGCCAACCCAAAAATGACTGGTTTGTTCCTACACTCGGTTTTCTGTTTGTTAACCAATCTTCAATCCATGCTAATATATTACCTCTAATCCCATGAGCCCTAATATTTTGTAATAACCTTGTGTGGCACTTTATTGCGTGCTTTCTGAAAATCCAAATACACTACATCCACTGGTTTTCCCCTTATCTACCCTACTAGTTACAACCTCAAAAAGCTTAGATTTGTCAAAGATGATTTCAATTTCATAACTCTTGTGTTGACTCTGCCCATTCATATGATATTCTACACATCCTGTTACCATGTCCCTAATAAGAGATTCTAGAATTTTCTCTACTATACTCTATTCTCTCTCTCTCTCCAATTCTTGGACCCCTTTGCTGAATTCCAAAACCCTCCCAATCCTCAGGTTTACTATTTTTGGCAACATTATAAGTCTCTTCCTTTTAATCGAATACTATCTTTAACTTGTTAGCCACAGTTGGACCATTTCTCAAGTGAGGTTTTTATTCCTTAAGGGTGTGTATTTTTGTTGTGAATTATGAAATATTTCTTTAAATATTTGCCATTGCTTATCTATTATCATGTATTTTAATCTAGTTTTCCAACTTGCCTTAGCCAACTTGCATCTCATATCTACGTAGTTTGCTTTGTTCAGATTTAAGACCCCAGTTTCAGACTTGACTAAATCACACTCAAACTCAACATAAAATTCTATCATATTATGATCACTGCTTCCCAGAGGCTCCTTTACTACAAGGTTATTGACCCTCTGTCATAGATGTAAAATAGCCTGTTCCATAGTTGGTTCCTCGACATATTGTTCTAAAACTATCTTGAATGCATTCTATGACCTATTACTGCAAATTTGGTTTGCCCAGTCTATAGTAAAATGAAGTCCCATGTGATCACTATTGCCCTTGTTACATGCGCCTCTAATTTCCTTATTTATACTCTGCCCAACACTACAACTACTGTTAGGGGGCTTATAAACTACTCCCACCAGTGTTTACTGCACCTTGTTGTTTGTTCACTCCACCCAAACTGTTTCCACATATTGATTTTCTGTGCTAAGATCCTTTCTCTCTACTGTCTTTATGCCATCCTTTATTATCAGGGTTACCTGCACCCCATCCCAATTTCCATTTTGCCTATCCTAAAAGTCAAGTAACATGAAATATTTAATTCCTTGGTCACTGTTCAGCCATGTCTCCATAATGGCTATTAGGTCAAACCCATTTATTTCTATCTGTGCTGTTTGTGCGAAGCATTCACAACAATTCAGATACAGTGCCTTTAGCTTTAACTTTTTTTCTATTTTCTCTGAAGTCCTATTACCTTTTGTTAAACTCTGTCCCTTCCTGACCCACTCTGCTTATTTTTACCCAAATCACTGCTCTGCTCTGCAGCCTTGACATTTCTCTTGCTTCTTTTGAATTTACTTTTTCCTGATTCATCCAACCCCCACCTCCCAGCCCTGCTTCATTAGTTTAAAGCCCTATCTACCGCCCTAATTATTCAAGCCAGAGCATTGAACCCAGCCCTGTTTAAGTGGAGCTCGCCCCAATGGAACAGCTCTCTCTTTTCCCCCAATATTGGCACCAATGCCCCATGAATTGAAACCCCTGCCTCCCACACCACTTTCAGCTGTACATTTAACCTTCTAATCTGCTTGTCCCTATGCTAATTTACACCTGAGAGCAGCCATTGTGTAAGAGTGCAGTGATAGTGATGGAGGATGCAGCAGTAGTATAAGCATGATGTCATAGTGACAGAGCGTAGCAGTAGAGTATGGGGCAGAAGTGTGCAAGTGCAACAATGGTGTAAGAACATAAGAAATAGGAGCAGGAGTAGGCTATATGGCCCCTCGAGCCTGCTCAACCATTCAATAAGATTGAATATCTGATCATGGACTCAGCTCCACTTCCCTGCCTGCTCTCCATAACCCCTTATTCCCTTATCGTTTAAGAAACTGTCTATTTCTGTCTTAAATTTTTTCAATGTCCCAGCTTCCACAGATCTCTGAGGCAGCGAATTCCACAGATTTACAACCCTTAAAGAAGAAATTTCTCCTCATCTCTATTATAAATGGGCAGCCCCTTATTCTAAGGTCGTGCCCTCTAGTTCTAGACTCCCCCATCAGTGGAAACATTCTCTCTGCATCCACCTTGTCAAGCTCCCTCATAATCTTATACATTTTGATAAGATCACCTCTCATTCTTCTGAATTCCAATGAGTAGAGGCCCAACCTACTCAACCTTTCCTCATAAGTCAACCCCCTCATTCCTGGAATCAACCTAGTGAACCTTCTCTGAACTGCCTCCAAAGCAAGTATATCCTTTCGTAAACATGGAAACCAAAACTGCATGCAGTATTCCAGGTGTGGCCTCAACAATACCTTTATATAGCTGTAGCAAGACTTCCCTGCTTTTATATTCTATCCCCTTTGCAATAAAGGCCAAGATACCATTGGCCTTCCTGATCACTTGCTGTACCTGCATACTATCCTTTTGTGTTTCATGCACAAGTACCCCCAGGTCCTGCTGAACTGCAGCACTTTGCAATCTTTCTCTTTTTAAATAATAACTTGCTCTTTGATTTTTTTCTGTCAAAGTGCATGACTTTACACTTTCCAATCTTATACTCCATCTGCCAAATTTTTGCCCACTCACTTAGCCTGTCTATGTCCTTTTGCAGATTTTTTGTGTCCTCCTCACACATTGCTTTTCCTCCCATCTTTGTATCATTAGCAAACTTGGCTATGTTACACTCAGTCCCTTCTTCCAAGTCGTTAATAGTTGGGGTCCCAGCACTGATCCCTGCGGCACCCCACTAATTACTGGTTGCCAACTCGAGAATGAACCATTTATCCCAACTCTCTGTTTTCTGTTCGTTAGCCAATCCTCTATCCTTGCTAATATATTACCCCCAACCCCGTGAACTTTTATCTTGTGCAGTAACCTTTTATTGTGTAAGCGTGCAACACTAGTGTAAGGGAGCAGTGAGAGTGCAACACCAGTATAAGGGAGCAGTGAGAATGCAACACTAGTGTAAGTGTGAAGAAGTGGTGTAAGGGAGCAGTGAGTGTGCAACACTAGTGTAAGGGTGAAACGGTGGTGTAAGGGTGCAGTGGTAGTGAGAGGCGGCTCTCCGCCCCGCACTGACTCTGCGCACTGCAGGCTGACGCATCTCCTCAGCGCTATCTCATCAGACAGTAAGCAGTAGCTGATCGTAGCGAAGGTAAGCAAAACTCCTCGGCTCTGGCTTCCTACGGGCGTAGCCCAACCATTTTCATCAGTTGCCAGGGCAAAAGAGCAAGGCTCAAGAACCGGGGACAAACCTGTCCCAAGGTAGTGGCACCGATTCACACCCAGTAACATCCATCGGGGCAGGAAACACCTACTGGCGTCTACAGATAAAACTGGGGAAGGAGGACATGCGATCTGATGTGGAATGGATTAGGTCGGGATCTCGCCGAGTGCGTGTTTTTAGATTGATAGCAAAATGCTACAATTCGACGTTTTGGGTGGAGGTCGGGGGTGTAGTCATTTTGACCATTATTATCTAACCGATTGCGCTGTTCATGGTGGAGCTTAGCAGTTCACTCAATCGATATAAATATCGGAAAATATTTCAGCGATATTTGCTCATTTGGGACCAGGGGGAAACTGCGTTGTCTGCCCTTTGGTTGCAATCAGCTGGTACATTTGTTGGGCTTTGGTTGTGCAGAGCCATTTGTCTCCGTGTCATTCGGGGCGAGATAATGCTCAACACAAAAGACGGCTTTGTATATGACCTACTATGTATGCATTTATTTATTTATTTTGTTTATTTCAGATTATCGGTTCCAAGGAGTTCCTGGGCGACGCCATCGAATGAAAATTCCACAGGAGGCTGATGACAAAATGAATGCGGATACAGAAGGTAGCAGACAACGGGAACCCTTTCGCTGTTGTATACATTTACTGTGGTTATTTTCGGCCTAAATCCGACCGTGGTATGTGTGCGGGTGGGGCGAATAGATAATTGTAGTTACCTTTATGATAAATGTAGGATGACATTGGCAGTAAAATCCAAAACCTGGGACAAAAATAACAATTTCTCCATTTACCTAAAAGTCCTGTCGTAAGCAACCCTGTGACAATAAAATATATATTTTCAGCAATGTCTCAACCACCAAAACCTTCCTTGTGGGTGGTGGAGTGGCGGGTGCTGGTTGAGGGCACCTTCAGAGGCAAAGTGTTGCTGGTAGCAACAGTAAAGGGTTGTCGGTTGTGATGCTTGCATCCCATATGATCTAGTAGCTGTGATGTAAGCTTCCATATAATCTAAATGCTCCAATATCACATCCCTTCTAATCCAGCCACGATTATGTCAAGTTCCATATAATCAAGTTGGTGATGTCAAGTTCCATGTAATCTAGCCTGTCCCATGTCAGGTGGTCCCATATAATCTAATTGTTCTGATAAAATCAAGGGTATTTATGGTAGAGTGGAGCAATTTGACTCGTGGTTGAGTGAGCTCTCCCAAATTTAATATTTTTTGATAAAGTAAAAATGAATGTAGATATGACATTCCCTTGAGTATAGAAGATTAAGGGGTGATCTAATTGAGGTATTTAAAATGGTTAAAGGATTTGATGGGGTAGATTGAGAAACTATTTCCTCTGTTGGGAGCATCCACAACAAGGGGGTATAACCTTAAAATTAGAGCGAGACTGTTCAGGAGAGATGTCAGAAAGCACTTCTTCATGCAAAAGATAGTGGAAATCTGGAACTCTGTCCCTAAAAAGTTGTTGAGGCTTGGTCAATTGAACATTTCAGGACTGCGATTTATAAATTTTTTTTGTTAGACCAGGGTATGAAGGGTTACTGATATTGAGCTAGGTTGTGTGATGTGAAATAGAGAATGCACATAAATGGCAAACATTCTGGGTGGAGGAGTGTGATAGGGTCATAGAAACATAGAAATTTGCAGCGCAGAAGAAGGCCATTTTGGCCCATTGTGTCCACGCTGGCCGACAAAGAGCCACACGGCCCTCGGTCAGCAGCCCTGAAGGTTACATATAAACCAATGAACAATGCCGGAAAGGTAAAGAGCACCCAGCCCAATCAGTCCGCCCCACACCATTGCGACACCCCCTACACCAAAACATTCTACACTCCACCCCAACCAGAGCCATGTGATCTCCTGGGAGAGGCAAAAACCAGATTAAAACCCAGGCCAATTGTGGGGAGGGGGAAATGTGGGAAAATTCCTCTCCGACCCATCCAGGCAATCAAAACTAGTCCAAGAGATCACCTTGGCCATATTTCCTGCAGTACTTACCATTGTATCTGTGCCAGCCAACAAAAGGTTACCCAGTCTAATCCCAATTACCAGCTCTAGGTCCATAACCCTGCAGGTTACGGCACTTCAAGTGCCCATGCAAGCACCTTTTAAATGTGGTGAGAGTTTCTGCATCCACCACCCTTCCAGGCAGTGAGTTCCAGACCCACACAACTCTATGAAGATGCCTCCCCTCAAATCCCCTCTGAACCTTCCACCAATCACCTTAAAACTATGCCCCCTCATAATTGACCCCGCCACCAATGGAAATAGGCCCTTACTATCCACTATATCCAGAACCCTCAAAGTTTTGTACATCTCAATGAGGTCTTCTCTCAACCTCTGCTGTTCCAATGAGAACAAATCCAGCCTATCCAATCTGTCCTCATAGCTAAAATTCTCCATTCCAGGCAACATCCTAGTCAATCTCCTCTGCATCCTCTCTAGTGCAATCATGTCTTTCCTATAATACGGTGACCAGAACTGCATGCAGTACTCCAGCTGTGGCCTAACCAGAGTATTAATACAATTTAAGCATAACTTCCCTACTCTTGTATTCTATGCCTCGGCCAATAAAGGCAAGCATTCCGTATGTCTTCTTAACCACCTGATCCACCTGGCCTGCTACTTGTAGGGCTCTGTGGACAAGCACTCCAAGGTCCATTTGTTCATCGACGCTATTAAGTGGCCTACTGCTTAATGTGTATACCCTTTCCTTATTAGTCCTCCCAAAGTGCATTACCTCACATTTCTCCAAATTAAATTCCATTTGCCACTGATCTGCCCACCTGACCAGTAGATTGGATATCCTCCTGCAGTCCATGAACAATGAACAATCTGGAATAGGGTGCTGTAGCTTCAACTTGAGGTTTGTGGATAACACCAAAATAGCAGAGATAGTTAATACTGTGGAAGATAGGATAAACTACAAGGGGATTTAGTCTTTTTGGGGTGGTGGGCTAAGAATTGGCAGATGCAGTTTAATGTAGGTGAGTGCAAGGGATAAAGTAAGCAGAGAGTTTATAGGATTAATGGAACAATTCTTTTTTTAAATTAATTCATGGGATGTGGGCATCACTGGCAAGGCTAGCATTTATTGTCCATTCCCAATTTCCCTTGAGAAGGTGGTGGTGAGCTGCCGCCTTGAACTGCTGCAGTCAGTGTGGTGCAGTTCAGCATGGAATGCCAGGATTTTGACCCAGCGACACTGAAGGAATGGCGATATATTTCCAAGTCAGAATGGTGTGTAACTTGGAGGCGAACTTGGAGGTGGTGGTGTTACCACGTGCCTGCTGCCCTCGTCCTTCTAGGTGGTAGAGGCCGCGGGTTTGAGAGGTGCTGTCGAAGAAGCCTTGGTGAGTTGCTGCATCTTGGAGATGGTACACAGTGCAACCATGGCACATCGGTGATGGAGGGAGTGAATGTTTAAGGTGGTGGATGAATACTGACAAAGACCAATTGGGAAAGGCATCCAGAAATCATGATGGATAAATCAAGCCAATATCTGGCAGCTGACAAAATAGAAAATGGGATGTTAAATTGTATGGAAAGAGTATGGTGTAGATCAAAGGAGGTTCTCCTGTTGCTGTATAGAGCATTGGTCAGACCACAACTGTGTGCCATTCTGGAAGTCTCACTATAAGAAGCATATAGCTGAGCTGGAAAAGGTGACGAGGAAATTACGAACAATGAACATACGAACAATGACGGACAGGTAAAGACCACCTGGCCCATCAAGCCTGCCCTACACAATTGCGATACCTTATGTATCACAACATATACGCTCCACCCTACCCGAAACCATGTGATCTCCTGGGAGAGGCAAAAAAAAAGATTTAAAAACCCATGCCAATTTGGGAAAAAATATCTGGAAAATTCCTCTCCGACCCATCTAGGTGATCGTCCAGGAGGCTTGTCCAGGAGATCACTCTGGCCATAATTCTTTGTAGTACTTACCTTTTGTAAGAGGTGATCTCTGCCACAACCAGAAACAAATCCAGCTTTCGCTTGAAGGAATTCAGCAAGTCTGCATCGACCACATGAGATGGCAGCTTGTTCCAGAGGTCTACTGTTCCCTGGGAAAATAACCACATTCTGACTTCTAACCTCATCTAGTCCTAAACCACTTAAATTTGTGACCCCTGGTCCTGCCTAACCTATTTAATTGAAACACCATCTATTCCCTTCAATATCTTTATCTTATAAACCTCAATCAGATCCCCCCGTAAGTCTATGCTGCTCTAAGGTATAGAGTCCCAACTCTCTGAACCTATAACATGCTTTAGACAGAATTAGTCTAGTGGTCCCCTTCTGCACCCTTTTCAGAGCCTTAATATCACCCACCATGTGAGACGACCAAAACTGGACACAGTCTTCCATAAGAATATAAGAAATAGCAAGAGTTAGGCCTCTTGAGCCTGCTCCGCCATTTATTAAGATCATGGCTGATCCTGGCCTCAACTCCACTTTCCCGCCCGCTCCCCATATCCCTTGACTCCGTTATCTTTCAAAAATCTGTTTATTCAATGACCCAGCCTCTACAGTTCTTTGAGGCAGAGAATTACAAAGATTCACGACCCTCTGAGAGGAGAAATTTCTCCTCATTTCTGTTTTAAATGGGCGACTCCTTATTCTGAAACTATGCCCCCTAGTTCTAGATTCCCCCACGAGGGGAAACGTCCTCTCTGCATCTAACCTGCCAAGCCCCCTCAGAATCTTAAAAATTTTATAAGATCACCTCCTAAGTCTTCTAATCTCCAATGAGTATAAGCCCAACCTGCTCAACCTTTGTTCATATGACAACCCCTTCATCTCAGGAATCAACCTCGTGAACCTTCTCTAAACTGCCTCCGGTGCAAGTATATCCTTCCTTAAATGAGACCAAAACTACACGCAGTATTCCAGGTGTCGTCTTGCCAAAGCCTGTACATTTGTAGCAGGACTTCCCAGATTTTATACTCCATCCCACTTGCAATAAAGGCCAACATTCCATTTGCCTTCCTAATTACTTGCTGTACCTGCATGCTAACTTTTTGTGTTTCATGTACAAGGACTCCCAGAGCACTCTACCACTGCATTTTGTAATCTCTCCACAATTAAATAATAATTAGCTTTTTTATTTTTCCTACCAAAGTGGATTACCTCACATTTTCCCACATTATACTCTATCTGCCAAATTTTTGCCCACTCACTTAGCCTATCTATATCCCTTTTAGATTCTTTGTGTCCTCCTCACAACTTGCTTTTCCATCTATCTTTGTATCATCAGCAAATTTGGCTACATTAGAACTCGGTCCCTTCATCCAAGTCATGAATATAAATTATAAATAGTGGAGACCCCAGCACTAATCCCTGTGGCACCCCACTAGTTACAGTTTGCTAACCTGAAAATGACCCATTTATCTCGACTCTCTGCTTTCTATTAGTTAGCCAATCCTCTATTCGCATTAATATACTACCCCCAACCTCATGAGCTCTTACCTTGTGCAGTAACTTTTTATATGGCATCTTATCAAATGCTTTCTGGAAATCCAAATACACGACATCTACTGGTTTGCCTTTATCCACCCTGTTCATTACATCCTCAAAGAATCCGAGCAAATTTGTCAAACATGATTTTCCTTTCATAAAACCATGCTGACTCTGCTTGACTGCATTATGATTTTCTAAATGTCCTGCTACTATCTCCTTAATGATGGACTGCAGCATTTTCCCAGTGACAGATGTTAGGCTAACTGGTCTATAGTTTCCTGCTTTCTATCTCCCTCCTCCCTTAAATAGGGGCGTTACATTTGCGGTTTTCCAGCCCACTCTAATCTCTCCAGAATCCAGTGAATTTTGGTAGATTGCAACCAATGCATCCACTATCTCTGCAGCCACCCCTTTTAGGACCCTAAGATGCAGGCCATCGGGTCCCATTAGTTTGCCTAGTACTTTTTCTCTAGTGACAGTGATTCTTTTAAGTAACCACCCGCCCCCCCCCCATCAATAGCCCCTTGATTATTAATTATTGGGATGCTTTTAGTGTCTTCTACCGTGAAGACCAATACAAAATATTTGTTCAAAGTCTCTGCCATTTCCCTGTTTCCATTATTAATTGCTCATCCTCTAAGGGACCAACGTTTACTTTAGCTACTTGCTTCCTTTTTATATACCTGAAGATGTTCTTGCTGTCTGCGTTTATATTTCTTGCTAGTTTACTCACATAAGCTAGCTTCTCTCTCTCATTTTTTTAGTCATCCTTTACTGGTTTCTAAAAATGTCCTAATCCTCTGCCCTCCACTGTTCTTCACAACATTGTATGCCTTTGTTTTCAATGTGATACCATCCTTTACTTCCTTAGTTAGCCACGGATGGTTCATCCTTCTCTTGGAGTGTTTTTTCTCACTGGAATATATCTTTGCTGAGAGTTAAGAAATATCTCCTTAAATGTTTGCCACTGCTTTTCTACAATATTACCCTTTAATATATCCATTTTAACCATCTCTGCCTTCATAGCTTTGGAATTACTATCTTTCTCCCCCTCAAACTGAATTTGAAATTCTACCATGCTATGATCACTCTTCCCAAGATCATTACTTCCAGTCTCATTACACATTTTCAGATCTAAAATAGTCTGCTGCCTGGTTGGTTCCACAATATATTGTTCCAAGAAACCAACCTGCATACACTCTGAGCTCTTCCTCAAGGCCAATTTGATTTATCCAATCAATATGAAAATTAAAATCACCCATGATTATTGCCATACCTTTCTTACAAGCCTCTTTTTTTTTTCTTGATATATACTCTGTCCTACAGTGTGGCTACTGTAGACCACTCCAACTAGTGACTTCCAACCCTTAGAACTTCTTATCTCCACCCAAACTGATTCTACATCTTGAGAAATGATATTGGCTCAGAAGATCAAGTGTGGCCTGACTAAGGTCTTGTACAAGGACAAAACTCTATGCCTCGTCTTATACTCAATTGTCCTATGGATACACCCCAACACCCTATTTGCTCTAGCTATCGTTGCCCGGCATTGCTCATATACCTTTAAGGATGTAGGCACTAGAATGCCCAAATTGCTTTCTATCTCCACCATCGTTAATGTCTTTCCCTGGAGGGTGTATGAATTTGCCCAGCCCATATGCATAACACTGCACTTATCTAAGTTATACATCATTTTCCAGTTTTGAGCCCAATCTCCCAACACATTAAGATCTGCTGAAGCAGACGAGCATCTTCTACAGTTCTGACACTTGCACAGATCTTGCTATCATCTGCAAATTTGCAAATTGTGTCCCAACCCCAAAATCCAGATCATTAATAAAAACAGTAAAAAGTAACGGTCCCAACACCAATCCCTGTGCGACACTATTGGTGACCGGTCTCCAAACAGATCCAAATCCATCTATAACTGCTCTTTGCCTGCATCCTACCAGCCAGTTCTGAATCCAACTCAATATATTTCCACTTATACCAGAGGCTCCGACCTTAGAGAAGCCTCTTGTGCGGTACTTTGTCTACTTAGATTTCCAAAAGCTTTTGACAATGTCTACTGGGCTTCCCTCATCCACCAACTTTGCAACTTTTTCAAAAAATACAATTAGATTTGTGAGACATGACTTTTTTTAATGAAGCCATGTTGGGTGTCCCGATTTTGTCCCTCCCTATTCAAGTATTCATATATTGCATCCCTTATGATTCTTTCAAGAATCTTACCTATCACTGATGTTAAACTGATGGGCCTATAATTATCCGGGTTTGTGTTGTCACCTTTTTTAAAAAAAAAAAAAATGGGGACTACATTAGCCTCCTTCCAATCTGTAGGAATTATTCCAGAGTGCAGTGGACTCTGAACTATTAAAAATACAGGCCAAGGGCTCACACAGCACATGTCCCATCTCCCGGAGGACCCTCGGGTGGATATCATCTGGCTCGGCTGCTCCTATTTTCAAGTTCCTAATTGTTTCTAAAACAATATGTTTATCTATGTTACAAGTTTAACCTCCCTTATCTGGAACCATCCCTCGTCCGGAACCATTCCCGGCCACCGGGTGGAGCATTCGCAGAACTCCGACATGAACAAATTGAAGACCTTCCTCATTGCCGACTCCCGCAATCACTGGCCTGACCCCACGATCCACCCTCCCTCCCCCCATGATATCTCTGATGCACTCCCAGCCCCAAGCCAGCCAGCTCTGATATCCCCTTGCTCAGTACCTGTACCATCCAATTTAATCCTTTATCCGGAACAGACTAGGTCCCGAGGGTTCCAGATAAGGGAGGTTCAACCTGTACTAACAAAACTATTATTAAATTCTAATATTCGAGCATCATCTTTAAGGGTGAAGACTGACGCAAAGTACTCATTTAATATTTCCTTAGTGAGTCCTTTTTAACCTGTCCTTGAACATTGATTGTTTAGCATGATTGGAGACAAGAGAATAGAACATATAGGAATAGACTGATGGAACGTGTTGGAGAGGAAAAGGCTGAGGGGAATATGATGATGATGATGAAATTAGTAATGCTCATGGATATAGAGGATCAGTCAGAGATATTTTATTTGTTATGGAATAACTGAACAAGGGAGCAGGGGCAAGAGTGTAAACTAGAAACGTGGGATGTAAGAAAACATTATTTCACTTAGTGGGTGGTTGGATTTTGGAATAGTTCACCATGGGAGGTTATAGGGACATACAGATCTCTTCAAGGTCAAATTGGATAAGTATCTTGAAGAACGTGTATTATTGACTACAACTGCTAACTCCCTAATAGCTGACAACTCAAGAACAGCTATAGTTGTAAACCTGTAATGTGAAGAAAAGTAGTGAAACGGACTTTATAAATTAAGCCAACATTCCTTCACTTGTATCGAAGAAAGCAAAAATTACATCAAGGGGGAAATACAGGAGGCGAATTTTATGTTGTGTGTTAATTGGGTGGATAGCGTGTGGGGCATAAGTGGTGGCTGGAGGAGTCAGTGTGGAACCTGATTGATTTTCATCCTGGGCCTTGATTATAATGCGATTGGTAAGCTGCCAACATGAAAATGTGCTCCAATAGCTTGTCAGTCTGGAGGTAGTAACTTGTGAAGGGCCTGCAGCAGCAGCTTAAAGGGGAGGTGAATTTAGTGTCAGGAATGCAAAAAAGCAGCAGGCAGCGTGTGCAGAGCTTAAAGCAGCAGAAACATAATATTCCAGATCTTTTAAGGTGCAGAACCCACAAGTGACTGCCCTGAAAATGTCTCAAAATCTCCATCTAGCTTTACCTCTCAGCATTTGAGGCTCCCTTTAATTAACGCTGGAATGGTCACTTCCTGACCTGTACTGTGGCTGGTGAGTAGGAAGAGGAACTGGTGCTATTCAGGCAGTCGGAGAAAAAAATGGTATTGGGGGTCTTAATTGCAGAACTTGACCCCCTATGTACACACATTTGAGTCTCTCACCTGCTCCAGCACTAGGATGCACATCGCTGAAAATCAGAGGAAATCAATGCAATGATAAGTCGGCACAACTATCTGCCAATTGATTTTGGTTCTGCTTCCACCTCATTTTTAATTGCTCTGGAATATTTTGAATTTTTACATAAAAAATGATGCATTATGGTTAGTTTTAAACACTTTTACATTTCACAATTGATGGATTTTTAATCTTAAAAAAAAAAAGACAAATTTGGATTTTCTGCAAACCAACCTCAATTCCCCAAAAGTTACTTCAGTCGTCACTCTTCGAAAGTTCACAGAGATACTGCTCCAACGCTCCCAGTTAATACTGACACTCTTCTTCCTCTCCCCCTCAATTTAACCTAGTTTTCTTCTCCCACAGTTCTGGTAAAGTTGACATCTTTCTCCCTCGCCCCCTCAATTCAATCTGGGGCCTGAATTTTCACGTTCGGTGCGTGTGGGCGGTTTAGGGGGTCCGGAACGCGATGTTTACAGCAACGCGCTGCTCAGAGCGACTTTCACTTAATGGCCCTATTAAGTGGTGTGGGTCTGATGATGTCATCGATGACTCATTTCCAGCGCCCATAATTAAAGCAGCCTTTCACTGAACTCACTTGAAGGTTTCCAGAGGAGGGTGGAAGGTGTTAAAGAAAGGCCAAAGGAGAGAGAAAACTTTTGAAACATGAATAGCCAAAGGCAAAGGGCTGCACCCCGGTTCTCAGATTCTTCGTTGCAAACTCTGGTAGAGGCTGTCTGAGCACGCGGGTAGGTCCTCTTCCTTGTTAACAGGCAAAGGAGACCTCCAGAAGCAACATGCAGAGCCTGGCTGAATATTGCTGAGGAGGTCAGCTGCAGGGATGTGGTCAGGAGGACTTGGATACAGTGCAAGTGCTTCAATGATCTCGTGAGGTCAAGAAGGTGAGTGCAATGCCCTGAAGTGTCTGTCAACACCTCCCCATCACTCTGCCTTCCCAAGCCTACTCCTGCACATCATTCCTGATACCAACATTCCTTTCACGTCCACCCACCCTCTCTACATACGTACATACTCAAATCTCCATCTGACTAACCACCCCTCACACTCGCCCTCATCCTAATGCAATCGTAGCAAGTAACACCACTGCAGGAGCTAATTTGGCATTGGCACCCATTCCCTTTTATAGTCACCCTCTACAGATGTAACCCATCCATTCCTTAGTCATTCTATCACTCTCACTCAAACTTCTCTTTCCTCCTTACAGAAGAGAGCCCACAGCAACAGGGAGAGGGAAAGAACCGGAGGTGGCCCTTCAGTAATTGTACACCTCACAGGAGCTTGAGAGATGCTGGCGGTGGGAGATGGAGAGAGGGGAGACCTCCCAGCAACCTGGTGATAAAATCACATCTCAAAGTCACACGGCATACAACAGCCATCCATATGATGACTGATATAAGCAGCCAGTGAAATGTTATGTGCATAATGGTAATGTTACACATTCTTATTATAACACCTCTAATTCATCTATTTACTCTTCCACAAGTTAATCAACTGCCCCCTCACTGGCCAGCTGGAGGAGGAAGATTACTCCTCAGAGGAACCTCCAGCCTCTGAGGGTGCAGCGTCATCAGACCCAAGCGCACCCAGCACCAGCGCAGATACGCACACCTCGATGGGCTTTTGCGCTATAGAGTAGAGTTGTCACCTGGTGTCTCACATTTCACAAGTGAGCAAGAGCAGATAGTGTTGACAGGGACAGAAGTAGAGACTCTTCGCAGGAGGGCACAGGATGCTCCCAGCTCTGCTCAGCTGTATGGAGATGCTCAGCCTCGGAGGCCATTGAGAAAGAGAGCGATTCTGGATGTGCAGCAACAATTGCATGAGGCTCTGGCAGATTGTTCAGAGAATGGAAGAGTCCATCTCCAACGTGAGCATCACCATGTCGCAGACAATGGCGATGATGTGCTCTTCCATGGAAAGGATGGCCACCTGCACGGAGCAACAAATGCGCCAGTCACATGAGCACATGCTAGCTGTGGACAACAGATGCCAGACACTCCGACCTCCACTCAAGGAGGGATGTAAACGTGCCTTAGGCCTTCATCGCCCCACAGCAGGGCAGCAAGGTGTTCGCTAGCTCCTTGCTAGCAGGGATGTGTGGGTGGCCCATGAGAGGGATGATGGTGGGAGGGGACCTGGAAGTGGGGGCTCTTGGTGCGCTCCCACTTCTCCCTTGTTGCCTCCCCCTCAGTCAGACTTCCAGATGCTTCCTCGGATCGCGATGGCCGAGTCTGACCCTGCACAGGGCCATCAGAGGCTCCAAAACCCAGAGGATGTCTGCCAAAAATGTCTACGCAGTTGCAGCAGGGATCTGAGCAGCCTGCAACTCCCTCTGCGGAAGCCACAGGAGTTGCACCTCGTAGAAGCATTCCCAAACGAAAAATGATGCACAAACACATGGGTATATCAACAAATATTAGTGCTAAGTTTCAGTTGTTTTGATTGGACACTTAAATGTTTTTCTTTGCACCACTTTCCGATTTTGTCCATTTTTGCCTCAAACCTTGGAAGCGGCTTTGTCATTTGGAGTGAATCGTGACACATTATTTAGCCTCGAGTGTTGGGCCTTTGGGTGACAGCAATGGCTTGTTCATTGTAGGGATGCATTATGATGTTGAGGGTGGGGGGGAGTTAGTACAGCATGTGGCTGCATTGGAGCAAATTAAGTAAATCTGGCCATGGCGAGACCATTCTGGGCCTCCCGGACAGCAATGTGCGCTGCTGCTGGTGGCATCTGCATCTCGGTTTCCTCCTCCTCCTCCTCATCGTCTTCCACCTGCTCATCGTCCTCCTCCTCCTCTGTAGGAGCCGTTTGCTGTAGGCCTTGCTCCTTCTGCAGCTCCAATCCTCGCTGCTGCGCTACGTTGTGCAGCAGATGAAGATGATTTTAGAGACTCTGGCTGGTGCGTACTGAAGCACTCTTCCAGACCAGGCATCTGATGATTGCTTGCTTTGAGCCATCTGGTGGACATGTGGGTCTCATTATAATGCTCCTCGGTCTCCGTACTTGGCCTCCTCAGGGTGTCATGAACCACGTCTTCAGTGGATAGCCTTTGTCTCCAAGCAGCCAGCCAGTAAGTCTGTTTAGAGGAGCAAAGAGCTGAGGGAGGGTGAACTGGCGCAGCACGATAGAGTCATGACAGTTGCCAGGCAATCTGGCGCACACATGCATGATCATCTGTTTATGGTTGCAGACCAGTTGCACATTGAGGGAGTGGAAACTTTTGCATTTCACAAACACTCCTGGGTGATGATGGGGTGCCTTCATGACCACGTGTGTAGTCGATGATGCCTTGCACCCGTGGGAAGTCACCAGAGCTGCAAAGCCCAGTGCCTGCTCAGTAACACTGGCCTCATCAGTGGCAAAGTTGCTATAATTGGCTGACTTGTGAAACATGGCATCAATGACCTGTGTGAAGCATTTGAGGGTGGCCGACTGGGAGAGCCGCAAATGTGTACCACAGATCCCTGGAAGGAGCCCGAGATGAAGAAGTTGAGGGCAGCGGTGACTTTGAGCGCCACTGGTAAGGAGTGTCCACTAGGACCTCTGGGCAGCAGGTCTTGTTCCAGCAAGCTGCAAATGTCTGCGATGACCTGACGCGATAGCCTGAGCCTCCTGAATCACTGCTGCTCAGTCATGTTGAGGAAGCTCAGCTTCTGCCTCATGGAGGTATCGCCTTCAGCATGCTGCAGCCTGTGGTGTTACCCCCTCCTGTAGAGCTTCAGGTCATTGAGGAGAAGACTGCTGTTGTGCTTGCTGCTGGTGTTTGTGATCTATTTTTACGACATCACTAAGAAACACACTCTACAAGATGGCTCCACAGGAACTGTCATTATGTGACTTTACCACATGACCCTTTTATTATTTACATCAGTAGTTGCATTACATCGGTAGTCCACTAGGTAGAGCAGTAGTCCACTAGGGGAAGCTCTTGCACTTTTCCCTCATTATTGAAGAAGTAACCATAACAAAATAATTATGCATAATTTGCATGGTTATATATAACAATAGATATGGGGCTAGAAATTCGGTTCTCAGCGATAATGGTGTTTTTTTGTCAAAATTATCGTTATCGCATCGCTATATGAGGTTGTAAATTCAAGGTTTAATTTGCGCACGCGAATTTCAACAACTGTAGTCCAAGGCAGATACCGCTTGAGTTAGGCCTAGGGAGGGCAGAAAAACACCTAAAAATAAATTGGAAAAAACCAACAAAAAAAATTCACAAAACATTTACAAGACACTTATCCAGCGAATCACTGCAAAAGAATTAAAAAAGTAAAAACTTTTAACTTACCTTTTTTTGCAGGTCTCCAAGGGCTGCAACGCAGCTTTTTCCCTGGCGGTTTTTTTTCGCGCAAAATACGGGTGCGCACAGAGCCAAATTTTTGGTGAAAGCGATATTTTGAATTTTGCATGGCGGCGGTCCTCTGTCCAGCGATATTTAAAAACCGCCACCGCAAAACTTCACCGAAATTTCCGCCGACCGGGTTTTTGCCAAAATAGGTGAAATAGCACCAAAAACCTGGTCGCAAAATTGTCGAATTTCCAACCCATTGACTTATTTTGCCATATTTACAATTCAAACTTAACCACTGGTGTTCTGTTTCGAAGAGTATACCTTTGCTCTCGAACAAAACTTTCCAAACTTGGAGTCGAACTTAGACTCATTCTGGGCTGAGCCTGAGAGTTTTTCTCCAAGGACAACCCTTGATCTACATTTGGACTCTCTACAACTTCAGACAGTTTGTCTGCCTGACTCAGACTTAAATTCTGACTTTCTTGTGTACTTGTTTTCCAGTACATCTGATACATTTGCATTCGATTTGCTACTGGTACTCTCATCATCCTAGGCAATCCCTCAGAATTGAGGAAGACTTGCTTCCACTCCTGAAGTGAATTTTTTGGTGGCTGAACAGTCCAATACGAGAGCCACAGACTTTGTCACAAATAGTCATTGATGGAAGGGGTGGGTGGGACTGGTTTGCCGCGCGCTCTTTCCGCTGCCTGCGCTTGATTTCTGCATGCTCTTGGTGTTGAGACTCAAAGGGGCTCAGCGCCCTCCTGGATGCACTTTCTCCACTTAGGGCTGTCTTTGGCCAGGGACTCCCAGGTGTCAGTGGTGATGTTGCACTTTATCAGGGAGGCTTTGAGGGTGTCCTTGAAACGTTTCCGCTGC
Organism: Pristiophorus japonicus; assembly: GCF_044704955.1. Classification (NCBI taxonomy): domain Eukaryota; kingdom Metazoa; phylum Chordata; class Chondrichthyes; family Pristiophoridae; genus Pristiophorus; species Pristiophorus japonicus. Next base: position 80,299,354 of record NC_091982.1, on the reverse strand, counting down.
CCTCTTTTGGCTCGTTTGCTGTGAAGGAGCTCTGAGTAGAGCACTTGCTTTGGGAGTCTCGTGTCTGGCATGCGAACTATGTGGCCTGCCCAGCGAAGCTGATCGAGTGTGGTCAGTGCTTTGCCGAGGAACTCCTCCCGGAGTCAGAGTGCGGATTTCGTCCCCTACGGAGCAGAACGGACATGATGTTTGCAGCGCGACAGCTACAGAAAAAATGCAGGGAACAGTGCCAGTCCTTATACGTGGCATTCTTCGACCTTACAAAGGCCTTTGACACTGGTAGTCTACTTGTATCAAGACTATCTGACTCATCAGAAATAATCGAGTCATTCTAACTTCCAACTCCTTCCACATCTGTAGGTAAAGTATGTGAACTTACCTAATCTTTCCACGATCAAACATCTTGCCCAAATATCTGCGAGGACCACATATTTTCACTAATCTTCCTGGTAACCACTTTAACCATTTATATAGATAGTTCTTCACACTCACCTTCTGATTCAATTTCACACTTCTTTCTCTTTATCTTTATCATCATTCTCTATCTGTCTTATTTGTTTCTCTTCTACTGACTGTGCCAAGTTTGATTTTAACAACGAGAACCTGGTTCGTGGCTGTTATTTGATAAATAACTTTGCTGGGGTTCTACTAGTAATCAAAGTTTGCTAATTTGTGGTCCAATGACAACTGCCGTTTCTTTGGATTTGGAGCCAACATTTGCTTGATGAGGCCACATTTTACAATTTGTACTGTGCGCTCTGCTGCACCATTTGAAGCAGGGTGCTATGGTGGAACTCTGATATATGTTTCACACCATTTCTGCTCATGAACTGCAAATTCTTCTGAACAAAATTGCAGCCCATTATCAGACACAATTTCTTCTGGGAGGCCATATGAAGAAAACAATCTTCGCAAATTGTCTCTTACTTATTTTCCGCATCGGAAACACCTCTAACCATATGGAATGGCTATCAATCTCAATAAACAATTGCTGTCCTTTACATGTCGACATGTAACCTTTGCCACACCTTGGGAGGCCATTTCCATAGCTGTAATTGTACTGATGGTGGTTTCTTGCTTACCGATTGACATGTTGTACACTAACGATGTACTCTATATCTTTATCTAAACCTGGCCACCATAAGTAACTACATGCAAAACTTCTGATCAAACACATTCCCAGGTGCTGGTCATGAAGATCTAACAATTTGGACCTGAACTTATTTGGTATAACTACTCTTGCCACCGCACATGATACAATCTTTATCCACTGACAATTCATTCATATGAACGAATATCTTCCTCTGATACCTGGTTTGGCCATTCATTTGCTATATAATCATACACATTTGACATAACTGGGTCACGTTTGGTTGCTCTACCAATCTCTTCAGGTGTGACTGGCAGCTCATCAATGTATGAGAAATAGAACACTTCTTCCCTATTGGGTGTAATTTGTGATGTTGAGATACAGCGATTCTGTTACTACGCTCACGGATGTACCCGTGTCGATTTCCATGGCTATCCTAGTTCCTGCAATGCCTACTTAGATGACGATACTTCGCGAATCGCTGTTAGATACCCTCGTGCTCCTGATGATGTGTATCTCCAGAACCTCCTCATCCTGTTGTTTCTCTTCAATGCTATGTAGTCTCTGGCAATTTCTACTTCTAGCATTGAACATCGGTTTGCACCAGTTGGCATGCCTTTGTAAGATACCCAGTTTTCTTGCAGAAGAAACACCCTGCCTTCACATTTGGACAGTTTTGAGCAATGTGTTGTCCCAGACACTAATAGCACGACTTCAGTGCGCTGTTACCTTGGCCAGTTGCTGAGGCTTTGGGGCCCAACTGCCTTTTACTTTTAACCTGCAGGCAATTTATCTCTGTTGTCTGATCACTGGAAATGGCACCGAAATTGTCGGGAGTATTGGTTGGCCATATCCATTGACCTAGCTGTCTGACAAGCTAAATCAAAAATCAAGTTAGGGGTTGTCAACAACTTTCTTCTGATTGCTTCATTTTTCATCCCACAAACAGCGGTCATGCAATGCTTGGTCCTGAAAGTTTCTAAAATGACAGTGAATTGATAGCTTTTTTAAAGCTACAGTGTGCTCACTGATACCCCCGTCATTCACTTGATCTCATGTTCCAAAAGGATAACTTTCAGTCATTTTCAGAGGCCCAGGACTATTGTGCAGAATCTCTGTCAGTAATTGTCCTTTGGCTTGTTGGGAACAAGCACATTTTTCAGGGTTGCATACACCTCGGGACCTGCTTCAGTCAAGAAAATAGTCGTTTCTTTTCTATAACCACACTGTTATGGTTTTCATCATAGGGGACTTCGACGATACTCTTTGTGATGAAAAACATTTCTAGCCGCTCCACATATGCTTTGAAAGTCTTTCATTCATGATGGAACTCACCCAAGTGCCCTATTATTCCCATTGGCGCAGCCATCTGGACTCTCGCAATGTCGACAGTTCACCAAACTACTTGAAATTTACCTTGGATTTTTAGCTGTTCTTGCAAAACAAAGAACCTCTCAAAGTATCTCTGGTGATTGACAGGAACATCCACCAATAAAAATTTCAGCTAGCGAATCCAGAAATCCTATCCTCATCGCCAATATTATATATTCTGAGGACATCACTAAGAAACGCACTCTACAAGATGGCTCTACAGGAACTGTCATCATGTGACTCTGCCACATGACCCTTGCATTATATCGGTGGCCCACTAGGTGGTGCAGTAGTCCACTAGGGGGAGCTCTATTGTTGTTGGTGGTGGTTCTCATCTTGGCCTGATTCTGAGGATCAAGGTGAGACAATATAAACTGCACCCATTCTGATGTAGCAGATGGCAGAAATAAAGTGGAGATCAGAGAGCCAATCCCTCAATGTTCTAATACTGAGTAGCAATGTGGTGAGAGTGGCTTCCAAGGTTGCAGAAATGATCTGCAAACTCCAGAAATCTAAATCTGCGCACAGACTGGAGTCATCAGCCTTTTTAGCAATTAATGAGGAGTAAGGTGTGTGTATTTATGCGGTATTCCCAACTGTCAATTATTGCCCTCGCGCAATGGCCACTGAACCTCCGGCTCCCGTTCACAGGCGAGGTTCCTAAGCTGCGTGCTTCCCGTGCTCAGGTCGTTAAATGCAGAATCCGGAGTTAAGAACCCTGTTAAGGGTCTGATAACAAGGATTTCATGAGTTTAATTATGTCGCCTGCTTCTCCCGCTTGGGTCCATGTCGCACTGGCAAACGTGCCGAGTTGGAGACTGGATTAGAGCGGCTTCCCAATGTGCTGCCTATTTTTGTTAGTTTTGCAGCCGACCCGCCTCTAAACCCACAAACACGGCAACGTGAAAATTCTGGCCTGGAACCATGCTCCTTCAGCCTAGTTCATTTGATCGTCTTCTTTCACCCCCATTCAAGATGGCATTGTTCTTCCTCCACCATTACAATTACCCCCACTCCCCATTACCATCCATTCCTCCATCCATTTCACTCTTGTAGTTTTTATTATACATAATTTGTGCTTATGGCTGTGATTCTCATTTTGGGGCTAGTGACAGTGTATATTGTTTTTGTGTAATCTGTACTTTACCTAGAGGTTGTGCAGTCTGAGATGCTAGGAGATCCCCTGTGACATTGCTCATGGTAAATCAGAGGATATCCTTTATTAAAATGTGAGCTTGCTTAGCTCTAATAGCAACTGTCTCCTCTGCTCTTAGTGAGCCAAAGCTGACTCCCTCACCACGGCAACAGTTTCTCTCCCACCAACCCAACCCACTGACCGAGGTTTCTTTTCCCTCCCTTCAGTAGGCCTTTCTCTACCCTCAACAGGTTTTCTCTCTGCACTTAACATACTATGCTATTTCTTCCTCTCTCTTGTCCTGAGCAGGGTCTTCCCCTCACTTTCTCTTTGCTCTTGATTAGGGTTGCTCCCTGTATCCTCTTGTCTTCCCAACAAAATGTTTATCTCTTTCTGGTCCCCACCAGTTCTCTTTCACATCCTCAGTAACAGGTACAGACTGGCTCTGCCCCAGTGTCTGCTGTCCCTATGTTCCCTGTAATTTTTTGGGGCCCTGCGAAGCCTCTTCAAAATACCGCGCCTGCCTGGTTTTTACATTGAAATACCGGCAAGCCAACTGCGTGGGTTCCCTGGAGCAGTGCGCGGCCGCGCATCTTATAGTGATCGCTGCTCGATCCCAGTGTCTGGACTCTGTCTGGGCTCTGTCCCAGTGTCTGGACTCTGTCTGGGCTCTGTCCCAGTGTTTGGAGTCTGACTGGGCTCTGTCCCAGTGTCTGGACTCTGACTGGGCTCTGTCCCAGTGTCTGAAGTCTGACTGGGCTCTGTCCCAGTGTCTGGGCTCTGTCCCAGTGTCTGGGCTCTGACTGGGCTCTGTCCCAGTGTCTGGGCTCTGTCCCAGTGTCTGGGCTCTGTCCACTTTTGAAAACCAAGTATCCCGTACGCTTTATTAACCACCTTATCAACTTGTCCTGCTGGCTTCAAAGATTTGTGATTGTGATGTCCCAAGTCCTTCTGCTCTTTCACCCCCTCAAAAGAGTACCATTTAGATTATATTGCCTCTTCATGTTGTTTCTCCCAAAGTGCATCACTTCACACTTGTCTGTATTCAATTGCATCTGTCATATGTCTGCCTATTTCACCACTCTTTATGTCCTCCTGAAGTTGTCTGCTATCAAGAGATGTGGGGTTCGGGCGGGAAAGTGGAGTTAAGGTTGAAGATCACCCATGATATAACAATGTTGGAGCAGGCTCGAGGGGCCGTATTGCGTGCTCCTGCTCCTATTTCTTATGTTCTCATCCTGCTCACTATTTACTATGTTGCTAAGTTTTGTATCATCTGCAAATTTTGTAATTGTACTTCCTATACCCATTTTGAGGTCATTTATATATTACAAGAAAAGCAATGGTCCTAATACCGACCACGCGGAGACCCCACTGTATACTTCTATCTAGTCCTGGCTTCTGCCTTGTAGATGGTGGAAAGGCTTTGGGGAGTCAGCAGATGAGTCACTTACTGCAGGATACCCAGCTTCTGACCTGCACTTGTAGCCACAGTATTGATGTGGCTGATCCAGTTAAGTTTCTGGTCAATGATAACCCTCCAGGGTGTTGATGGTGGGGGATTCGACCATGCTATTGCCATTGAATGTCAAAGGGAGGTGGTTCACTGTTCTCTTGTTGGATATGATCATTGCCTGGCACTTGTTTGGTGCAAATGCTACTTGCCACTTATTAGCCCAAGCCTGAATGTTGTCCAGGTCATGCTGCATGTGGGCATGGACTGTTTCATTATCCAACAAGCTGCGAATGGAACTGACCGCCGTGCAATCATCAGCGACCATCCCTACTTCTGACCTTCTGATGGAGGGAAGGCCATTGATGAAGCAGCTGAAGATGGTTGGGCCTAGGACACTGCTCTGAGGAACTCCTGCAGCGATGACCTGGGGCTGAGATGATTGACCTCCAACAACCATCTTCCTTTGTGCTAGGTATGACTCCAGCCAGCGGAGCGTTTTCCCCGTGGTTCCATTCATGACCTCAATTTATGAGGGGCTCCTTGATGCCACACTCTGCCCTTGACATCATGGCAGCATTTGTCAGTCACTCTCGCCTTGCCTCTGGAATTCAGCTCTTTTGTCCATGTTTGGACAGAGGCTGTAATGAGGTCTGCAGGCGAGTGGTCTTGGTGGGCATTGGTTAGCAGGTTGCTGGTGAGTAAATGCCGCTTGATAGCACAGTTGATAACACCTTCCATCACTTTGCTGATGATTGAGAGTAGACTGATGGGGCGTAATTAGCCGGATTGGATTTTTTTTTGGACTAGAAGGATGTAGCTGGGCAATTTTCCACTTTGTTGGGTAGATGCTAGTGTTGTAGCTGTATTGTAACAGCTTGGCTAGAGGCATGACTAGTTCTGGAGCACAAGTCTTAAGTGCGACAGCCAGGATGTTGTCTGGGCCCATTGCCTTTGCTGTATCCAGTGCACTTAGCTGTTTACTGATATCACATGGAATGAATCAAACTGGCTTCTGCGATGGTGGGGACCTCAGGAGGAGGCCAAGAATCATCATCCACTCAGCACTTCTGGCTGAAGGTGGTTGCAAATGCTTCAGCCTTGTCTTTTGCACTCACATGCTGGGCTCTGCCATCATTGAGGATAGGGATGTTCATGGGGCCTCCTCCAGTTAGTTGTTTAATTGTCCACCACCATTCATGACTGGATGTGGCAGGATTTCAGAGCTTTGGTCTGATCGGTTGGTTGTGGGATCACTTAGCTCTGTCTATAGCATGCTGCTTCTGCTGTTTAGCATGCATGTAGTCCTGTGTTGCAGCTTCCCCAGTTTGGCATCTCTCTTGAGTTTGCCTGGTGCTGCTCCTGGCATGCTCTTCTACACTCCTCATTGAACCAGATTGATCCCCTGGCTTGATGATAATGGTAGAGTGAGGGATGTGCTGGGCCATGAGGTTACAGATTGCGGTGGAATAAAAATCTGCTGCTGTTGCTGATGGCCCACAGTCCCTCACGGATGCCCCATTTTGAGCTCCGAGATCCGTTCTGAATCTATCCTATTTAGCACGATGGTAGTGCCACATAACATGATAGAGGGTATACTTAGTGTGAAGACGAGACTTCGTCTCAACATGGACTGTGCGGTGGTCACTACTACCAATGCTGTCATGGGCAGATGCGTCTCTGACTGGTAGATTGAGAATGATGTCCAGTAGTTTTCCACCACTGACAGACTGGCCTGTAGTTACCAAGTTTATCCTCCCCCCTTTTTTATTCTTTGTCTCTTTTGTAAGTGGTTTCCCTTAGGTGTTTTGAAGCACCCCCACTTTACAATAGTTCTAGCACTAGGAGTGATTACTGTACTGAACAGATGAATGAGTCAGGGATGAATACCTTGGTCTCAACCGGCAATACTTTTATTAAAGTTAAAGCACACACCTGCACCCAGTAAAACCACACACACTCTGGTGTGTAAAACAAACTAATGCAGTACAATATACAGTCTGGCCCATCTAAACAGGCCACTATCGTGAAGTACCCACGTCTAAAACCTCCTCTGAAAACCTCCAAGATATTGGTTGGGAGAACCCACGATACCCCCTCACACCGTGGCTGTGATCTTAAAAGATGCGTGTGCAGAGATGATGCTCACCGATTCGTTGGCTTACTTACTGCTTCTGATGAAAACGTTTCTCTCTGGTTTCTTCTCTCCATCCCATATGGAGGGCTTGGTCCTTGTAGAGGCCAAGAGAGCGAGAGCAAGAGAGCGAGCTGTGACCACCCGACCTCTTTTATACCCCCATATTGTCCGCCCTTTCAGGCTGAATAAAGTTTGTTATTGTTTCGAGGCTTCCTGTGGGTGTATTTTTTTGCCCAATAATGTTTCCTTGTTTTTGAGGCTTCCTGTTTTGAATCCAGTGATGGGTTTTCACTTCCGACCAGTCTGGGCTTAATGGCTTTCTATTGTTCTGGTATCTCATCCAGGTAATGGCTCGATCACTGATCAGTTCACCTGATCTACCTTTGACGAATTCACATTGCTTAACAATGGACTCTCCATCTGCTCATCACCTGCGATGAATTGCCTTATCTTGGCCATTGTCTTCCCAGACCCCCTGCCCATCATTCTCAGTCCAACATGGAGAAATACCTGGGCCCCTCCCACAAAGTTCCTATGGAGTGGAGGGTAGCCAATGTAACCCCACTTTTTAAAAAAGGAGGGAGAGAGAAAACAGGGAATTATTGACCGGTCAGCCTGTCATCGGTAGTGGGTAAAATGATGGAATCAATTATTAAGGATGTCATAGCAGTGCATTTGGAAAGAGGTGACATGATAGGTCCAAGTCAGCATGGATTTGTGAAAGGGAAATCATGCTTGACAAATCTTCTGGAATTTTTTGAGGATGTTTCCAGTAGAGTGGATAAGGGAGAACCAGTTGATGTGGTGTATTTGGACTTTCAGAAGGCTTTCGACAAGGTCCCACACAAGAGATTGATGTGCAAAGTTAGAGCACATGGGATTGGGGGTAGTGTACTGACATGGATTGAGAACTGGTTGTCAGACAGGAAGCAAAGAGTAGGAGTAAATGGGTACTTTTCAGAATGGCAGACAGTGACTAGTGGGGTACCGCAAGGTTCTGTGCTGGGGCCCCAGCTGTTTACACTGTACATTAATGATTTAGATGAGGGGATTAAATGTAGTATCTCCAAATTTGCGGATGACACTAAGTTGGGTGGCAGTGTGAGCTGCGAGGAGGATGCTGTGAGGCTGCAGAGCGACTTGGATAGGTTAGGTGAGTGGGCAAATGCATGGCAGATGAAGTATAATGTGGATAAATGTGAGGTTATCCACTTTGGTGGTAAAAACAGAGAGACAGACTATTATCTGAATAGTGACAGATTAGGAAAAGGGGAGGTGCAAAGAGACCTGGGTGTCATGGTACATCAGTCATTGAAGGTTGGCATGCAGGTGCAGCAGGCGGTTAAGAAAGCAAATGGCATGTTGGCCTTCATAGCAAGGGGATTTGAGTACAGGGGCAGGGAGGTGTTGCTACAGTTGTACAGGGCATTGGTGAGGCCGCACCTGGAGTATTGTGTACAGTTTTGGTCTCCTAACCTGAGGAAGGACATTCTTGCTATTGAGGGAGTGCAGCGAAGGTTCACCAGACTGATTCCCGGGATGGCGGGACTGACCTATCAAGAAAGACTGGATCAACTGGGCTTGTATTCACTGGAGTTCAGAAGAATGAGAGGGGACCTCATAGAAACATTTAAAATTCTGACGGGGTTAGACAGGTTAGATGCAGGAAGAATGTTCCCAATGTTGGGGAAGTCCAGAACCAGAGGTCACAGTCTAAGGATAAGGGGTAAGCCATTTAGGACCGAGATGCGGAGGAACTTCTTCACCCAGAGAGTGGTGAACCTGTGGAATTCTCTACCACAGAAAGTTGTTGAGGCCAATTCACTAAATATATTCAAAAAGGAGTTAGATGAGGTCCTTACTACTAGGGGGATCAAGGGGTATGGCGAGAAAGCAGGAATGGGGTACTGAAGTTGAATGTTCAGCCATGAACTCATTGAATGGCGGTGCAGGCTAGAAGGGCCGAATGGCCTACTCCTGCACCTATTTTCTATGTTTCTATGTTTCTAAACTGCTTCCAGCTTTTTCTGCGGTGAGAAAAAATATGTTCAACAAATCCTTGGAGATTAAAACGCAATGTCCAGATCCTTGAGATTTGATGCTTACAGTCCTTACACTTTCTCCCTCTCCATCACTTCTCTTTCTCGCTTCTCTGCATAGAAATGTAATTTCTGCATCTGTTCCTCAGTATTTCTTTCTATCTATTTATTTCTATATTTCTCAGCTTTTTGTGTGTCATCTTTTTAATGCTTTTAATACATAACTTTTTTCATTTTCTCACCTCACTATTTTTCTTCTTGGCATTTATCTTTTTTTTGGTCTTTACTTTTTCACTTTATCAGTATATCTCTGTCGGTATTTCCTTCTCTCTCTGCTATTTTTATTTACCCTTTTCGGAAACCGGGCTGAAGGGCGGTTCCTGCAATGACTGAAGTCTCTTGTTTTTCCTGTTGTACTTGGTGTCGGCTCAGGCATGCTAACTGCCTGAGACAGGATTTGTAGTGGGATGCTGAACTAGAAACATCGAATGAGAGAATGATACAGCCCATTGTGCCTGTGCCGGCTCTTTGGTAGAGCCATCCAACTAATCCCACTTCCCTGCTCTTTCCCCATAGCCCTGTCATTTTTTTTCCCTTCACGTATTTATCCAATTCTCCTTTGAAAGTTACTATTGGTTCTCTTTCCATCACCATTTCAGGCAGTGCATTCCAGGACATCCCAACTTGCTGTGTAAGAAAGTGTTGCCTCATGTCGCCACTGGTTCTTTTGCTTATCACCTTAAATATGTGCCCTCTGGTTACCAAGGAAACAGTTTCTCTTTATTTATTCTTATCAAAACAATTCATGATTTTGAACACCTCTATCAAATCTCCTCTTATCCTTCTCTGCTCTTAGGAGAACAACCTAACCTTCTCCAGTCTTTCTACATAACCGAAGTCCCTTATCCCTGGTATCATTCTAGTAAATCTCTTCTGCACCCTCTCCATGACATCCTTCCTAAAGTGTGGTGCCCAGAATTGAACACAATACTCCAGCTGAGACATAACCAGTTTTTAAAATAAAAGCTTAGCATAACTTCATTGCTTTTGTACTCTATTCCTCTATTAATAAAGCCAAGGATCCCATATACTTTTTTTAAACAGCTTTCTCAACTTGCCCTGCCACCTTCAAAGATTTGTGTAAATACACCCCTAGGTCTCTCTCTTTCTGCACCCTCTTCAGAATTGTACCATTTAGTTCATGTTGCCTCTCGTTCTTCCGAGCAAAATGTATCACTTCACACTTCTGTGTTAAATTTAATCTGCCGTGTCTCTGCCCATTTTACCAGTCTGTCTATGTCCTCCCGAAGCCTGTTACTAGCCTCCTCGCTATTTACTATATTTCTAAGTTTTATTCCACTTCATTAATATATATCAGAAAGAGCAGTGGTCCTAATACCAACCCCTGAGGAACAACTCTCTACACTTCCTTCCCGTTTGAAAAACAAACATTCACCACTATTTTCTGATTTCTGTCCCTTAGCCAATTTTGTATCCATGCTGTCATTGTCCCTTTAATTCCATGGGCTTTAATTTTGCTAACCAGTTTATTATATGATACTTTGTCAAATGCCTTTTGAAAGTCAACATATACAACATCAACCACACAACCCTCATCTATCTTCTCCGTTGCTTCATCAAAGAACTCGATCAAGTTAGTCAAACATGATTTGCCTTTAACAAATCTGTGCTGACTTTTATTTGTTAGTCTATGCTTTTCCAAATGCCAATTAATATTACCCCTGATTATTGTCTCAAAGTTTCCCCAACACTTGCATTAGGCAGACTGATCTGTAGTTGCCGGGTTTATCCCTCTCCCTTTTTTAAACTGAGCCCTGGGCTTATACATCAAAACTAATATAATCAGCTTCGTATTAAATGGCCATAATGGTGCGTGAAATGCTCATGTCCAGATCTTTCTTTCAGCTTTTGTATCTGTTGACGTTTCTCTTTTTAGATCCATGGATCCTCTATTGGTTGATTGACTTTCAATGCGGCTCTTACACTAAGCAGGCTTGTATGGCACTCCTGGAAATTTAGTCCTGTGTCGGAGATGGACTTTTGGGCATGTGTATTTTAATTGTTTACATTGTCTCAGAACGTGGGAGTCAGTAGCCAGGGGTGCAATTGTGCTGTATGCAGGTGATGAGGAAGGTGTACTCAGAGCCCATGATGTTTAGAGGTCTAGCATGACTGTCAGTAGATGGGAAATGTTGTTGGAATCAAGTTTACAAATGTGTGATTTTTTTTTTCTTGTGGATTTGTTAGAATGGGTGAGGAATTGTAATTTGGAGAAATATTAATAGTTTATTTTCTGGTACATTGTGATTAGGACAAAAATTGAAATTGGGGGAAAGGTATAATGTTTAATGACTAAAAGAATAGAAAAATCCCATGAGGAAAGTACAGAAACTTTGTTAACCAATAAAGAATAATAAAATTGACTGACCAACAGCAACAATGTAGAAGATGGGTGAGACACACTCAGTATAGATGATGGAGACAGGAAATTTTAATTCTAAAGGTTAGTCTACAGGTGATGCAGGGTGTCATGTATGTAACCTTCATGCAACTGTAACCTTCATGTAACAACACTGCATACTATATACGCCTAAGAAATGCACACCTTGACTACAGGGGGTGAACTTGTGGGAGGCACTCCTCACCTGGTCACCCAGATATATAAAGGGAGGTCCCACGCAGGGTCATCACTTCTTGGTTCTGTGAATAAAGGTTAGGTCACAGAGTGACTTTGTCTGCAGAATGTGCCTCGTGTGAATTTATAGTAGTGTGTAAGGACACAACACAGGGTTAGAGAGATAATTGGACCATGGCGCGCAAATGTAATTCAGGCCTCATTTTAATGTTTTGCATTCTGTCCTTACCTTCATTTAATATTTTGATTTTATATAATTCTTTTATAGGTCAATTGGCAAAACATAAATTTGGGAAGTAGAGAATTGGTTGCAGTGTAGGAGTTTCTATACAGTTCAGATTGAGGAGCTGGGAAATACAAAAGTGAGACCCTACAGACCACTACTGGACGGTGTAATTATAGCATGACAATTTTAAATAGGCATTATGTTTGTAGACTTAGGAATTTATAATAGAAGTTAACAAAGGATGAAGGGATGAATTCAAGGCTGGCTGACGAATGTATTGGAGAGTTGTAGAAATTGATAATGGTCCCTTTTATAAATAATTCTGGTAATGCACTTCCTGTATTGGATGATATTTTTAACTGTTGTTTTGACTGAAGGGCTTGACTGCTTTGGTTGAGTGAAAGTCAGAGACTGAACTATGGAGTGTGATTTCTGTGGTTACAGAGATCGTGTGAAATCCTATCTCATCCAGATGCAGTTGCAGTCATATTCCCATCCTACAACCTTCACTCCTCTGATTCAGGAGACTAAGATATTGTTGTTGCTAATATTAAAAGACAAATACTTAGTCCATTTGTTGACATTTCTTTGAAGCCGCTGTTAAAATAGCAGATGGATGAATGCCATACATATGCTTTAAGTGTTCATAAACGAATATCATTAATGGTAATACAAAAGCAAAATACTGCAGATGCTGGAATCTGGAATAAAACAGAAAATGTTGGAAATCTCAGGAGGCCAGGCAGCATCTGTGGAGAAGAAGTAGTTAACGTTTCAGTCTCTGACTTTCGCTCAACCAAAGCAATCAAGCCCTTCAGTCAAAACAACAGTTAAAACTATCATCCAATACAGGGAGTGCATTACTAGAATTATTTATAAAGGGACCATTATCAATTTCTACAACTCTCCAATACATTCGTCAGCCAGCCTTGAATTCTGACTAAGGGCTATCAACCCGAAACGCTAACTCTGCTTCCTCTCCTCAGATGCTGCCTGACCTCCTGAGATTTCCAGCATTTTCTGTTTTTACATCACTAATGGTAATTCCGAGTGTTGACTCTAATGATAGGAATCTTATGGTTTAGGACATCGGATAATTAATCTCAAAACAACAATTTGACTTAAACTGGAGCTGCTCAATCCTATTTTTTTCAGGTGAAAAATGGATGCTGAAGGGCCCAAATGTCATGTGGTGTGCACACGCTCATTCTGAGCTGGGTATCAACCACACACCATATCGGCCAGGGCACTTTATAGTCATCCAGGGCATCTGCCTGAAACCGGCGTTGGACCCATTGCCTATGCAAATCGGGGGCCTAATGCCTATATCGGTACTTGTCCAAAGTAGTTTATAAATGATGCAGCATGCATGCCGCATACTACTGGCAGTTTTGTCAGGCATACAGCAGGCGAACCAGCCTAGGATTACTGCTTGTTCCTTGCCCCCTTATAGTCCATCATCAGAGGCTGATCTGTCAGCCAATTTGCCCTCTGGAATTCTGTTCCATTAAAAGGAGAGAGATATAAATGGTCCGATATTCTCTGGAGTTTAGAAGAATTAAATGTGATCTCATTCAAATGTATAAAATTCTTAGAAGGCTTGACAGGATAGATGCTTGAGAGGCTGTTTCCCCTGGCTGGAGAATCTAGAACGAGGAGTCATAGTCTCAGGATAAGGGGCTCAATTTTCTCCAATTATCTGCGCTTTTTTTTGGCCTGCTCTTTTTTTTTTGGAGTAAATTAAAATCTCCCAAGTTTCCCCAAAATTTCTGCGCTGGTGTAATTCACTTAGGTAGGATTTTTTTAGGCTGCGATTTAAAATTTTTTATTTACCTCATTGGGGGGTGTAACCTGCTAACCGCGCCAATTCTAGCCATTTAAGCAAGTTTGGCCAGCTCCGATTTATTCCAATTTTTCTTAGGACAGCGCCTGGGAAAACCTTCTGGGCGGTTAACAAAATCGGCGCAGCTAAGAGAATCAGTGCAGCAGATGCAGTTCTGCAGCTCGGACAGCAGCAGCAGCAGAAAGCAGAGAGGGGAGGGGAGGGGAGGGGAGGGGAGGGGAGGAGGGGGGAGAGGCCTTATGGCCAGGGTTAGGAGTGGCACCCGGCATCAGGAGGAGGGAGGCCCTGCGGCCAGGGCTAGCAGCGACACCCAGCACCGGGAGGGGAGGGGAGCCTTTTGGCCAGTGTTAGGAGCGGCACCAGGAGGGAGGGAGTGGGTGGGGGGCAGGGTGGGGATAGACTTTTGGCATAAACACTTTAATAATTGAATGCTGGAATGCAGCTGCAATGTGCAAGGTGCTTGTGCAGGTTGCTGTAGCTGGCAAGAATGTGTTGTATGTTTCACATTCCAGCCTCAGCCCGCAGTGTGTCCCTCGTTACCCTGGCAACCCGATTTTTTTGGCCCAGATCTTGGGCTGCACCCCGAAAGCTAAAGGACAGGCTACATGGCGCCAAATCAACAACTCAAACGGGAAAAGTTGGATGATTTTTCTTTGGCGTAATTGGACTCCAGTATGCCAAAAAACAGTTTTGGGGAAAATTGAGTCCATTGGGTTGGCCATTCAGGACTATGGGTAGAAATTTCTTCACTTGGAGGGTTGTGAATCTTTGGAATTCTTTAACTCAGAAGGCTGTGGATGCTCAGTCGTTGAGTATATTCAAAACAGGGATGGATAGATTTTTGGACACTAAAGGAATCAAGGGATATGGGGATAGGGCGGGAAAATGGAGTTGAGAGAGAAGATCAGCTATGATCTTATTGAATGCTGGAGCATACTTAAGGGGCTGTATGGCCTATTCCTGCTCCTATTTTTTACATAACATAAAAAAATCTTTGAGACAAAATTAATTGTCACATGGAAGAACATGTGTTAATAAATGATAGCCAGCATGGCAAATTGTGTCTCACTGAGTTGATTAAGATCTTAGATGAAATAATGGAGAGGGTTGATGAAGATAATGCAGCCAATGTTGTGCATACGGACTTTCAAATGGTATTTGATAAAGTGCCACATTATAAACTTGCGAGCAAAATTGAAGCCTTTGGAATTAAAGGGGCACTGGCATCATGGACACAAAATTGGCTGAGTGAAAGCAGAGAATAGTAGTAAACGGATGATTTTCAGACTGGAGGGAAGTATACAGTGCAGTCCCCAGGAATGGGTATTAGGACCACTGCTCTTTTTGTTATATATTAATGACTAGGACTTGGGTATAAGGGGCATAATTTCAAAGTTTGCAGATGTCACAAAGCTTGGAAATATAGTTGTTGTGTTCCTAACACAGAGGAGATTGCACACAGTGAAGTTAAAGTAACAGTGACGTCAGTCTTTATTAAGACACTCCAGAGTGAGGAACAGGCCTTAGTACAGGCTTATGTACAGTGCTCCCAAGGGATGCTGGGATCCCTTGGGACTTCAGGGGATGCGCTTCCTGGTGGCGGAACATGGGAGTGCATGCTTTACAGATACATAACACCACTTCCCCCCCGCCGCCCCCCCCCGCCCAAAGTCAAAGTTAAAACTATTTACAAGGTGAGGCGGTTGGGAGCCTTTCTTTCCCTGGTAGACCGCCTCATGACAAATGTCTGTTCTGATGTGTTGGCTGTGCCCTCGCTGGGCTGGCGAGTTGTTGGCCCTGCAGGGCTGCTGTGTAAGCCTGGCCTTGCTGGACTGTTGGGCATGATGGGTTTGATTTCCTGGTCCGGGCTGGTGCCGTTGATCCTTTGGGTGTGTGTTGTGGGCTCGAAAAAGGTGGTATCTGCTGTGGGTTGTTCAGGGCAGTCTGTGAACTGCAGCCTCGTTTGGTCCAGGTGCTTTCTGCAAATTTGTCCATTGTCTAGTTTGACTACAAACACCCTACTCCATTCTTTAGCTATCACCGTGCCCGCGATCCACTTGGGACCATGTCCATAGTTTAGCACATACACAAGGTCATTCAGATCAATTTCCCGTGACACAGTGACGCGACCATCGTTTACATTTTGTTGCTGCCGCCTGCTCTCTACCTGATCATGCAGATTGGGGTGAACCAGCGAGAGTCTGGTTTTAAGTGTCCTTTTCATGAGTAGATCAGCCGGGGGTACCCCTGTGAGCGAGTGGGGTCTCGTGCGGTAGCTGAGCAGTACTCGGGACAGGCGGGTTTGGAGTGAGCCTTCTGTGACTCGTTTGAGGCTCTGTTTATTTTGTTTGTACTGCCCGCTCTGCCTGCCTATTGGAGGCTGGTTTAAACGGGGCCGAGGTGACATGTTTGATCCCATTGCAGGTCGTGAATTCTTTAAACTCGGCACTGGTGAAACATGACCCGTTGTCACTGACCAGTATGTCAGACAGGCCATGGGTGGCAAACATGGCCCTCAGGCTTTCAATGGTGGCGGTGCTTTCCGACATTATTTCACATTCAATCCATTTTGAAAAAGCATCCACCACCAACATTTTACCGAAAAACGGGCCCGCATAGTCGACATGGATCCTCGACCATGGTCTGGAGGGCCAGGACCACAAACTTAGTCGTGCCTCTCTGGGCGCGTTGCTCAACTGAGCACACACGCTGCATTGCTGTACACAGGACAAGTCAGAGTCGATAGCGGGCCACCACATGTGGGATCTGGCTATCGCTTACATCATTATTATACCCGGGTGTGTGCTGTGGAGATCCGAGATGAACGTCTCTCTGCCCTTTTTGGGTTGCATTACACGGTTACCCTACAACAGGCAGTCTGCCTGAATGGACAGCTCATCCTTTCGCCGCTGGAACGGCTTGATTAGCTCTTGCATTTCAATGGGGATGCTAGCCCAGCTCCCATGCAGTACACAGTTTTTTACTAGGGACAGCAGAGGATCTTGGCTGGTCCAAGTCCTAACCTGGCGGGCCGTGACAGGTGATTTATCATTTTCAAACGCTTCCATGACCATCAACAAGTCTGTGGGCTGCGCCATTTCCACCCCCGTGGTGGGCAATGGTAGCCAACTGAGAGCATCCGCACAGTTCTTGGTGCCTGGCCTGTGGCGGATGGTATAGTTATACGCTGATAGCGTGAGTGCTCACCTTTGTATGTGGGCTGAGGCATTAGTATTTATCCCCTTGTTTTCAGCGAACAGGGATATGAGGGGCTTGTGATCGGTTTCCAGCTCAAATTTGAGGCCAAACAGGTAGTGATGCATTTTCTTTACCCCAAACACACACAATGCCTCTTTCTCAATCATGCTGTAGGGCTTCTCGGCCTCAGACAAGCTCCTGGAGGCATAGGTGACAGGTTGCAACTTCCCTGCAATGTTTGCTTGTTGTAATACATACTCGACTCCATACGACGATGCATCACATGCTAGCACAAGTCTTTTACATGGGTTATACAATACAAGCAGCTTGTTGGAGCAGAAAATGTTTTTGGCTTTCTCAAAAGCAATTACTTGTTTTTTTTTCCCCATACCCAGTTCTCACCTTTGTGCAATAACACATGTAGGGGCTCTAAGAAGGTGCTTAACCCTGGTTGGAAGTTACCAAAATAATTGAGTCCCAGGAACGACCGCAGCTCCGTGACGTTCTGTGGCCTGGGCGCGTTCCTGATGGCCTCTGTCTTGACGTCTGTGGGCCGAATGCCGTCCGCTGCGATCTTTCTCCCCAAAAACTCCACTTCTGTTGCCATGAAGATGCATTTTGACCTCTTCAGCCGCAGCTCTACGCGATCCAGTCACTGGAGGACCTCCTCCAGGTTTTGTAGGTGCTCGGGGGTGTCCCGACCCGTGACCAATATTTCGTCCTGAAAAACCACCATGCGTGGTACCGACTTGAGTAGGCTCTCCATGTTTCTCTGGAAGATTGCTGCAGCCAACCGAATTTCAAACGGGCATCTGTTGTAGATGAACAGTCCCATGTGCGTGTTAATGCAGGTGGGGCCCTTCGAAGACTCCTCCAGCTCCTGCGTCATGTAGGCCAAAGTCAGGTCGAGCTTGGTGAACGTCTTGCCTCCTGCCAGCGTCGCAAATAGGTCGTCTGCCGAAGGTAGCGGGTATTGGTCCTGTTGCGAGAAACGATTAATAGTTACTTTATAATCGCCGCAAATCCTGACTGTGCCATTACTTTTGAGTACTGGAACAATCGGGCTGGCCCACTCGCTGAATTCCACTGGGGAGATGATGCCCTCGCGTTGCAGCCTGTCCAGCTCGATTTCCACTCTCTCCCTCATCATGTGAGGTGCCACTCGCGCCTTGTGGTGAATGGGTCGTGCCTCTGGGACCAAGTGGATCCTCACCTTCGACCCGGAAAAGTTTCCAATGCCTGGCTCAAACAGGGAAGGAAATTTGTTAAGAACCTGGGTACATGAGGCCTCATCGACATGTGATAGCACTCGGATGTCATCCCAGTTCCAGCGGATTTTGCCCAGCCAGCTCCTTCCAAGCAGTGTGGGGCCAGTGCCCGGGACAATCCAGAGTGGCAGTTCATGCACCGTGCCCTCGTAGGTGACCTTGACCATGGCGCTGCCCAGGACAGTGATAAGCTCTTTGGTGTACGTTCTCAGTTTTGTGTGGATGGGGCTCAGGGCTGGTCTGAGTGCCTTGTTGCACCACAGTCTCTCAAACATCTTTTTCCTCATGATGGATTGGCTAGCGCCAGTGTCCAGTTTCATGGCTACGGGTAAGCCATTCAATTTTACATTTAGCATTATAGGTGGACATTTCATCGAAAATGTGTGCACCCCGTGTACTTCAGCATCTGCCTCCTCTCTCTGAGGCTTGAAATTGCTTAGATCCACCATGGACCGATCTTCCTCTGCCACGTGGTGGTTAGCAGGTTTTGCAGAGCTTGCAGCTCGTCTGCAAGCTCGTTGGAGGTGCCCCATTGTTCCACAGCTCTTGCAAACATACCCTGTGAAGTGGCATGAATAGGCTGAATGGAAGCCTTCACAATGCCAACAAGGTGTGAATTGCCTTGCATTCATCCTTTGTTGCGGACTCTGAGTCATCTGGGTCACCTGAGGCCTGCTGGCAGTTGCAGACTCGTGGTTTCTGCCCTGTGCATTGCTGCTCGCAAACACAGTTCCAGTTAATTTATGAACATTGCTAGCACTTGTGTGCTGAGAGATTTGTTTGGTGTTATCACTGGTGGACATAAATGCCTGTGCTATCACAATAGCCTTGCTGAGGGTTGGTGTCTCTACAGTCAAAAGTTTTCGTAGGATGGTCTCGTGGCCAATGCCCAGTACACAAAAGTCTGAGCATTTGCTCCAGGTAGCATCAAACTCACATTGTCCTGCAAGTCGCCTTAACTCGGCGATGTAGCTCGCCACTTCCTGACCTTCAGATCGCTGGCACGTGTAGAACCGGTACCTCACCATCAGCACGTTCTCCCTCGGGTTAAGATGCTCCCGAACCAGTGTACACAGCTCCTCATACGACTTATCTGTGGGTTTCACCGGAGCCAGAAGATTCTTCATGAGGCTGTAGGTCGGTGCCCCGCAGACCGTGAGGAGGACCGCTCTGCTTTTTGCAGCGCTTCCTTCTTCACCCAGCTCGTTGGCTACAAAGTACTAGTCTAGCCGTTCGACATAGGCTTCCCAGTCCTCACCCTCCGAGAACTTCTCCAGGATGCCCACAGTTTGCTGCATATTTGCATTGGATTCCTATACTTGAGTAGTACATATTGTGTTGCCTCCCTGGTGCCAGAGTAAAGGACATCACTGAACAGATCTGGAAGATTTTGCGGAGGAGGTAGAGGAACAACCAGAAGTCGTGGCCCATGTTGGAAACAATGGCGTCTCAAATTCACCTGCCATCTATTACATCAACATTAGTGCTCTGTCACCTTGGTCTTCAGAATCCCACCATGATCAGCTCCAACACCAGCGGCAGACACACCAGCAGCACCAACAACAACACCATCCTCTCGCCAATCAACTGATGCTGCACAGGACACGGCATCAGCACCCGACCATATTGCTGCCTGGGACACCAGGGATGGCCTCACCCTGGCCACATTTACTTCACTTGATGCTGTACATCCTGGCTGCCACATGATACACCAGGTTGGCACCACCCTACAACAACACCATAAAGCATCCCTGCAATGCCTAGCCATTCCTTTCACACTCATCACCATTGCATGGGGTAATGTTGTATCTCACCGTTCACTGCAACTCACTAAGCCACTTCCAAAGGTGCACATATATCTGTCCAAGAACGCAAAGTGTTCAAAATAAAGTTTTCAATGTTTGACACCACATT
Source organism: Pristiophorus japonicus (assembly GCF_044704955.1). Lineage (NCBI taxonomy): Eukaryota > Metazoa > Chordata > Chondrichthyes > Pristiophoridae > Pristiophorus > Pristiophorus japonicus. The sequence continues at coordinate 80,279,024 of NC_091982.1, read as the reverse complement.
AACAGAAACTTTAGATGATCATTGCATACCCTTGTGTGTTATTTGGTATGATTGGACTAGGATGAGTGTGAGGGGTGGCTAGTGAGATGGGGAAGTGATAATGTAGAAAGAGAGGGATGGGTGGAGGTGCAAAGTAAGTTGGTGTGAGTAAGCATGTGTAGGAGTAGGGTAGGGAAGGCGGAGTGATAGGGATGTGATGAATGGCACAGCAGGGTGAGGTTGAGTGTGGCTTTGCAGGAACGTTTCATGATCTACTGAGATCATTGAAAGCTTTGCGCCACTGCAACCTGGCCCTCCTGATGACATCCCTGCTTGTGTCCTCCTGTGTAATGGGCAACCATTGGTCTCTTTGGGAGGTCTCTTCCGCCCGTCGGAAGGGAAGAGAAGCTCCCTGTGTGCTGTGACTCCCTACATAAGTATATGGAGGGAGTTATGGGAGAGCCTGGGTGCAGCCATGTACCTTTGTGCAGTGTTTGCAGCACCTCAATGCTGTAGACCACTGACAGCACAAATGTCAAACTAAATTTGCACATGGCTCCTTTAAGAAAACCAGCTGATTACTCGTCATCAAATGACGTCATCAGACTCGCTTCCTTCAATTGGCCAGCAAACGCACTAGGCGGGCTTAACAAGCCCAATCAACAGAAAATCATTTTGGACAGCGGGCTGGAGCTGATAGTGAGGCCGGGACCCGCCACGGATGTTACCTGCCACCGACCCGCCGAGGTTGATAAAATCAAGCCCTATGATTCTATAATCTCCTGCCTTAAAAAGCTTCCTAAAAACCTATCTCTTTCAGTGTGCCTTGATCTTGTTCTCCTTGACTTCCAGATTCCTTCAGTTCCTACTCAGTATAATAAAACATTAGTTAGGCCTCAGCTGAAGTATTGTGTTTTATTCTGGGCAGCAAGGATGTCAAAGCCTTCAAGAGGGTGTAGAAGAGATTTACTGGAATGGTACCAGGGATGAGGGACTTTAGTTATGTGGAGAAGCTGGGGGGGTTCTCCTTAGAGTAGAGAGGGTTAAGGGGACATTTGATTAGAGGTGTTTAAAACCATGAATGATTTTGATAGATGTGGATGGTGGATGCAAATTCAGTAGTCACATTCAAAAGAGAATTGGATAAATACTTGATAAGAAAAAAATGACAGGGCACGGGGGAAAGAACAAGGGGATGGGACTAATTGGTTAGCTCTACCAAAGAGCTGGCACAGGCATGATGGGCTGAATGGCCGCCTCCTCTGCTGTATAATTCTATAGGATAGATGGGAGGGGATTCCTGTGGATTAATTGACGGTGCCACACCCTGTAAGCAGCACAGTATGTATTAGTTCTATCATGTTCCATACTCAAACTGCTCTGGTGACAGTATTGTATTCATCTCAAGATCCCTATTCCTCTGGCTTTTTTGCGATATTCAAACAACTTGTTGTCTTCCAGTCCTCCCAGCTCTCCTTTAATTTCTGAGTCCTGCATTCCTATATCCCCAGGCACCTTCTTTACCGAAATCTACTCCCTCCTATTCGACCTCAGCCTCTGCACTGAGCCATGATTCAGTCTTGGTGACTTTCGTTTTCATGTGACCTCACCATCCCTCCCTTCACTGATTTCGTTGCCCAGCTTTCCTCTTTCAATCTCACACTCTATATCAGTTCTCTCATCCACACACATACACACGGCCTCTATCTCGTGATTTCAAATGATCTTGAGAACTTCAAGGTTCTTATGATTGATGGGGCTTTCTCCAACAGGGCTCTTGCGTGCCTTCACATGCAATTCTCCAATCTTGCAGTAAGCGGATTACGTATTAGTGAGACAATACCACATGCGAATAATTAAACTACTTAATTTTACAGAGTAACTATTTGTACTAAGTCTCCCTTCTGCGCATGTGCAGAAGTGAGAGTTAGGACAAATATCACCGACTCCGCCCTCCCTCCCCCAGCGCAATTTCCACTAACCCTTTTCTGCACATGCATCCTCCTCTCCTATCTCACTTCCCCCCCCCCCCCACCCACCGGACTCCCGAGCCAAAACACCACATTGCTTCCGATCCAGAAGCAGACCCGAACAGCCGACGCATCCTCTGCGTATCCACGGGGAGGGGAGAGAGAGAGAGAGAGAGAGAGAGAGCACTGGGCGGGGTAGCGGGGAGGGAGAGAGAGCACAGGTGGGGGAGAGATCGGAGTGAAGAGTGGGAACTCAGGGAAGACAGATCATGTTCTTCCAACTCCCGGCTGCTTGCAAGCGGGGTGTGTGTGTTACAAGGGACATCATTGGGGTGGATGAAATCCAGAAGTCACTATTCACTTCATACCCAGTAAACCCGTTAACAATCCGCATACAATACCCCATCTATGGCGGGGAGGGTGGGTAAGGTCATGTACTTACGCTTGGGTAAGGGTCTTCAGCTGGAGGAGGGATGCACTTATGCTGGGGTAACGGACTTTGGCTGAAACTTGGCTTTTGGGGAGATCTATCCTCTGCGGCTTCTGAAGTCAAAATGGATCGAATTGCAAATTGGAAAGTCAATCAGAACTTGGGCTGGGCGGTTCCAGTTACACATTCTGGCGAAACTTCAGGGTTTGGCTTATCTTCCAAGGGGACCAATCAGCAATAAGTTGTGAAAACGGAGAGCGAATCAGAGAAACGGCTGCCTTTCAGTTAGTACAAATAAACGCATCCTTTGCAATTAGTGAATATACAGAGTAACAGTTATTGTAAATCTTACTTCAACTTAATCTTGGTCGTCCCTCCTTGTAAATAAGGAAAATAATAAACTGTGCTCCCCTTTCCCAGTGAGTGGGCTGAATAGATTTGCTTTTGATTAATCTTAACATTGAATCAGACCAAGGCATGTGTTGAGTATGGTCTGCTCCATTCATAAGGTAACATGCCTGGGCATTTTTTTGCCTCTTTTTTCAGGAGACCTTGAACATGTGGGACTTTTTTCTCTTGTGCTCAGTGTCACAAGCAGTTGGGAGTTTGATCTGTGATCCAGCCCCCATGTCTGGGAGTTGGTCCGTTGATTTGCCTATCAAGCCAGCCATCCCCAACTGCTTTGAAACTATAGCTGCATGCAGAGCTCATTAGGAAGCGACATTCCTACTCCTAAGGTAGGAATGTATACTGGGAGTATCTAGATGAGATAACAGTCGCAATTGTCATGGGGAACAGTTTCAATGGTTCTCATTAAGCTGTCTGTTCCCTCTTTACCCCAGTGACTTGAACAAGTTGTAAGGTAGATGTCAGCATTTTTGATTTTTTTTCACGGAAAGGAGTTGGGAATTAGTATGTTCAAGCGAGTGAATTCACGCATGTTTAAAAAGCCACTGAGATAGAAGGGCATTTGACGTATTAGTGAGCCAACTATCCTTATTGTTAGCTACAATGATCAGGAATATGAAGCAATTCATTATCTTGTCTCCAATGGCTAAACAAAATAATTGCATCTATTATGATGGGTTTGATTCTATTCTTGGGGAGAGGAACATGACATAAGAACATAAGAAATAGGAACAGGAGTAGGGCATACAGCCTTTCGAGCCTGCTCCGCCATTCAATAAGAACATTGCTGATCTGATCATGGACTCGGCTCCACTTCCCCGCCCATTTCCCACAACCCCTTATCGTTTCTGTCTTAAATTTATTCAATGTCCCAGCTTCCACAGCTCTCTGAGGCAGCGAATTCCACAGATTTAGAACCCTCAGAAGAAATTTCTCCTCATCTCAGTTTTAAATGGCGGCCCCTTATTCTAAGATCATGTCCTCTAGCTCCAGTCTCCCCCATCAGTGGAAACATCCTCTCTGTATCCACCTTATCAAGCCCCCTCATAATCTTATACGTTTCGATAAGATCGTCTCTCATTCTTCTGAACTCCAATGCGTAGAGGCCCAACCTACTCAAACTTTCCTCATAAGTCAACTCCCTCATCCCTGGAATCAACCTAGTGAACCTTCTCTGAACTGCCTCCAAAGCAAGTATATCCTTTCGTAAATATGGAAACCAAAACTGCAAGCAGTATTCCAGGTGTGGCCTCACCAATACCTTATATAGCTGTAGAAGACTTCCTTGCTTTTATACTCCATCCCCTTTGCAATAAAGGCCAAGATACCATTGGCATTCCTGATCACTTGTTGTACCTGCATACTATCCTTTTGTGTTTCATGCACAAGTATTCCCAGGTCCTGCTGTGTTGCGGCACTTTGCAATTTTTCTCCATTTACATAATAACTTGCTCTTCGATTTTTTTTCAGCCAAAGTGCATGACCTCACACTTTCCAACATTATACTCCATCTGCCAAATTTTTGCCCACTCACTTAGCATGTCTATGTCCTTTTGCAGATTTTTTGTGTCCTCCTCACACATTGCTTTTCCTCTCATCTTTGTAGCGTCAGCAAACTTGGCTACATTACACTCAGTCCCTTCTTCCAAGTCGTTAATATAGATTGTAAATAGTTGGGGTCCCAGCACTGATCCCTATGGCACCCCACTAGTTACTGGTTGCCAACCAGAGAATGGACCATTTATCCTTATTCTCTGTTTTCTGTTTGTTAGCCAATCCTCTATCCATGCTAATATATTACCCCCAACCCCGTGAACTTTTATCTTGTGCAGTAACCTTTTTTGTGGCACCTTGTCAAATGCCTTCTGGAAGTCCAAATACACCACATCCACTGGTTCCCCTTTATCCACCCTGTTTACATCCTCAAAGAACTCCAGCAAATTTGTCAAACATGACTTCCCCTTCATAAATCCATGCTGACTCTGCCTGACCGAATTTTGCTTTTCCAAATGTCCTGCTGCTGCTTCTTTAATAATGGACTTCAACATTTTCCCAACCACAGATGTTAGGCTAACTGGTCTATAGTTGCCTGCTTTTTGTCTGCCTCCTTTTTTAAATAGGGGTGTTACATTTGCAGTTTTCCAATCTGCTGGGACCTCTCCAGAATCCAGGGAATTTTGGTAAATTACAACCAATGCATCCACAAAAATAGCTGGTTTAGTTGACAAGCTTACTGACTGAAGAAGGAATTGGAGGCATAGCCCTGCTACTTGCTGGAGATAGAGAGAAAAGAGAAAAAGTGACACTTCGGCAGTCAGTCATGGTTTCAAACAGGACACTGAGATGGTGCATGGGCATAGAGCTCAAAGCTAAAATGGAGACAGTATGGTTTTATAGTTGTAAGTTGTTTAGAAAGAAAGGTGTAATGTCCTTACCCACTACTATAAATTCACACGAGGCACATTCTGCAGACAAGGTCACTCCATGACCTGAATCTTTATTCACAGGACCAAGAAGTGATGACCCTGCGTGGGACCTCCCTTTATATACCTGGATGACCAGGTGAGGAGTGTCTCCCACAAGTTCACCCCCTGTGGTCAAGGTGTGCATTTCTTAGGTGTACACAGTATGCAGTGTTGTTACATGAAGGTTACATACATGACAAAAGGTAAAGTCAAAAACAAGTAAGTCAACCTGCAAAGAGAACAAGGCCTATGGTTTACTACTTTTCTTAATTATGTTTTGAAAAGAGAGGTGAGATTGAGTGAAGAAAGTGGGATTTGCTTTGCCCGTTATTCTGTATGTTCTCTTGCTGTCTGTAAATATTCGGCCTTGTCTTAGTACATTTGCTGAAAGTTTGGAGAGTGCAAGAGAACACGTGTGAACGACAAGATATCTAATTCAAGTCACGAGGTTACTATTGTTACACCCCGGGTTATAGTATCATATAATTAGATATTGGGCAGTGACGGCACATTCCTGAACATAAGATGCATGGACTGCTTATGGGAGTGAGTAGGACTGTGGAACTCAGAATATTTACAGGAGATCTGAAACTTGTAGTACTGGGTTTCAAACTTTTGTGAACTCACTTTAAGTTAAAAGCAACACTTTAACATTAAATCACATTCAACTCCTCTCCAGGGAAAAATGGTTGAAAATTCCCTCTCGCAACAAACATGAAGACCCGGATAAACCAAAATGTCCTTAAATTTGATATCAGGAAAACCAAGATCATCCTTTTTGGGTCTTATCAGCACAATGTCAGATGACTCCCATGAACCGAGCCAGCTTCCACCTCAGGTTGAGCCAGGAGTTGCGCAACTGTGGAATACAGCTCAAACCCAAGTTCAGCTGCCTCCCAACATCTGCTCTGTTACCAAGATCTGTTCCTTTCACCTCTGCCACACTGCCCACTTCCACTCCCCCCCCCCCCCCCCAATGCCACCTAAATACTAGTCTAGGCCTTTGTCATCTTGAGATGTGACTTTTCTAACACACTGTAGTTACCTTCTCCTCCAAATTAACCTTCCACAACCTTCACTTCATCCAAAATGCTGCAATCTGTGTCCTGACCTGCATTAAGTACTGCATTTGCTTAACCCCATCGTCTTCAAACTCCACTGGCACCCCATGACCTAGTGAGTTGATGTTAAAATTCTTGTCTTCACTTTCAAATCTCTCCATGGCTTTGCTCAACCCTACCATAGTAATCTCCATGTGTCTTGTGTCTCTGCATACACCCTCTGCTCCTCTAATATTGGATTTCTCCTCCCTCTGTTCCAACATTGGTGGCCACTCATTCAGCCACTGTTGCAAGTTGAAACCCCATGCCCAGTTTCCTTGCATTGAAACTTGAAACTGTTATATATGTGAACTTGTATTTACTCTGTACAGCCACTAGAGGGCTCATCTCCTGGAGTCCCAAGGGATCCCATAATCCATTGGGAGCACAGGTGTTTAAGGAGGCCTCACAGGTTGGAGAGGCACTCTGGAGACCTGCAATAAAAGACTACAGTCACACTTTACTTAGAGTTCACAGTATTCAGTCTGACTCTTCCTCCATACATAACAACTGGCAACAAGATACAGATAGCGAACCCAAAGATGCAGAGAACAGTGGGCATCCTGGAGAAATTCTCGGAGGGAGATGATTGGGAAACTTTTGTGGAGTGACTCGACCAATACTTTGTAGCCAATGAGCTAGATGGGGAAGAGAACGCTGTCAAACGAAGGGCGATCCTTCTCACCGTCTGTGGAGCACCAACATATGGCCTCATGAAGAATCTGCTCACTCCAGCGAAACCCGTGGAGAAATCGTACGACGATTTGTACACACTGGCCTGAGAGCATTTGAACCCGAAGGAAAGCGTTCTGATGGTGAGGTACCGGTTCTACACCTACAAAAGGTCTGAAGGCCAGGAAGTGGCGAGTTATGTCGCCGAGTTAAGATGCCTTACAGGACATTGCGAATTTGAAGGACATTTGGAGCACATGCTCAGAGACTTTTTCGTACTTGGCATTGGCCACGAAACCATACTTCGCAAACTTTTGACTGTAGAGACCCCAACCTTGAGTAAGGCCATAGCGATAGCCCAGGCGTTCATTGCCACCAATGACAATATGAAGCAAATCTCTCAGCACACAAGTGCTTCTACAAGTACTGTGAACAAAGTGATGTTGTTTTCGAATCGTAATGTACAGGGCAGGTCACACAGACCTGCAGCTACACATCCGCAGATGTCTCAGAATCCACCATCAAGGGTGATGAATGCAAGGCCATTAACACCTTGTTGGCGCTGCGGGGGTGATCATCGTTTCCATTCATGCCGATTCAAAGAGTACGTTTGCAAGGACTGTGGAACAATGGGACACCTCCAACGAGTGTGCAGGCGAGCTGCAAATCCTGTTAAACCTGCAAACTACTATGATGCAGAAGAGGACAGATCCACAGAGGATCACGATGAACCAGAGCCTCAGATCGAGGAGGCAGAGGTACATGGGGTGCACACATTCACTACGAATTGTTCCCCGATAATGCTGAATGTTGAACGAAATGGACTCCCAGTGTCAATGGAGCTGGACACCGGCGCGAGCCAGTCCATCATGGGCAAAAAAACTTTCGAAAGATTGTAGTGCAACAAGGCTGCAAGATCAGTCTTAACTCCAATTCGCACGAAACTAAGAACTTGCACAAAAGGACTGATTCCTGTAATCGGCAGTGCTACCATAAAGATCTCCTATGATGGAGCGGTGCACAAGCTACCATTCTGGGTGGTATTGGGCGATGGCCCCACGTTGCTCGGCAGGAGCTGGCTGGGAAAGATACGCTGGAACTGGGACAACATCCGAGCGCTATCGCCCGCTGACGACACTTCGTGTGCCCAGATCTTAAACAAATTTCCTTCGCTGTTTGAACAAGGCATTGGGAAATTCCAAGGAGCAAAAGTGCAGGTCCACCTAATTCCGGGGGTGCGATCCATCCATTACAAGGCGAGAGCTGTACCGTACATGGTGAGAGAAAGGGTAGAAATCGAGCTAGACAGGCTGCAAAGAGAGGGCATCATTTCACCGATCGAGTTCAACGAGTGGACCAGTCCGATTGTTCCTGTCCTCAAGGGAGACGGCACTGTCAGAATCTGTGATGATTACAAAGTAACTATCAATCATTTCTCCCTGCAGGACCAATACCCACTACCAAAGGCCGATGACCTCTTTTAATGCTGGCGGGAGGAAAGACGTTCATGAAGCTGGATCTGACTTCAGCCTACATAATGCTGGAACTGGAGGAATCATCGAAGGCCCTCACCTGCATCAACACGCACACAGGTCTTTTTGTTTATAATAGATGCCCGTTTGGAATCCGATCAGCGGCGGCAATATTCCAGAGAAACATGGAAAGCTTACTGAAGTCGGTCCCGCACACCGTGGTCTTCCAGGATGACATCTTGGTCACAGGTCGGAACATAGTCGAGCTTCTGCAGCACCTGGAGAAGGTTCTTAGTCAACTCAACCGTGTGGGGCTCAGGTTAAAATGCTCGAAGTGCGTTTTCCTGGCGCTTGAAGTGGAGTTCTTGGGAAGGAGGATTGCGGCGGACGGCATCAGGCCCACCAACGCAATAACGTAGGCAATCGAGAATGCACCGAGGCCACAGAACGTGACGGAGCTGTGGTCGTTTCTGGGACTCCTGAACTACTTTGGTAACTTCCTACCGGGTCTCAGCACACTGCTAGAACCACTGCATGTCTTACTATGAAAAGGGGACGAATGGGTTTGGGGCAAAAGCCAAGAAAATGCCTTTGTAAAAGTGAAAAAATTGTTATGCTCAAACAAATTGCTTGTGTTGTATGATCCATGTGAGCGTTTGGTACTAGCGTGTGATGCGGTGTCATATGGCGTCAGGTGTGAATTGCAACAAGCTAATGATTTCAGGAAACTGCAACTGGTTGCCTATGCATCCACGAGTCTGTCTAAGGCTGAGAGAGCCTACAGCATGATTGAGAAAGAAGCCTTAGCGTGTGTTTATGGTGTAAAAATAATGCATCAATACCTGTTTGGGCTAAAATTCAAATTGGAAACTGACCATAACCCACTTATATCCCTGTTTTCCGAGAGTAAAGGGATAAATACCAACGTATCGGCCCGCATCCAGAGATGGGCGCTCACATTGTCTGCATACAACTATGCCATCCGCCACAGGCCAGACACAGAAAACTGCGGCGATGCTCTCAGTAGGCTGCCATTGCCCACCATGTGGGTGGAAATGGCGCAGCCCGCAGATCTAGCCATGGTTATGGAAGCATTTGAGAGTGAGCAATCACCCTTCACTGCCCGGCAGATCAAAACCTGGACAAGCCAGGACCCCTTATTATCTCTAATCAAAACTGTGTGCTTCACGGGAGCTATTCCAGTGTCCCAGTGGAAATGCAGGAAGAGATTAAGCCGTTCCAGCCGCGCAATGATGAAATATCTATACAAGCAGACTGCCTTCTGTGGGGCAATCAAGTAGTGGTCCCCAAGAAGGGCAGAGACACCTTCATCAATGACCTCCACAGTACCCACCCAGGCATCGTAATGATGAAAACGATAGCCAGATCCCACACGTGGTGGCCCGGTATCGATGCGGACTTAGAGTCCTGTGTTCACAGATGTAATACATGCTCGCAGTTAAGCAATGTACCCAGGGAGGCGCCGCTAAGTTTATGGTCTTAGCCCTCCAAACCGTAGTCTAGGGTACACGTCGACTATGCAGGCCCGTTCTTGGGTAAAATGTTCCTTGTGGTTGTAGACGCATATTCCAAGTGGATTGAACGTGAGATAATGTCGGCTAGCATGTCCGCTGCCACTACTGAAAGCCTGCGGGTCATGTTTAGCACTCACGGCTTACCCGATGTCTTCGTGAGCGACAACAGGCTATGTTTTACCAGTGCTGAGTTCAAAGAATTCATGACCCATAACGGGATCAAACATGTCACATCTGCCCCGTTTAAACCAGCGTCTAATGGTCAGGCAGAGAGAGCAGTGCAAACCATCAAGCAAGGCTTGAAGTGGGTAACGGAAGGCTCGCTGCAGACTCGCCTATCCCGAGTCCTGCTTAGTTACCGCACGAGACCCCACTCACTCACTGGGATCCCACCTGCTGCACTGCTCATGAAAGGAGCACTTAAGACGAGGCTCTCGTTCGTTCACCCTGATCTACATGAACAATTAGAGAGCAGGCGGCTTCAACAAAGTACATACATGATAGCGCAAATATGTCATGCGAGATTGAAATCAATGATCCTGTATTTGTATTGAATTATGGACAAGGTCCCAAGTGGCTTCCCTGCACTGTCATGGCCAAAGATGGGAGCAGGATATTTCGGGTCAAACTTTCAAATGGACTCATTCATTGGAAATACTTGGACCAAATCAAAATCAGATTTATGGACTTTCCTGAGCAACCCACCTTGGACCCTACCTCTTTTGATCCCTCAACATACACACCAGTGGCAACCGACATCACAGTTGATCACGAAGCAGAACCCATCATCCACAGCAGCCCAGCAGGACCCAACACACCAGGCAGCCCAGCAAGGCCAGCTGCACAACAGCCCAGCGAGGCCCAACAAATCATTCAACAATACCAGCTTTGATACCGAGACGATCAACCAGGGCAAGAAGGGCCCCAGATCGACTCACATTGTAAATAGTTACATTGTTGACTTTGGGTGGGGGAGTGTTATATATGTGAACTTGTATTTACTCTGTACAGCCACCAGAGGGCTCATCCCTTGGAGTCCCAAGGGATCCCATAATCCCTTGGGAGCACAGGTATTTAAGGAGGCCTCACAGGTTGGAGAGGCACTCTGGAGACCTGCAATAAAAGACTAAGGTCACACTTTACTTCAAGCTCACAGTGTTCAGTTTGACTCTTTCCCCATACATAACAAATCTTCCACCCTGCTTTCAAAAAGCTTCTCAAAATGATTCTCTTGGATCATGCCTCAGCCCTCCACCTGCCCTAATCTCTCCATTTTTCTCTGTTCCTCTCCTACTGGTGTTGACTTGGTATTTTGTCCTTAATGCAAAGCACTTTGAAAGATCTTGCTGCATGTGAGAGACATAATATAAATGCAAGTGTTTTTTGTTGTATTGTGAATTGCTTGATAAAGTGGTCTGACATTCGTGATTCCCTGTTAAGCTTTGTTTGCTTCTCGTTGCCTTTGGATGGTAGTTTTCCTCTGGAATTGAAAAAATAGTTGTTCCCTGTGTGACAAATTGGGACCAAGATTCCAGGGTCCAGGGATGGCACAGAGTGTGTGGATCACCCACTGAAAGAGAGGGGCTTTAATTTGGGGTCTTTTCCTCTGTCCTCCGATCTTCTGTCCTTTGTAAACTCCAGCTCAGATACAGAGTGGCGGGGAATGAGCGAGTCAACAGAAATTTTTGGGCTGTGTTTGGAGGAATTCCTGGGTTATCCTGGGAATTCCAGTCATTCTGCTCTTCCTAGGCTCAACAGAACCAATGGCAGTTGAGAACTGATGAATTCCATTGTGGGCATAGTAAACACATCTTCACAGCAAGAGTAATTGATGCCAGAGGGGAACATTATCGTTAGAAGGCAGATTCTGGTGGCATTTTGGGGCGAAGAATTTAAATATGTCCCTGATCTCTTCAGCCCTCCACCATCAGAATGGTAGGTTTTTCTGTGGGCAGTCATGTAGCAGAGCAGAGAGCCCGGGTTTCAGCCTCAATATCTTTAATTTGGAGGAGTCTGGGTTTAACCCACGATGTGCAGAGAGCATGGTTGAGAGAGAATGTTTGCCTGAAGGGACTCTTGTCACTTGTACCGTTTTGTGCCAGATTTATCTGATCTTTTTTTCTTTCCCCAAAGGCACAGATTATGAAAATCAAGAGGAGCTGGAGGAGAAGACAAGGTTAATAAACCAGGTTCTGGAGCTGCAGCACACACTCGAAGGTGATTATTTGGCTGCTAAAAATAAATCACTTTTTTTCCCTTTTTCCTTTCTATCCCTCTCTCTGTCTATGATGGCTTCTCTCTCTTTCTGTGCTGACCTCCCTCTGTTTGCTGGCATTTTACTCGTCCTGTACTGGCTTCTCTCTCTCTCTCTGCACTGGCTTCTCTCTCTCTCTCTCTCTGCACTGGCTTCTCTCTCTCTCTCTCTCTGCACTGGCTTCTCTCTCTCTCTCTCTCTCTCTGCACTGGCTTCTCTCTCTCTCTCTCTCTGCACTGACTTCTCTCTCTCTCTCTGCACTGGCTTCTCACTCTCTCTCTGCACTGGCTTCTCTCTCTCTCTCTGCACTGGCTTCTCGCTCTCTCTCTGCACTGGCTTCTCTCTTTAAATGCTAGCTGCTGTCACTATGCAGGCTTTTCTATCTGTCTTTATAAGCTCATTTACCTTTTTAAGCTTGTCTGCCCATTTTATGCTGATCTCTCTCCAGGTTTTCTCTCTTTCTCCTCTTTTTGTACTGGCTTTCTTTTCCTCGGCCCTTTCTGAATATTTATCTCTCTTGCTTCTTCCTGCGCTCTGTTTCTCTCTTTCCTATGCTCTATTTCATTATTTTTTTTGTGTTCTTGTCTCTCCCTATGCTGGCCTTTTTCTCCCACTCTTTCAGTGCCCTTTTTATGCTGGTCTGCCTGGTTTGTACCCAACCCTTTCCATGCCCTATGCTGTCTCCCCATATCTCTCCTGCTCGATCTTTCCATTTCTTTGCCTTTTTCTCTCATTTAAAAAAAACATTCCTCTCTCACATTCCTCGTCCCTCATGCTGGCCATCTCTCTCCTCTGTACTGATCATTACATTTGCGTTACAGATCTGTCAGCCAGAGTTGATGCTGTTAAAGAAGAGAACCTGAAACTCAAATCTGAGAACCAAGTACTTGGTCAGTACATTGAAAACCTCATGTCAGCCTCCAGCGTCTTTCAAACCACAGACTCGAAGAACAAGAGAAAGTAAGGAGCTCATGCCACTGATACCAGTCAGCTTTATATCTCGACAGGTGTAGTGGGCTAATCTGCATGTTGTGTTCATCTGCGTGAAAACTCAGTTTGACCCTTTCACCTCAAGATCCAGAGCTATGAGACATTCTCAGGTCTCTGATCCTGTTTGTAGATTGGGTAGTAAAATCTGAGATTTCATTAATGGGATAGGGCCCAATCACTGCTAATTGATGGATTAATTTATATAACCATTTCAAAAAGTCAGCAAACAGAAGTAAAAGTTATAAATCCTTCAAAATCCGACATTTTTGAATATTCTAAATTGAAAATGATTTGCTTTCAATTGAAGTATTGAACAAAAAGCATTTACACAGTCAACATAGGAACCATCTATTCAGACTGCACCCTATGATAAGCAAGCCCACCGCCACTTTACAGCATGGTATATTTTATGGTTCACACATAGCATGTACCAGTCCCTGGGCACAACAGGAGGGAGGCAACTCAATGGGATTCAAAGTGTGGAGGCAATGTAATCCCTGGCATAAAGGTGACCAGGCAACCTACTCCACAGTGTGACGTGACCAAACAGCCTATTCTTCAGGTACAAGGCAAACAGGTAACCTACTCCCTTGGTCTCACACTGCTCCCTGTGTTTAAATGTTGTTTTAATTATTGAGAAACCAAAGTGAAAGACAAAGGGTGAAAAGCAAAGGCCTGTATGCAGGACACTACCAAAGTTGAGGTTTTAAGGAGTGAAAGAAATGAATGAATGTGTGACACCAAGCTTGGCTTCTAAAAGCCTGTAGACTGGAGGAGGAAAGAAAACATTCCTGGGAAAGAGTGAGTTTGAGTAGAAGACTTAATAACCTGTTTTGAATTCAATATATTAAGGATGCAAGGAGGAGAAAGAATGTGTAGGACAGGATATTGGGAAGAATGAGAAAGGAAATTCCGGAGGAGCAATGATTTAGAGACGAGAAAGATGGCGAGAGAGAGGAGAGGGCCGGAAAGTTTAGCTGAGAAAGGGTTAGTCTCTTGCACCATCATTTCTCTCTTTAATCTTGTCCAGGAGTGCGAGACAAGTTTTGAGGGATCTCTCCAGATCAGATTTATGAGACGCATTAAAGTTTTGGACTGTATCGATAGTTAAAGAAAAATAAATGTTTGGCAGGAAAGAAGAAACTGAGCTCTTTAAAGACAGCTTTAGCAATGGAGAATGCATGGGAGTTCAGAAACAAAGAATGTCAATAAAGGAGGCCTAAGAGCACAGTAAGAACTGGGAGCTGTGTCTTTGAAGAACTGAATGAAACAAGATTTTCACTATTGCAAAGTGCATGAAAACATACTGTCTGTGCCATAGACCATTCTATGTGTGAAACGAGAAGGTATGTGGCCTACTCCTCACAACACTCATTATTCCCAGGATGGACAGGCAATCTACTCTCTGCAGCATACACATTCTTCAGGCAGGTAACCAGCACCCCTCAGCATGCCCTTATTTCCTGGCTGATGGAGCATGTAGGTGACCCACACATTCAGCACACATCATTCTGAGTGAGAGGGCAGGTGGGTGACCTCCAGCTGCAGCAAAGACCATTTCCCAGGTGAGAGGGTAGATAGGCGGCATACACTGCACAGCATTCACCATACACCATTTCCCAGGTGGTCAACTGATCTACTCCCCCCCCCCTCCGCCCCACCGCCGCTCCCCCCCACTCCCGGCCCAGCACATGCCATTCGCTGCAGTTTCACCCTAGTGTGAGCATTCTACATAATCAGTTACTGTTTCTGGATCTAAAAAGGTGAAAGGGTTAAATAGCCAAATTATTAAATTAATTCAGTTCATTTGCCACAAATGACATTAATTTCAATAAAAAATGTCCTTTTTATTTTCCAGACCAACCAAAAGCTCCAAGAAGACAGACAAATAATAATATTAATAATGGTAAAGGGAACTGAGTCGAGACTGTCCATGTTATGTAACCCCATTAGAACCAGTAGCTTATTGTCTCAAGTCAGCTTGCATACCTTTTTGTATTTAGTCTATTTAATTCTGGAATAATAAACCCTAATGCTCATATTGTTACGTGTTCCCTTCTCCTTTTACATACAAGATTCTGTTTGGGTGATTGATTTGTGAGTTACTAAGTTTCTAAACTAACCTAATGCACAGATGCAGTACTTTGTACCCAGGCTATAGGCCATAAGAAAATATATTGATTGAGAAACATTAGTCATTGAGCCTGTGACAAAGGCCGTTCACCCATCCTAATTCAGTCATACAGGAAGAACCAACAGACCTGTCCCCGTTTCCCCCACCCACACCATCTAATTGTTGATGATGATTCCAGGATTTTTGCTTTTGTTTTCCTACCGGAAGCTCATTCTATGCTTTGATAACTCTTTACATGAAGAAGGAGGTCCCGCCATTAGTCCTTTTAAACCTTTGTACCATTAGCTACTACCATGGTTTAGTTTTAAGTAGTGTTCCAGTTTGACCTTTTCTATGTTTTTTAATATTTTATATACCTTGTGGTTGTCTCCTTTCCATAATGAAAAGCCCAAGTTTGTGCAGTCTCCCCTCATGACTCAGTCCTCTAAAACTAAGGATCAGTCTTGTGACTCTTCTCTACAACACCTCTCTTGTATCAGTGAACAGAACTGAACAAAGTAATCAAGGTGTGCAGTCTGACTAGAGCACTGTACAGTATTAGCATGGCATTCTCCAACTTGTACTATACTGATTTAACTATGCAGCTCTGCATTCTATTTGCTTTGGCGACTGCTGTTTGCAGTCCGAGCATTTTCACATATGTTAGTCCCAACACATTTGGAATGTTCCATAAAGCAGTCATCTTTGCATTTAATCATAGAAACAGAGGTTTACAACACACAAGGGGGCCATTCGACCCATTGTGTCTGTGCCAGCCAAAAAGGAGCTATTCCAGTCTAATCCCACTTTCCAGCTCTTGGTCCATAGCCTTGTAGGTTACGCCATTTCAAGTGCATATCCAAGTACTTTTTAAAAAGGCGATGAGGTTTCTGCCTCCACCAACCTTTCAGGTAGTAAGTCCAAGACCCCCACCATCCTCTGGGTGAAAACATTTCTCCTCAACTCCCCTCTCATTTTTTTTTTAATATACAGATAAGTAAAGTAAAGTGGAGAAAATTAACACAATCTCACAAAAATTACCAGTCAAGAAAATGCAAGATAGATAGATGGCTTGGAATATTAATAAAATATTTAAAAAAGAAAAAATGCCTATTTGAACAAATTATGTCGTTCATTTGTTAAATCTGAATGTTAGGAGTAGGTCCATTTTTGGAAAGAATTAATGGGTCAAAAATAACTATTAAATAGATATTTGCCCAGCAACTGTTTAAAGGAATTATTCATAAAAACATTGACCACCCTCTGTTTGTTGTGCTGCAGCTTTTCTTCTGTCTGGTGTAAAACATTTGGCAGAATCATCTGGTCTGCATAACAAATGTGTGGTAATTGCCGAGTTTTCCTTCTTGAGCACAATTTACCACTTTTTGTATTTTAATTTTCCCTTTTAAGTTAAGTGAACCAGTATATTATAGCCTAGAAATTACTGTTGCCGAAATTAGCGGACAAACAATTCATTTGTAAAACATTCCTCTGTCTGATATTGTAAAGGAGACTTTAACCATTTTAAAATCAGAGAAGTGGTCATCCTTGCTTGCAAAACATGAAGGGATGCATGTGTCACAAGAATCAAAACACACCTTAAACTATCTGTCCCCCACAGTTGCGAAGGAAGAATCCCACCACTCAGTGACAAACCTACCAGTCTGGGCCCTATTTGTAAGTAAGGCTAGTTGGTCATTCATCAACAGTGCCCTGGAGCATTGCCGACCTGTCTGATTGAGATATTGGATTACCGAACTGGCCACAGTTAGCTGACTCATTTCTAAATTTTCATCCCCAGAATAGACATCTTGAAGTCATCTCAACACCCTTCTCCTTCAAGGAAGATAGTTCCTATCTGTCATTAGGCAACTGACAAATGCAAATCTGAGCACTCGCTAGAATATTTGTAGGTGTCAGGAGAGCTCCACACAAGCAGGCATGGTGAGCACCATGACTCAACATGAAATGTGCAAATGCATTGTCAACACTTTTCTAACCACATGCAACTCAATCAGCCACCTTCTAATGTCACTCCTTGTCACAATTATAGAATTACTGCAGGAAAGCTCTTGTCCTACACATGATACATTGCACAGCACTTCAGAGAGGGGGATAGCTTCACAGTGGGCATATCTCTTTGCCAAGCCCTTCACAAGGACTTGGATTAAGCAGAGGGTTATGATTAAGCCTGGTAAGCAGGATTGAAGTTGGAAGGCTGGAACATCAAGGTGCTGGCATGTCATAGACTGTCCTATGAAGGTTCCTCTATTACAGTGAAAGGCCACAAGGAAATACAGAGTATTGGGATAGCAGCTACTGGAAGGCATTACCTAGAGGCCAGATATGAGAAATATGTGCTCATATTTTCTGGGTTCGGTACCACTATTATTGGGCAGTAGAGGCAAACAACTGTTGATAACACTCCACACCTCCTATTACTATGAGTTCCGAATCTCAGTGAACTCCATAAATCAAGTAATTTGTGCGTTATCACCAGAAAAGATGACCATGAAAGCAGGAAGCCCAAATGATTCACTAGTATCCTTTGGGGAACGGAACCTGCTATGTCTGGTCATTATTTGACTCCAGTCCCACAAGCATTAATGCCATCAGGGTAGCTAAGAATGGGCAATAAAATGCTGTCTTGCGCACATCCTGACAACAAATAATAAAAGGCAAGGGTGAGGAAACAGGGAAGACTTTTGAAAACAAAAATAAACAATGAGACATGTTCCTACAAGGAGCTTTCTCATGAATTCAGATGGATCCAGTCAGCTCCAGTTTTGGTTATTGCACAAGAGAAGAAACAGCACTGAGGACTAACCACCTACCAAGGACTGAACATTTAGTAATACTGTGTTGAGGGAGCAGTACATAACCTGTGCCATAAACTGACCTGAGAATTGCTGTTACTAATTCTCATTACATCAAAATTGAAAAAAAGCCAACACTGGATCTCTCATTTCAGTGAATACAAGAAAAATGTGTTTTATTTTATCACCACTAACGTGTAAGGATTTTATCTGTCCACTGTTTGTAGCAAAATTATAAATACAAATATAAAGAACACATTTATAATATTGTTACAAATAAAAAACACAGCATCTTCCTCCAATATTTGTTGCACAGCCTGTATTACTAACAGTTATAGAACTCCAGAAATGTCCGAAGGTTTTCTTTAAAACTTTGGTCAGGCTGACAATTGAATACTTTGTGTAAAAGTTCATCTTTTTGAAGAGCATGAATCCTGGTGGTCATTACTCCGGCCTTGTCTTGCGGTATCGCAGAGCCTCTGCTGTATTTGGGCCGAGATCCGGCTCGCCGCCCCCTTGTGCCTGCAACCAGAATGTAATTCCGTAAGCATCTGGTGTTTTATTTCCCACAGCAACCTAACTGCACACACACGCACACACACACTCAGCCTTAGTGAATGATGATCTCCCGCCAAGTAGAAGAATGACTCAATGTAGAAACAATGGGCCCAAGTTTCCACATGATAAAAAACGGGCGCCCCTCCGAGCTGGGCGCCCATTTTTCGCGCCTAAAACGGCGGCGGAAAAAGAACGAGCGATTCTGGAGCGCTTTGCAGCTCCTTGTCTGCCTGGCGCGGCGCCCAGGGGGGCGGAGCCTACACTCGCACCGATTTTGTAAGTGGGAGGGGGCGGGTACTATTTAAATTAGGTTTTTTCTTCGGGAAGGCTGCACTTGCGCGTTGGAGCGTTCGCGGATGCTCAGTGTGAAAAAAACATTGGCACTCGGCCATTTTTGTAGTTCTTAGTAGCTGTTTATTTTTTGAACATTTTTTAATAAAAGTACATTGCCATCAGCACAGAGGCTTCTTGTAGCAGTGAGAAGGCTGCAGGAAGCCTCAAAGTTGAGGCAGCCGTTTCCCGACGACCTCCGCCTTTTGCCGTCGGGAAATGGCTCCTCAATTTCTGAGGCTTCCTGCAGCCTTCTCTCTTTCCCGCCAGCCGTCTGGAACGGCTCCATTTCCCCCCCCCCCCTCCCGGTCGGCTCCCTTCCCTCCGCCCCCCCCCCACCGCGTTCGGTAGGCTCCCTTCCCTCCCCACCACCCCCCCCCCCCCCCTCGCGTTCGGTCGGCTCCCTTCCCTCCCCACCACCCCCCCCGCCCCGCATTCGGTCGGCTCCCCCCCCCCGCGTTCGGTCGGCTCCCTTCCATCCCCACCACCCCCCCCCCGCCCCGCGATCGGTCGGCTCCCTCCCCCCCCCCGCGTTTGGTAGGCTCCCGCCCACCCGCGTTCGGTCGGCTCTCTCCCTCCCGCGTTCGTCGGCTCTCTCCCTCCCGCGTTCGTCGGCTCCCTCCCCCCCCGCCCACGTTCGGTTGGCTCCCTCATCCCGTCCGCGTTTGGTCAGCTCCCTCGTTTTGTGAGGCTTGCTGCACCATTCTTCCTGGCTGAAGCACTTTCACACAGGTAGGAAGATGGTTTATTTAATCTTTTCTTTGCTTATAAATGTTTATTCAGGTTGGATTTATTTGTATAATATTTGTATAAGTATAAATAAGGATTGATTGTAGAATTTAATGAGTTCCCTCCCCCCCCCCCCAACCTCGTTCTGGACGCCTGATTTGTAACCTGCGCCTGATTTTTTTAATGTGTAGAACAGGTTTTTTCAGTTCTACAAAAATCTTCACTTGCTCCATTCTACTTTAGTTTGGAGTACATTTTCACTGTGGAAACTTTCAAATCAGGTGTCAGTGGCCGGACACGCCCCCTTTTGAAGAAAAAATTCTGTTCCAAAGTAGAACTGTTCTACCTGACTAGAACTGCAGAAAAAAAAATGTGCAGAATTACAAATTCTAAGATAGTCCGTTCTCCATCAGTTGCTCCTAAAAATCAGGCGCAAATCATGTGGAAACTTGGGCCCATAATTCTGTGCTTATGGAACAGGACTCACTGCAGGAGTAAGAGGCTATTGTGAAACCACAAATTATGTAGCTGATTTTCAGGGATTTGATGGGAGGTTACAGTCTTCATTTGTAGCATGTGTTAAGCAGCCAATGCCCACAATCCACCTCATTATTTTTTTGGAAGAAGGGATGATGACAATTGCTACTTGCTCATGATTTTGTGCATTAATTAGAGGGAAGTGGTTCGAACATGATTCCCGATATAATTTTTTCTTAAAACCTAGCAATTAGATGTTAACCAAGGCTCAATGATGGCACTCTCGCCTTTGAGTCAAAAGGTTGTGGGTTCAAGCCTCATTCCAGAGACTTGAGAACAAAATCTAGGCTGACACTTCAGCACAGTACTGAGGGAGTGCTGCATTGTCAGAGGTGTTGTCTTTTCAGATGAAAGTAAAAGATCCCACGGCACTATTTGAAGGGGAATTCTCCCTTGTGCCCTGGCCTATATTTATCCCTCAATCGATAACACTAAAATAGATTATCTGGTCATTATCACATCTTTGTGGGACCTTGCTGTGTGCAAACTGGCTGCCACATTTCCTACATTATAACATTGACAACACTTCAAAAGTATTTCACTGGCTGTAAAGTGCTTTGGGATGTCCTGAGGTTGTGAAAGGTGCTACATAAATGCAAGTTGTTTCTTTTAATTACTAGAATTTAGTCCCCAGTAGGGCAAAATTCCAGAAGCTAGTTTTGCTCTGGAATTAGACCAGTTCCCTGGCATTACAATGACAGGCAAGGGCAGAAAATCGGGCAGGGAGCTGTGGAACTAATGTTGGGGGGTTTAATTTGCCTGCACAAATATGAGCGGGCATATTATAATGATGTGCAAGTAATGGAAATGGGTCAGATGGCAAAAATTCTCATCACTTGACTATTGCAACATTGGATGCTAGAATGTGTACAGCGATGCTATGGTTTTCAGAGGGAGGAGATTAACATTACATTCCCTGAAGGGAGTGTAATTGATTGTTTAACGATTGATTACACTCCGTCTGCCCCAATATTTTTAAACTTGTGTAAAAAAAAAACATCCCTTTGGCTGCCCTAGTGGTAGCTGGCTATGCTGCTGATAAGAGACCCCTGATTTAGAGAATGTGCTTAAAAAAAGTAATTTGGTCCTGGTAAATATTATGGGTAAACGTTAATGATTCCTTTAGTTTAAAAAGTTTGGCCAAAATAAAAACATCCAGTCCCTTTCAGAAATTTCCAACCTGTGCAGATTTTTCCAAATCTACTTTCATTTTTCTCAGGGCACTTCCTTCCTCCATCCCTTTGCTTTTATCTTCATTATCTAGTTGATCGTGTGAAGTATTACCTGAAAATATGGATCATAATTATTAATTAACATATAGTCCAAGCTAGAGTTGTCACTTGTTCAGTTTTGGACTGAACAATCTGCTGAATGGACTAGCTGTAAACTAGTCACCAGCAATCAATTTTTAAAATAGCAATCCATTTTTTTCAGTCAACTTGTGTGCCTTATAATATGGAAGTATTAGTTATGAAAGTTTTCAATTAATTTTCATTGTCAACAAACAGTCCAGAAGACAGATCTTTTACTGAGTTGTACTGTCAGATAAATGACCTGCATACCCAGTGAGACTGTGAATAAGAAAAGCCCCAGACTGAATCGCTTCTTCAAACATACTGCCGACAGTTGCATATTGTGTAGAATGTACAGTGAACAGTAAGTTTAAAAACAAAACCATTTGTTTAGTGGCAGATTTCCCACTTGTGTTCTAATATCAACTGCGTAAACTGGAGAAGCCAAGCAGAGATCAGGCACTTCCTCGCAGTGGGAGGGAATCAGGGAACCATTATCAATGTCCTGCTTTTGGGCAACTCCCAGTGCTGGGGTTTGGAGCAGCATGGTTGTTGGAGCAGATTGTCTGCTGGTGTTTTTTTTTTTTAATTCGAAGCTCACAGCTCAAGGAATGGTTAGACATCTTGAGTTCCTCACTAGATAATCTTACTCTCCTCATCAAACTGTTTAGATGAAATCAACAGTATTTTTTTTAGTTTTCCCAATTTTCTATATCTTTTTCCTCCTAGAAACAGCGATTCCCATTCAGCTATGGTTTCAATGGGCACTCGAGTACCTTGCCCAAGCAACCATTGCACTGAGTGTTGGCAGTCTGGTGATTGGATGCTAATCAGGAATTTGGTACCCGACTGATTTTTCCCTCCCTAGCCTGAGGATGTGATCGAGGAGGATGGGGGTCCCAGGCTGGTAGCGGCTCAGATTGTTTGTGTGGGACCCAGAGGTACACTGCTGCCCTTCGAGACCCACAGAAATTATTTGACATTTACCTTTGGCGGGCCTCTTCAGTTCCATCGCTCGTGAAACTGGTCAGAGCCTATACTATGCCGACTCCGACTAGTTCTGGGCTGAAATGGCGATCGGGTACCTATTTACAACTTGGGCCTCAAATTTCCCAATTAAAAGGGGCCTATCCCCTGACTCTGCCGGGCGCTTTGGACATCTGGCAATAGGCCCCTTTCAAAATGGAGCCACTACATTACCAGTGTTAATGTGGTGCTAAGGTAATCGCCCCCATTTTGAGGCTGTTTATGACAGGCCAAGGTAGCCAAAATCGACATGTGACTCTGGGGAACTCTTCAAAATTGAGCGAAGTGAACTGTATTCCATCAACTTTATTAATGTTATTCAGTTTACCTGACTGCTGAGGTTTTGCTTCCGCTGTCAGTTTTTCTTCATCATTGAGCTGCTCATCATCTGTTTTCTTGTAGTAATAATAATCATCAGGGGGCCCAAACCGCTGGGAAAAACAAACCACAGCACAGGATAGAATACAGCACAGGATAGAATACAGCACAGGGCATGAAATACATCACAACACAGATCAGGAGAGCACAGGGCAGGAGATACAACACAGAGCAGCAAAGTACAGCACAGGCAAGAGATACGTCACAACATAGAGTAGCAAAGTACAGCATATGACATCACAGTACAGGAGAGTACAGCACAGTTACAGGAGACTACAGTGCCACACAGTGCAGTTTAGACAGTGGGATTATTTTAAGTCCAGGCATTTTACTCTTACTCCAGTCTTTTATTAAGAAATACATGGAATTGTTAAACATACATACCTTGTTTGGCCAAATGAAGCTAATGAATAAGATAACTGGCAGAGCAACGGTGAACACGTAGACTCCCCAGAGCCAAGGACGCTTATCTGCTGCCAAAAGCAGCTGCATGATCAAACCAGGCTGTGGACAACAGTGAAGAGCAGCAATTACCTCAGTCACTGATGAAAGAACACTCACACTCAAACTGCCAAAGTCACACCAAAGCACAACTATTAAACATACTGGGGGGAATTCTCTTCGGAACAGCATTTTGGTGGGGCAGGACTTAGATCCACCCCGCTGAATCTATCCCAAACCATTTTTCTAGTGTCGGGGTTCATTCCATATGAAGAACAGGCTCCCCGCCAGGGCAAACTGAGGAAACTCGAGGCAGCGAAGGAGCTCGAAAGGCCAGAAGTGCCCCGGAGGTCAGGAGTGCAGCTCCCAGTGGAGGGGCCTCCAGCAGGTAAATTCCGGGTCTGTCCTTTGAGAGAAAGAAAGAGAGAGGAGGCCGCTACAAATCATCGTCCCTCCATTTGGGGAACTCGGGGCCTTTACCTCTGCTTCCTGGGGCCTGTCGTCACCTTCCATATGGCTGCCCCAGTAAGCAATGGGAGAGAAATCCGCTGGGGACCAAGACCCGGCCACTAACATTATTTGCTTGTGGAGGGCGGGGAAGAAGCAGCCTGTGTGGCTCACTGGGGCAGTGAGGCAATGGGAGGCTTCACCGCCAGAATTTTCTGTCATTCTCCACTGTCATCCGATTTTGATTTTGGGCAGGAGCATGGAGAATGATTGCTCCCACTCGGACACACGATCAGACACCATCAGACATTATTAGAAACATTTGATCACAGGCACACTTTGACTCGGTGTAACACAATCCATCACAT
This sequence comes from Pristiophorus japonicus, assembly GCF_044704955.1. Classification (NCBI taxonomy): domain Eukaryota; kingdom Metazoa; phylum Chordata; class Chondrichthyes; family Pristiophoridae; genus Pristiophorus; species Pristiophorus japonicus. The sequence continues at coordinate 80,254,714 of NC_091982.1, read as the reverse complement.
TTACTTACTCCATCGGCATCGTAGATTGCCTTTGTCCGTGCCCATGTGTCTTTCACCCACTGCTTGACAACTTTCTCATCAGAAGATATAATAAAACTGTCAAACAGGATGTCAGCAGTCACTGACCATAGCTCAAGTCCCAGCGCGCCGATTGGAGTCATAAGGAATGGCTTTGTATCCTCAAAGTAGTCTGGGTTAGGAATCTTTCGGGGTGTCCAAACTCCCTATTGGAACAAAGTTGGAAAAATTGTTAGTCAATTTTGGTAGTTGAGATTTCTTGATTATGTTATGCAGAGGGAAAGAAGCATATGCTATAGAGATTACAAAAGCAAAATACTGCAGTTGCTGGAAACTGAAGTAAAAACAGAAAATGCTGGCAATACTCAGCAGGTCAGGCAGCATCCGTGGAGAGAGAAACTGAGTTTCAGGTTAAAGACCTTTCGTCATTACTGCTATAGAGATTATGTCATACTCTGGAAAGGGAGTGGGCTACAGTGAGTAAGTAGTGTGTGTTAGAGGGGGAATATGTTAAAAGGAAGTGTGTTCATGAAGAGTCATTTACTTCCAAGGTTTGTGTAAGGGAGGTGTGTTGCAAAATGGAGTTGTATGAAAGAGTAGAATGTTATAGAGTAAGTTACGGAGAGGTATATGTTACACAGAGGAGTTTGTTACACAGAATGGCATATTACAAAGATAGTTTTCTCTATCAGTTGTGATCACAATCACCGAGTTACAGGCATATAGTAAACAGGCAATTGTTTTTGATGCTTGTTATAGGCAGGCCAGTCAGATAGTTTAGATGGGTGTAGGTGGCCTTGTGAATCAGGGTGGGTGTCAGTAATGTAGAAAGGATTGGTACTGAGTTAGTATAAATAACTAGCTTGTTACAACCCACCTTTAACTAGGCATTATTTGAGATCTAATAAGGCTGATGTCTGCTATATCGGGTCCAAATACACTCAAAGCTCTTTTATGTTTAAAAGCTGCAGTCCCAATTCTATTGCATTGGCTGTAGTTAGAAAGGGAAACTGTCTGATTTACCTTCCATCATTTATTTGTGGGTCTTATAACTGTTACATTTACTGCTGTGGTTGTGCCAATAGGGAACAGTTGCAGGAGGCCAATTAGCAGACAGCACCATTAGGATGATATAGTCCTGTTCTCTCCAAACGAGTGCCACAATGTAAAAACATCTTGGGCCAGAATTTGCTGTCAAAATAACAGCGAGGCTAATGGCGCTCACTGTTATTTATGTGTAAATGGTACACCAACTTCAGGCGAGGAGGAGATGCGGAGTTAAACGTGAATATCCAAAAGTTGTTGTCCGAGTTTCGCCGCTCGTTGTTAGCTTTGCGAAAATGGTATTTTGCTATCTGCCTCATCATTGATGTGCATTGAATATCATGAAGTTGCTATATTTGCTCTGTAAAAACGAACTAAACCCACCGTAGATATTTAAAGCTAGTAGTTGGTAATGCAAGTACCCTTTTCATGACATGATCGTTGTTAATTACTGCCAATCAACCTCTCTTGCAGAGAATTAACCATTACAAGTGTGGAGTCTCATTCCTTCAGGTTTTGAATTTTTTAGGAAGATTTTAAAAATGTCAAGTTAATTTTTTTTTCTTTTTGTTTCTATTTTTCTCTCTCAAATCCAATTTTTCTTTCCCTTTCTTTTTCTGTAGCTGATTTGATGTTGAATTCACTCGCTTTAATTCACCTTCCTTCTCAGTCCTTCCGCTGTTTATTTCCCAATCCTTGAATCTTATTTGTTATGGACATGACGCCCTGTTTCCCTTGCAGATATCATTAGATGCCAAGCTTACAGCAAATTCTGGCCCCTTAATACACACCTGAATTCCTCTCTCTGTGAACAAAAATAATTTATTTTTGTCTTTCAAATTTTTTCTGCCTCCTCTTCTGAAAACATGCCTGACAGTTGCTACAGTATGATTCTGAGGGACTGGTGGCTCTTCAGTACCTTGCCCAAATGGCACTCCTCGTGTGTGAGCCCCAGTGAATGTCGTCAGGCTATTTGACTGTGTAAGACATTGTGGCCTAACCTGATCCTCACCTGATGCCCACACATGTACTTCTCAGTGGGATCTGTACAATAATCGGGGTGGGGTTTTAACTTCCCTGGTCCAGGGGCACCGAGACTATGTTATATCCAACTACTATTCCCAGCTGAGATCAGCTAAATCAATATGGGCTGAGAATCTAGCTTCCGATCTTCTGGTCTGAATGGCTCAGTAGCACACCATATAATGCATTTACCAGTAATCCATAACAGGAATTCTAAAGAGTGTCCAAATCCTTTAGCTAATGTAACTAATGTAAGAAAGACTACAACACTTGTGAGACTTGTTTCGCACAAAGACCTGCAGTGCAACATCAATGAATTTACCTTGTATTTGGGATTGTCAATCATTGGCATTTTCCATTTGCCCTTGTAGGCAGGGTTAGGTATTATGGGGGGTTTCCAGGTACCACAGCCTGTAGTCTTACATAAAGGATTTGGGATTTGGCGTTCTTCCCATTCACCATCCATTTCTATATCCCTGTAAAAGACATTAGTCATTCTGATACTAAAACAATTCCAGAATGTTAAAGAAAAATAAGGAAATAGCTGCATTCATGAGTATTAGGTACATCAAGTTTATTTGGTTTAAATATATTTTAAACTTATACCTCTGAACAATTTTTTGCATTCATCAAAGTAAGAAGTCTTTGCTGGGGTTGTGTTATCATCAAGGACTCCCAGATCAGGCGAACATGTGTTGGATTCAGACTAAAGCTCTCTCACATTATTATATGAGGCATTCTTGGGTCCAGTATAGTATTAGTAGTGCTTTGGTGAGGGATGAGGGCTATATCAGAGAATGTTACAATGAGTTTTGTGGGGTATATACAAGTGTTACAGTGAGTGGTGTGGAATATATGAAAGAATATTACAGCGAGGTTGTGGTGTAGACAGAAGACCGGTGAAAGGCGGGGTTGTACACTGGTCTGCCTGGGTGAGGTTATACTCATTAGCACTGCTTTGTGAAACTAACTGGGGTCTACAATCAGTCGATAATTATTCAGTACTCACCAGTCTTCAGGTTTTTTTGATTCAGGATCTGGAATATACTCTGGCTCCTCATCCAGCCAGTTATCTGGTTTCATAACTGTGGAATCTGGGATACTGCGCGGAGCATCCTCATCCCTATCATATAGAACATGGTGACATCCCTCAGCATGCTGCACGTATGAATATCTGACATATCTTCATATTATAAATTATTCAACGTGCACAAAGGTTTGTAAATAAAATACACTAACAGATAGAAACTTTACACATAACCAAGGACCTAGGTGAGGGATTTGAAATTAGTTGGAGAGGCCTGTTCTGAAACAGTGACTATAAGACAGCTGCTGGCTGTTATTTCTTTCCTCCTCCAGCTTTCAACATAAGAACATAAGAATTAGGAACAGGAGTAGGCCACCTAGCCCCTCGAGTCTGCTCCGCCATTCAACAAGATCATGGCTGATCTGGCCGTGGACTCAGCTCCACTTACCCGCCCGCTCCCCATAAACCTTAATTCCCTTATTAGTTAAAAATCTATCTATCTGTGACTTGAATACATTCAATGAGCTAGCCTCAACTGCTTCCTTGGGCAGAGAATTCCACAGATGCACAACCCTCTGGGAGAAGAAATTCCTTCTCAACTCGGTTTTAAATTGGCTCCCCCGTATTTTGAGGCTGTGCCCCCTAGTTCTAGTCTCCCCGACCGTGGAAACAACCTCTCTGCCTCTAGCTTGTCTATCCCTTTCATTATTTTAATTATTATTTCTTTCCACAATTGATGCCCACCTTCATGTCACCTTTGGTTCTTCTGCCAATCAGTTTAAATCTGTGTCCTCTGGTTCTCGACCCTTCCGCCAATGGGAACAATTTCTCTCCATCTACTCTGTTTAGACCCCTCAGAACTTTGAACAGATAAAAGGGAAAGATAACAAATATATTTCCCCGCCATGAAACATTTGAGAAAGTTCCTTGAACAGAAAGGATATTCCTTTTATACTGTTGCCTCTGGAAGGCTGAAATTAGGGGCGGGACGCTGTTGGAGGAATAGATGTCCACTTGTGGTCTCACGTATTGGGGGTGGAATGCTGACTGGATTCAAGGCCATTTCTAGTGTTGGGGACGGAGAGGGCTTGGGTGTACATCGATGTTTCCTCTACGCGGCTTGTTTATTTCAATGCGTGATCCTTTTAAATTTCTGCACATGCACAGTATTTCAAATGGATAAGCTTGTGAGTGGCCTGCGCGGTACGTTGCAGATTGCTGCACACGTGCGCAGCTTAGAGGGAACATTGGTATACACACAGACTACTATATAGGCACACAAACATTTTCTCTGAACCTGGGCTTGCTTAATTCTCACCAGTCATGTGGCTTCACTGACACTGGGTCAGGTATTCGATGCCTGTCATCCCAGTCTTCAGGTTTTTGATGGTTGGGATCATCAATTTCTTTGGGAGGGTTGACAGGGGGAGTCATGTCCTGAAGGAGGCTTCCTTTACTCACAGAGCTGTCATCTATCAGTATCTCAAAACTGTTGTCAGGTCTCAGAACTAAACCAATTATTTTTTTGAATTGTTATTAGATGGAGGGAAAGAGATAACAGAGATTAAGTCAAAGTGAGAAGTAATTTTAAGTACAACAATTATACATTATAATATGCCAATATATTACAATGTACTAATGATACCAAGGTGCAATAATGAACCCACTCATCAAAAATCTAAGCAACTGGGTTTTGGCACCTGTACTTTAATCTGCATTTGCTACAGGAAGCTTGGCTCTGTAGATTGCCTTGAAGGCCTTTTATATTACAATTTAATTATTATTTTCACCAATAGTTATCTAACAGAGAATTGGTGGATTGTTTAGTTACTATATTCAAATGTGTTTGGATCAGTAGGTATGTCTGTTCTTTGTGTTGTTTGATAATGAACGAATTCATCGTTAATAAGGACTTTGAATGAATGATATCTCACATAGGAAGCCTGCAAGTTTTAATCTAATCCTAAACCATTGAGGGTGCTTCCTTAATGACTGCTACCACTCTCATGCAACTGATTGTGTTAGAATGATTAAGAGAATAGTGTTACTCAGTGTGTATAGGTGAGGTCTTGTGTCGATGAAGTAACTCTGGAGGTCCACGTCTGGTTGCCTGGCATGCTTCTCCTTGTATACACCTGTTACTGGATCTCTGTGTCTGAAGATGAAGTGCAATTTATAGTCCTGGCCGCACATGTCTGGTCCAAACATGATAGTGTAAGGGGTTTTGTCAAAGAACTTGCTCTGTAAAAAAAAAAAAGTGTTAGAACACTTAACGAACACAAGAAAGAAGTCATGAAAAAGGGCCATTGTGAGGGAATCAGCCAGCATGTGCAGAACCCACTTGGAACTATTTTGAAAAAGGGCCATTCCAATCACGCAGATTGTGAGGGAATCAGCCAGCATGTGCAGAACCCACTTGGAACTATTTTAACTGTGTTCCTTTCTCAATGTCAAGCTGGTACCCATCTGCTCCCTGAAAAAATTGACAGTGCGATATCAACGGTAATCAATGATTGACAGTCTAGAATCAACAGAAATCACCGATCAACATAGTAGGAGGTCAATAGTAATCATCCATTGACATAGACTGGGATTGACGGTAATCATCCATATCTTACTGAAACGTATAAGATACTGAGGGGGCTCGGCAAGGTGGATGCAGAGGGGATGTTTCCCCTTGTGGGGGGATCTAGAACTAGGGGCGTAGTTTCAGAATAAGGGGTCGTCCATTTAGAACTGAGATGAGGAAGAATTTCTTCTCTCATATGTTTGTAAATCTGTGGAATTCTCTGCCCCAGAGAGCTGTGGAGGCTGGGTCATTGAATATATTTAAGATGGAGAGAGACAGACTTTTGAACGATAAGTTGAGGGTTATGGGGAGCAGGCAGGGAAGTGGAGCTGAGTCCAAGATCAGATCAGCCACGATCTTATTAACTGGCGGAACAGGCTCGAGGGGCCAAATGGCCTACTCCTGCTCCTATTTCTTATGTTCTTATGACATTCTGGGATTGACAGTAATCATCCATTGACACAGTCTGGGATTGACGGTAATGCTCCATTGACACAGTCTGGGATTGACGGTAATCATCCATTGATACAGTCTGGGACTGAAACTAATCGTCCATTGACACAGCCTGGGATTGAAGGTCATCACTGACTAAAGCAATTTGGAATCGATGGCAATCATCAACTGACAGTTCGTGAATGACAGTGATTACCAAGCAACACAGGCCAGGATTGATAGTCATCACTGACTGACACGTCTGCGAATTATAGTAATCACCGAGTTTGGTGACCTCTTTTGGCTTTGTCAGGTGACTGGTCAATGCATTGTGGGATTGCATCGGTACATGAAGCAGCAATAAGATTCCCAGCCTTGGTAACAGTAGTTCCTCGGTGTTTTTTTCCACTGCTAGTTAGTCTGATGGTCTCTGGGAAGTGCAGCTACTTCCACTTTTACTACTACTACTACTATTTGCATTTATATATTAATTTTATCTAGAAAAAATGTCCATCTAAACATTAGAGCTAGAGAGACGCAGCAAATAAATAACAAAATATTTATTGTCCTGGATGCTGTTCTTTCTCAATACCCAGCTGTATTCAGCAATGAAGTGCGTCGCACTACAGCGCACACAAAAGGAACTTAACCTGACCCTGCCACTTCTCAACTGGACGACTTACCAGGTCGAGCTGATCATCTTCAGAGAGAAGCTTCAGGTATGCACCACCGCACTGGATTCCATCCTGGAAATGTACCTCGTACCTGCAGGAGAAAATGAGGAAGGATACCAGCACATATAACAGTGACACTTCTGTCTGTTCTTTTGTTATTCAATATTCTTCCTTTTCCTGTTCTCCGGTTTCCACTCATTAAACACCATTTACTGGCCAGGAGGGAAGGTAGGGTGCTGTTCTCAGGCTCTGCCAGTGCATCTCTCTAACTCTCTCCTAGGAGCTAAAACAGCAACCATCAGTGAAACTCCCTCTGTTTTTTCTGTCTCCCTGTGGGGAAGTGTCCAGCCTCCAGTCAGTGACTCCCCTGATACTGCTGCCAACATTGGAAACTGAGTGTGAGGATTCGTGGGCACAAAGCTGAACTGAGCCAATAAATGCAGTGACACAGAATCATAAAATGATACAGCATAGAAGGAGGCTATTCAGCCCATCATGCCTGGGCCGGCTTTGAAAGAGCTATCCAATTAATCCCACCCTCCCTGTTCTTTCCCCATAAGCACAGAAACAGGCCATTTGGCCCAACCAGTCCATGCCGGCATTTATGCTCCACTTGAGCCTCCTCCTGTCTTTCCTCATCTAACTATTAGTATAACCCTCTCCCTTCTCCCTCATATGCTTATCTAACAGCCCCTTAAATGCATCTATATTATTCGCTTCAACCACTCCCTGTGGTAGCGAGTTCCACATTGTCACCACTCTCTGGGTAAAGAAGATTCTTCTGAATTTCTATTTGATTTCATGGTGACTATCTTTTATTGATGGCTCCTAGTTATGTTCTTCCCCACAAGTGGAAACATTCTCTATCAAAACCTTTCATAATTTTAAAGACCTCTATTGGGTCACCCCTCAGCCTTCTCTTTCAAGAGAAAAGAGACCCAGTCTGTTTATCCTTTCCTGATAGATATACCGTCGCATTTCTGGTATTGTCCTTGTCCTTGTAAATCTTCTCTGCACCCTCTCCAATGCATCTATGTCCTTTTTCTAATATGGTGACTAGAATTGTACGCAGTACTCCAAGTGTGGTCTAACCAAGATTCGATACAAATTTAGCATAACTTCACTATTTTTCAATTCTATCCCTCTAAAAAATAAACTTAGTGCTTGGTTTGTTTTGTTTATGGCCTTGATAATCTGTGTCACTACTTTTAATGATTTGTAGATTTGTAATCTGAGATTTCTGCTCCTCTATCCCACCCAGACTTGAACCTTCCATTTAATAAGTGACCTCCCTATTCTTTCTACCAAAATGTAATACCTCACATTTATCTGTGTTGAAATTCATTTGCCAATTATATGCCCATTCTGCAAGTTTATTATTATTATGGATTTTCACATTTAACTGCACATTTGTGGGCGCCAGAGGTTGCTGCCAGCTTTACACAGTAATACCTGCAAACTTTTCCACTTCAAGTATTTAACAAATTCTCTTTTGAAAGTTATTATTGAATCTGCTTTGATCACCCTTTCAGGCAGTTCATTCCAGATCATAACACCTCGCTGCGTAAATATTTATTCCTCATGTCGCCTCAGGCTCTTTTGTCAATTACCTTACAACTGTGTCCACTGGTTACCAACCAGTGAAATTACATCCTTTGTGACTGTGACAAAGATAAACTATCCCTCCTCGTCCTCCTGCACCTGTCTGCAGCCTTTGACATGGTTGACCACTCCATCTTCCTCTAACGCCTCCACCATGGTCCAGCTGGGTGAGACTGCACTCGCCTGGTTCCATTCCTATCTATCTAATCATAGCCAGAAAATCTCCTGCAATGGCTTCTCTTCCCACTCCCGCATTGTTACCTCTAAGGATCTGTCCTTAGCCCCCTCTTATTTCTCTTCTATATGCTGCCCCTTGGGGATATCACCCGAAAACATGGGAGTCAGTTTCCACATGTACGCTGCCGACACCCAGCTCTACCTCACCACCACTTCTGTCGATCCTCTCTAAATTGTCAGATTACTTGTCCAACATCCAGTACTGGATGAGCAGAAATTTTCTCCAGTTAAATATTGGGAAGACCGAAGCCATTGTCTTTGATCCCCGCCACAAACTGCGTTCCCTAGCCACTGACTCCATCCCTCTCCCTCGCATCTATCTGAGGCTAAACCAGACTGTTTGCAACTTACGCATCATATTCGACCTTGAAATGAGCTTCCGGCCACACATCCGTGGCATAACTAAAACCGCTTATTTCCACCTCCGTAACCTTGCCCGTCTCCACCCCTGCCTCAGCTCATGTGCTGCTGAAACCTTCATCCATGCCTTTGTTACCTCCTAGACTTGACTACTCCAACGCACTTCTGGCTGGCCTCCCACAATCTACCCTACATAAATTTAAGGTCATCCAAAACTCCGCAGCCCGTGTCCTAACTCACACCAAGCCCCATTCACCCATCACTCCTGTGCTCGCTGAACTACATTAGCTCCCAGTTAAGCAACGTCTCAATTTCAAAATTCTCATCCTTGTTTACAAATCCCTCCATGACCTAGCCCCTCCCTATCTCTGTAATCTCTTTCAGCCTCACAACCCCATGAGATGTTTGCATTCCTCAAAGTCTGCCCTCTTGAGCATCCCTGATAATAACTGCTCAACCATCGGTGGTCGTGGCTTCAGCTGCCTGGGCGCCAAGCTCTGGAACACCCTCCCTAAACCTCTCCACCTCTCTACCTCTCTTTCCTCCTTTAAGACGCTCCTTAAAACCTACCTCTTTGACTAAGCTTTTGGTCATCTGCTGTAATTTCTTCTTATGTGGCTCGGTGTCAAATTTATTTGTTTAGTCTTATAACACGGCTATGAAGCGCCTTGGGACGTTTTACTACGTTAAAAGCGCTATATAAATAAAAGTTGTTGTTATTGTTGTTGATGACCCTTCTTCCACTGGAAAAAGTTCTCCTTATTTACTCTATCAAAACCGATCATGATTTTGAACACCTCTATCAAATCTCCCCTAACCTTCTCTGTTCTAAGAAGAACAACTCCAGTTTCTCTAGTCTCATCCCTCATGCCACTCTAGTAAAGCCTCTTTCTGGCCGGGCTGCCTGTGACCAACTCATCCGGCTGCGATACCAGTAAAGGTAACTCCAATCCACATCCATCTGCAGTCTCTTGCCGTCCCTTTGTCACTGACCATCACAGCGTCGGCTTGGCCACAATGCAAAAATAAAACCCAACACAAAATAAACATTCTAAACTAAATTTATAAATGAAACCATACCATATTGCACACAAATGTAAACTAATCACCTTTGCGCAATCCGTAAGTGGCTGCCTTCCATGTTCCTTTGTTTGTCCCAGTGCTCCTACACAGTGCCACCCCAGTGGCTGCAGCATGGCTTAAAGGGTTGACGGTGGATTGGCAATGGCAGACATTTAAAGATCACATGGATGAACTTCAACAATTGTACATCCCTGTCTGGCATAAAAATAAAACGGGGAAGGTGGCTCAACCGTGGCTAACAAGGGAAATTAGGGATAGTGTTAAATCCAAGAAAGAGGCATATAAATTGGCCAGAAAAAGCAGCAAACCTGAGGACTGGGAGAAATTTAGAAATTCAGCAGAGGAGGACAAAGGGCTTACTTAAGAGGGGGAAAATAGAGTATGAGAGTAAGCTTGCAGGGAACATAAAAACTGACTGCAAAAGCTTCTATAGATACGTGAGGACAAATGTAGGTCCCTTGCAGTCAGAATGAGGTGAATTTATAAAGGGAACAAAGAAATGGCAGACCAACTGAACAAATACTTTGGTTCTGTCTTCACTAAGGAAGACAGAAATAACCTTCCGGAAATACTAGGGGACCGAGGGTCTAGCGAGAAGGTGGAACTGAGGGAAATCCTTATTAGTCAGGAAATTGTGTTGGAGAAATTGATGGGATTGAAGGCCGATAAATCCTCAGGGCCTGATAGTCTGCATCCCAGAGTACTTAAGGAAGTGGCCCTAGAAATAGTGGATGCATTGGTGGTCATTTTCCAACATTCTACAGACTCTCGATCAGTTTCTATGGATTGGAGGGTAGCTAATGTAACCCCACTTTTTAAAAAAGGAGGGAGAGAGAAAACAGGGAATTATAGACCGGTTAGCCTGACATCGGTAGTGGGGAAAATGTTGGAATCAATTATTAAAGATGTAATAGCAGCGCATTTGGAAAGCAGTGACAGGATCGGTCCAAGTCAGCATGGAATTATGAAAGGGAAATCATGCTTGACAAATCTTCTTGAATTTTTTGAGGATGCAACTAGTACAGTGGATAAGGGAGAACCAGTGGATGTGGTGTATTTGGACTTTCAAAAGGCTTTTGACAAGTTCCCACACAAAAGATTAGTGTGCAAAATTAAAGCACATGGTATAGGGGGTAATGTATTGACGTGGATAGAGAACTGGTTGGCAGACAGGAAGCAAAGAGTAGGAATAAACGGGTCCTTTTCAGAATGGCAGGCAGTGACGAGTGCGGTACCGCAAGGTTCAGTGCTGGGCCCCCAGCTATTTACAATATACATTAATGATTTGGATTAAGGAATTGAATGTAATATCTCCAAGTTTGCAGATGACACTAAGCTGGGTGGCAGTGTGAACTGTGAGGAGGATGCTAAGAGGTTGCAGGGTGACTTGGACAGGTTAGGTGAGTGGGCAAATGCATGGCAGATGCAGTATAATGTAGATAAATGTGAGGTTATCCACTTTGGTGGCAAAAACAGGGAGGCGGAATAGTATCTGAATGGTGACAGATTAGGAAAAGGGAAGGTGCAACGAGACCTGGATGTCATGGTACATCAGTCATTGAAAGTTGGCATGCAGGTACAGCAGGCGGTGAAGGCGGCAAATGGCATGTTGGCCTTCATAGCGAGAGGATTTGAGTATAGGAGCAGGGAGGTCTTACTGCAGTTGTATAGGGCCTTGGTGAGGCCATACCTTGAATATTGTGTACAGTTTTGGTCTCCTAATCTGAGGAAGGACATTCTTGCTATTGAGGGAGTGCAGAGAAGCTTCACTAGACTGATTGCCGGGATGGCAGGACTGACATATGAGGAAAGACTGGATCGACTAGGCTCATATTCACTGGAATTTAGAAGAATGAGAGGGGATCTCACAGAAACATATAAAATTCTGACGGGATTGGACAGGTTAGATGCAGGAAGAATGTTCCTGATGTTGGGGAAGTCCAGAACCAGGGATCACAGTCTAAGGATAAGGGGTAAGCCATTTAGCACCGAGATGAGGAGAAACTTCTTCACTCAGATAATTGTGAACCTGTGGAATTCTCTACCACAAAAATTTGTTGAGGCCAGTTCGTTAGATATATTCAAAAGGGAGTTAGATGTGGCCCTTACGGCTAAAGGGATCAAGGGTATGGAGAGAAAGCAGGGATGGGGTACTGAAGTTGCATGATCAGCCATGATTATATTGAATGGTGGTGCAGGCTCGAAGGGCCGAATGGCCTACTCCTGCTCCTATTTTCTATGTTTCTATGGCTGATGGAAGGCTACTAACTTTCAGTGGGATAGACTGCAGATGACCAAGGAGGACGACCTCGAGCAGCTCTGGGACTAGAAGGCCTGGCTTTAGATTGCACCATCTCAGTATGAGCGGCAGCAGTTTGGGCTGGCTGGCTAACAGGTAACAGCAAGGGCGGAGTGGCACGATAGGAGGATGACTGCTGTAATTCTGAGAGAGGACAGCAGGTTCCTGCTCCATGGAGTCACTGCCATTCCTCTGGGGTGGTGCCTCAGCAATCCTAGTAATCTGTTGGAGGACAGTTTGCTGGACTGGTGACCGCAGACACATTGGCAGCAGTCTAAGCTTGCGTGGTAGTAAGCTGAGCTTGCATGACTTCAGTTTAAGCTTCCATAGCAGCACCCAGACATTGGGTGGCTTCTGTTTATGCTGCAATAGAAGCTAAAACATCAGCCATCGGACATTGCATCCTGGTTGGATCCGCAAGAGTGCTAATGGAATTGGTCATCACTTCTATGCTGGAAAAGATGGGCTCCAAGCTTTGCGCAATGCCCTGTCCCAAGTTGGTGCCGAACTCCGCTATGCTACTTGACATTGCAAGCAGGCTTGCTGATGCACCAAATATTTCATTCTGCATACCCAACAGCCGCCTTCTATAGCTTGCCCCATTGAATTGCTCATCTGAGTCCCCTGCAGCAGAACTCATGTGCAACCTCACCCTCCGGGGAGCTGGAAATTGCGCTACGCTTGCCTCCTGCCCTGGCTGCAGGCCACTCATGCCAGGTGTCTCACCACGTGCAGATCTCACAGCTAAGCTATCTAAAGTACGCAGAGTGTCAGTATCTGAGATGGTGGCTGCGAGTATGTAATCGAGTGACGGTGCTGTGTCTTCCTCATCCTACTCCTGCTCCTAGTTCTTATGTTTTTATGTTGTAGACTTGTGTATTAAAAATGGGCACTTGGACGAGGGACTGGAGGGCATTTGGTGTCCTTGCACTTTACAATTAGTTCTGGATACCAGAGAGTAGTGGTCCTGTTTAATTGTGAAAACATTCATCAGATGCTTTATGTGTCACTAATAATGAACAGAGGCTTTGAATGTAAATAGAATACTCACTGCACAATGAGAGGCAGATCTTTGAAATAGATGGGTCTCTGCAAGTGGGTAGCAATGGCATGATGTTTGGCTCGGGACTTCAACACCAGTCCTTTGTTTCCTGGAATTTTCTGATCATAAGATTCTTCTACAGCCCATGTTCCTGCAATTCAATAACTGATTTAGTAACTGGAGCACTCGATGTTATAAACACTGTACCATACAGTAGATCACACTACATGCATTACAATATTTCACACCGTACCGTACAGTATCAAATACTGTACCATACAGTACAGTATCCCAGACTTGTGCTGGGATGCAATAGTACAGTAGCACACACTACCATACAATATAGTATATACAGACTGCACCATTCAGTACAGTGTCACACACATACTAAGCCATAGAATACAGCATCAAGTACACGTTACAAATGACCCGTGGTTCCTTATCATTATCCAGTGACGCTTACTGGGAAATGTTTGCAACAGACATTGGGGTCAATTTGAACTTGTATCACCTGGCATTAATGGGATGATAATGGCCTCAATATGGAGTCTTTAGCCCACCCCAGACGATGCAGCTGGCGCCATTTTGAAAGGGGCCTACCGCTGGATGCCCAAAGCACCTGTCCGTTTCAGGCAGTAGTCCCATTTCACTGCCACTTTGAGTGTGAACAACTGGCCACTCCTCCGGTCGGTCGGCCACAACTTAATATTGGATCCCATTGAGTGAGGACAGGATCTGGATCATCTGTAGTGCCACCCATGGTCAAATTGCAGTCCTATAATCATTGTTTAGGCTCATACATGAAAAACGGCCACTTACATGAAGTAATGGAAAGCTGTTGGTGCCTCTGGAATTGTACCACAGCAAAGGTCATAACTTTCAGGAGAGGAGGAGAAAAATTGGAGAAAATTATCACAAGAAGTTTCAGACTGCTTGGCTGTTTGACTCTTTCACCAATGGAGTTGATGGCCAAATTGTGGAAAAATAACAGCAAACAGATAACTGAATTTAAAATGCATCAATAAGGCAACAGTTTCAATCACTCAGATGAGGACAGGATATTTCCACAATGTAGAAAGATGAATGGTTAGGCTAAAGCAGCTAGATGAGATATGGGGCCGATTTTCATCAAGGCCTCCGACTGCCCAAGTGCCGTCGATGGCCGGCGAGGTACCGGACGGTACTTTGGGCGGGATATTCATCGCCGAGTTCCCTTGAAGGTCAGTGGGCGGCAAATGGAGGACATACACCGCCAATTTGGGCGGCAGCGGGCGGGAGGTCTCATTCTCGACGGCAGAGGCGCTTGCCACCCAAGTGTCGCCGAGGATGGAGTCGGGCCCACGGAGGGTCAAAGACCTGAAAAGAAAATCAACAGTAAAAAATAAAAAAACTATCCGAAGATCTTCAGGGGACCCTATGCAGGTAAGTCGCTGTTGAAAAAATGTTTTAAAATATTCACTTGCCTTTTTTTCAGGTTCTTCATACTTACCGTTGGGGACAGACCAGCCTCCTCGCAGCAGTCCACCCCTGTTCTGCCGCCGAGTCCCACCGACTCCTGCCCACAGGAATCTGGGAGCTCGGCGGGCGGGAGGTCAGTTGTGCCACTCGGCCGTCCGCTGATGTCAGCGGGCAGTTCCCGGCGGCACTCTCCTCCCGCCCGCTCCAGGCCATCTCCAAAGTGACACTGGGCGGATCTTCACAAGGAATGTCGGCAGTAGCGGGCGGTGAGTTGATGGATTTTGGCCCCATTGACTCCAAGTACACAATCAAGTGTACACGATGAACAATTGCCTGTACATATGTATATACATTAAGTCTACATAAGCGGCAGTTGGGGAGAGGCGGGAGCAGCGTCGGAGCGGCCTATAAAAGGCCCAGCGGGAGCTCGAGTACCAGCGGCAGTTGGGGAGAGGCGGGAGCAGCGTCGGAGCGGCCTATAAAAGGCCCAGCGGGAGCTCGAGTACCAGCGGCAGTTGGGGAGAGGCGGGAGCAGCGTCGGAGCGGCCAATAAAAGGCCCAGCGGGAGCTCGAGTACCAGCGGCAGTTGGGGAGAGGCGGGAGCAGCGTCGGAGCGGCCTATAAAAGGCGACCGGTGCAGCTACAGTGGGAGAGAAAGCAAAATAGAAGTAGAAAGGAATCAAAAGGTGACGTCACAGCCAATGGGGTAAGTGATTGGCTGGTGATTGGTGAGTAGCTTTTCTTTTTATCTTTTATATCAGTAAGTGAACTGTAACATTGTTATTACCAATTTAAGGGTATCTAAGGGTTAAGGCATGGCAGGAGAGCTCGGTCACGTGATATGCTCCTCCTGTACCATGTGGGAACTCAGGGACACTTCCGGTGTCCCTGACGACTACGTGTGTGAGAAGTGTATCCGCCTCGAGCTCCTGACGGTCCACGTTGCGGAATTGGAGCTGAGGGTGGATTCACTCTGGAGCATCCACAATGCTGAGAATGACGTGAGTATCACGTGTAGTGAGTTGGTCTTACCGCAGGAGAAGGGTCCACAGCCAGATAGGGAATGGAAGACCAGCAGGAAGAGCAGTGCAAGGAAGGTAGTGCAGGGATCCCCTGTGGTCATCCCCCTGCAAAACAGATACACCGTTTTGAGTACTGTTGGGGGGGATGACTCATCAGGGGAGGGCAGCAGCAGCCAAGTTCATGGCACCGGGAGGGCAAAAAAAAGAGTGGGAGCGCGATAGTGATAGGGGATTCAATGGTGAGGGGAATAGATAGGCGTTTCTGCGGCCGCAACCGAGACTCCAGGATGGTATGTTGCCTCCCTGGTGCAAGGGTCAAGGATGACTCGGAGCGGGTGCAGGACATTCTGAAATGGGAGGGAGAACAGCCAGTTGTCGTGGTGCACATTGGTACCAACGACATAGGTAAAAAAAGGGATGAGGTCCTACGAAACGAATTTAAGGAGCTAGGAGCTAAATTAAAAAGTAGGACCTCAAAAGTAGTAATCTCGGGATTGCTACCAGTGCCACGTGCTAGTCAGAGTAGGAATCGCAGGATAGCGCAGATGAATACGTGGCTTGAGCAGTGGTGCAGCATGGAGGGATTCAAATTCCTGGGGCATTGGAACCGGTTCTGGGGGAGGTGGGACCAGTACAAACCGGACGGTCTGCACCTGGGCAGGACCGGAACCAATGTCCCAGGGGGAGTGTTTGCTAGTGCTGTTGGGGAGGAGTTAAACTAATATGGAAGGGGGATGGGAACCAATGCAGGGAGACAAAAGGGAGGCAGAGGCAGAGGCAGGAGACGGAGGGGAGATGGGGGGGGGGGGGTGGGGTGCGGAGAGGCCCGGGGCGGGGAACAGGAAGGGCCACTGTGCGGCAGAATTCTAAAAGGACAAAGGGTGTTAAAAAAACAAGCCTGAAGGCTTTGTGTCTTAATGCAAGGAGTATCCGCAATAAGGTGGATGAATTAACTGTGCAAATAGATGTTAACAAATATGATGTGATTGGGATTACGGAGACGTGGCTCCAGGATGATCAGGGCTGGGAACTCAACATCCAGGGATATTCAACATTCAGGAAGGATAGAATAAAAGGAAAAGGAGGTGGGGTAGCATTGCTGGTTAAAGAGGAGATTAATGCAATAGTTAGGAAAGACATTAGCTTGGATGATGTGGAATCTATATGGGTAGAGCTGCAGAACACCAAAGGGCAAAAAACATTAGTGGGAGTTGTGTACAGACCTCCAAACAGTAGTAGTGATGTTGGGGAGGGCATCAAACAGGAAATTAGAGGTGCATGCAATAAAGGTGCAGCACTTATAATGGGTGACTTTAATATGCACATAGATTGGGCTAGCCAAACTGGAAGCAAGATGGTGGAGGAGGATTTCCTGGAGTGCATAAGGGATGGTTTCCTAGACCAATATGTCGAGGAACCAACTAGGGGGGAGGCCATCTTAGACTGGGTGTTGTGTAATGAGAGAGGACTAATTAGCAATCTCATTGTGCGAGGCCCCTTGGGGAAGAGTGACCATAATATGGTGGAATTCTGCATTAGGATGGAGAATGATACAGTTAATTCAGAGACCATGGTCCAGAACTTAAAGAAGGGTAACTTTGAAGGTATGAGGCATGAATTGGCTAGGATAGATTGGCGAATGATACTTAAGGGGTTGACTGTGGATGGGCAATGGCAGACATTTAGAGACCGCATGGATGAATTACAACAATTGTACATTCCTGTCTGGCGTAAAAATAAAAAAGGGAAGGTGGCTCAACCGTGGCTATCTAGGGAAATCAGGGATAGTATTAAAGCCAAGGAAGTGGCATACAAATTGGCCAGAAATAGCAGCGAACCTGGGGACTGGGAGAAATTTAGAACTCAGCAGAGGAGGACAAAGGGTTTGATTAGGGCAGGGAAAATGGAGTACGAGAAGAAGCTTGCAGGGAACATTAAGGCGGATTGCAAAAGTTTC
The DNA here is from genome assembly GCF_044704955.1 of Pristiophorus japonicus. Classification (NCBI taxonomy): domain Eukaryota; kingdom Metazoa; phylum Chordata; class Chondrichthyes; family Pristiophoridae; genus Pristiophorus; species Pristiophorus japonicus. The sequence goes on along the minus strand of NC_091982.1, from coordinate 80,236,867 downwards.
TATAGGTATGTAAAGAGAAAAAGGTTAGTAAAGACAAACGTAGGTCCCCTGCAGTCAGAATCGGGGGAAGTCATAACGGGGAACAAAGAAATGGCAGACCAATTGAACAAGTACTTTGGTTCAGTATTCACTAAGGAGGACACAAACAACCTTCCGGATATAAAAGGGGTCAGAGGGTCTAGTGGGGAGGAGGAACTGAGGGAAATCTTTATTAGTCGGGAAATTGTGTTGGGGAAATTGATGGGATTGAAGGCCGATAAATCCCCAGGGCCTGATGGACTGCATCCCAGAGTACTTAAGGAGGTGGCCTTGGAAATAGCGGATTCATTGACAGTCATTTTCCAACATTCCATTGACTCTGGATCAGTTCCTATCGAGTGGAGGGTAGCCAATGTAACCCCACTTTTTAAAAAAGGAGGGAGAGAGAAAACAGGGAATTATAGACCGGTCAGCCTGACCTCAGTAGTGGGTAAAATGATGGAATCAATTATTAAGGATGTCATAGCAGCGCATTTGGAAAATGGTGACATGATAGGTCCAAGTCAGCATGGATTTGTGAAAGGGAAATCATGCTTGACAAATCTTCTGGAATTTTTTGAGGATGTTTCCAGTAAAGTGGACAAAGGAGAACCAGTTGATGTGGTATATTTGGACTTTCAGAAGGCTTTCGACAAGGTCCCACACAAGAGATTAATGTGCAAAGTTAAAGCACATGGGATTGGGGGTAGTGTGCTGACGTGGATTGAGAACTGGTTGTCAGACAGGAAGCAAAGAGTAGGAGTAAATGGGGACTTTTCAGAATGGCAGGCAGTGACTAGTGGGGTACCGCAAGGTTCTGTGCTGGGGCCCCAGCTGTTTACATTGTACATTAATGATTTAGACGAGGGGATTAAATGTAGTATCTCCAAATTTGTGGATGACACTAAGTTGGGTGGCAGTGTGAGCTGCGAGGAGGATGCTATGAGGCTGCAGAGTGACTTGGATAGGTTAGGTGAGTGGGCAAATGCATGGCAGATGAAGTATAATGTGGATAAATGTGAGGTTATCCACTTTGGTGGTAAAAACAGAGAGGCAGACTATTATCTGAATGGTGACAGATTAGGAAAAGGGAAGGTGCAACGAGACCTGGGTGTCATGGTACATCAGTCATTGAAGGTTGGCATGCAGGTACAGCAGGCGGTTAAGAAAGCAAATGGCATGTTGGCCTTCATAGCGAGGGGATTTGAGTACAGGGGCAGGGAGGTGTTGCTACAGTTGTACAGGGCCTTGGTGAGGCCACACCTGGAATATTGTGTACAATTTTGGTCTCCTAACTTGAGGAAGGACATTCTTGCTATTGAGGGAGTGCAGCGAAGATTCACCAGATTGATTCCCGGGATGGTGGGACTGACCTATCAAGAAAGACTGGATTAACTGGGCTTGTATTCACTGGAGTTCAGAAGAATGAGAGGGGACCTCATAGAAACGTTTAAAATTCTGACGGGTTTAGACAGGTTAGATGGAGGAAGAATGTTCCCAATGTTGGGGAAGTCCAGAACCAGGGGTCACAGTCTTAGGATAAGGGGTAAGCCATTTAGGACCGAGATGAGGAGAGACTTCTTCACCCAGAGAGTGGTGAGCCTGTGGAATTCTCTGCCACAGAAAGTGGTTGGGGCCGGTTCACTAAATATGTTCAAAAGGGAGTTGGATGAAGTCCTTACTACTTGGGGGATCAAGGGGTATGGCGAGAAAGCAGGAAGGGGGTACTGAAGTTTCATGTTCAGCCATGAACTCATTGAATGGTGGTGCAAGCTAGAAGGGCTGAATGGCCTACTCCTGCACCTATTTTCTATGTTTCTATGTTTCTATAACATCAGCTGATATGAGAACTTGATTCAAGAGCAGGGAATGAATCAACAAACAAAGATGTTATAAAGTGTTCTTGTGTAAAAGGTAGCCAGGCTTCCACATGATCTAAAGAATCAGAGATAAAGCATAAAGTAAATTAATTCTCAGTAATGACTCCACTTGTATTTCAGAGAAAAGATATTTCTTACCTTCATATTTGATGTCGTCAGTGTCATCCTTTTTTGCTTCAGACTCTACCCACCTGAAGAAAGGAATGTAAAATCTTTCAGCTGTTGTGTGACGAACACAGCATATGTTCCCCAGAATACTGACACATCTCCTAGCTGTACCTGTGTTGCTCTTTAAAAGTATGCCTCTGTGAAGTGTGCATCACTGGTCTGTGGTCAGCTTACCTCCCATTAATCCCTCCCCCTTTTTATCAGACACACCTACTCCCCACTTCAAGGTGCAGATTAGAAACTTGCCATTTAGAGAATCGCATTGTACAAATCTCTGTCCCACCATTCTATGTGCAGTGTTTATAAACTACCCTACCATGACACTTCAACCTTGCAATGAGCCATCCTCAGATATGCCCACCTTTCACATTATTTACCAGCTAATAGGGCAAGGCAGCCCACAGCCTCTTCATAAAAGGCTAACAAGATGCTTAGAGCCGCTTTGATTGAGAGAGAAATATCTCCCCAAACCTCCGATTTTCCCGCAGGTCCCTGATCGCCGCCTCCACCCTGCCGGCCTTCGTTGTTCCCAATCGTTCTCCAGGCGGCACCATGATGTTCCCTCCTTCCATAAGAACATAAACATAAGAACATAAGAAATAGGAGCAGGAGTAAGACATTTGGCTCCTCGAGCTTGCTCCGTCATTCGATAATATCATGGCTGATCTGATCATGGACTCAGCTCCACTTCCCTGCCTGCTCCCCTTGACTACCTCATCATTCAAAAATCTGTCTCTCTACACTTTAAATATATTCAATGACCCAGCCTCCACAGTTCTCTGGGGTAAAGAATACCACAGATTCACGACCCTCTGAGAGAAGAAATTCCTCATCATCTCCGTTTCAAATGGGCAACCCCTTATTCTGAAACTACGTCCCCTAATTCTAGATTCCCCATGAGGGGAAACAGCCTCTCTGCATCTTACCTGTCAAGCTCCCTCATAATCTTATACATTTCAATAAGATCACCTCTCATTCTTCTAAACTTCAATGAGTATAGGCCCAATCTACTCAACCTTTCTTCATAAGACAACCCCTTCATCTCAGGAATCAACCTAGTGAACCATCTCTGAACAGCCTCCAATACAAGTATATCCCTCCTTAAATAAGGAGACCAAAACTGAACGCAGTACTCCAGGTGTGGTTTCACCAACGCCCTGTACAGTTGTAGCAAGACTTCCCTACTTTTATACTCCATCCCCCTTGCAATAGAGGCCAACATTGCATTTGCCTTCCTAATTACTTGCTGTACCTGCATGCTAACTTTTTGTGTTTCATGTACAAGAACCCCCAGATCTCTCTGTACTGCAGCATTTTGTGATCTCCATTTAAATAATAATTTGCTTTTTTATTTTACCTACCAAAGTGGATAACCTCATATTTTCCCATATTATGGGCTCAAATTTGGCCCACCCCTTTTTTCAGCGCGCTCACCAGAGATGCGGCAACTTTGTGGGCCGAAAATCTCTCCCGATTCTGGCCACTGTGTTGCCTCTCCTGAGGCTTGGCGCGGCGTGGCCAGTCGATTGGGGGGGGCGGAGCTAGGGCCCTGCGTGAAAAACAGTGCCGCCAGCTGGCTGCATGCGCATTAAGAGCGTTCGCGCATGCGCAGTAGCTCCTGCCGACGATGATGATGATGCAGCATGGGACCCAATGCATCCCGCCCCTATCCCGGGCCGAGTGGTCTGCCGCACAGGCCAGCCCGCTGCCTTCCCGGGCTAAGGCTACAACAAACAGGTTTGTGCGGTGGAGAGTTTTGATTGGGGAGGGGGGGGAAGAGTTTTGATCCGGGGGGTCCTTAACCCTGTTGATGAAAATACCTTCCTATATAAGAACATAATAATTACAAGCAGGAGGTATTTCTATTTTTTGTTTGGAGATTTGAAAAAATTATGTAAATATGTTTTGTCTCTTTACTTTTATTTTTATAGTTTAAGCTTCCATGAATGCTTCTGTTGTATAGTAAATTAACTTTGCGAAGTTTGTCATTAAGGGCCCAAGTTTCCACAAGTGAAAAAACGGGCGCCCCTCCGAGCTGGGCGCCCGTTTTTCGCGCCTAAAACGGCACCTAAAAAAAAAAATCGCGATTCTGGAGCGTTCTGCAGCTCCTTGTCTGTTTGGCGCGGCGCCCAGGGGGGCAGAGCCTACACTTGCGCCGATTTTGTAAGTGGGAGGGGGCGGGTACTATTTAAATTAGTTTTTTTCCTGCCGGCAACGCTGCGCGTGCGCGTTGGAGCGTTCGCGCATGCTCCGTGTGAAAAAAACATTGGCACTCGGCCATTTTTGTAGTTCTTTGTAGCTGTTTAATTTTTGAACATTTTTTTAATAAAAGCACATTAGCACTTGCAGCCTTCTCACTGTCTCCTCCCCCCCCCCCCCCGCGGGAAAGAACGGGCGCCTCCTCTCCCCCCGCTGCGGGAAGAACGGGCGCCTCCCCCCCCCCCCCCGCGGGAAGAACGGGCGCCTCCCCCCCCCTCTCCCCGTGGGAAGAACGGGCGCCCCCCCCCCGCGGGAAAGAACGGGCGCCTCCTCTCCCCCCGCTGCGGGAAGAACGGGCGCCTCCCCCCCCCCCCCCCCCCCCCGCGGGAAGAACGGGCGCCTCCCCCCCCCTCTCCCCGTGGGAAGAACGGGCGCCCCCCCCCCCTCTCCCCGCGGGAAGAACGGGCGCCTCCTCCTCCCCCCCCCCCCCCCCCTGCCCCGCGGGAAAAACAGGCGCCTCAGGCTGACTGCAGCATTCTCTGTGCCTGAAGCACTTTCACACAGGTAGGAAGAAGGTTTATTGAATCTTTTCTTTGCTTATAAATGTTTATTCAGGTTGGATTTATTTGTATTATATTTGTAGAAGTATAAATAAGGATTTATTGTAGAATTTAATGAGTTCCCTTCCCCCCCCCCCTCCCCCCCCACCCACCTCGTTCTGGACGCCTAATTTGTAACCTGCGCCTGATTTTTTAATGTGTAGAACAGGTTTTTTCAGTTCTACAAAAATCTTCACTTGCTCCATTCTAACTTAGTTTGGAGTACGTTTTCACTGTGGAAACTTTGAAATCAGGTGTCAGTGGCCGGACATGCCCCCTTTTGAAGAAAAAATTCTGTTCCAAAGTAGAATTGTTCTACCTGACTAGAACTGCAGAAAAAAAAATGTGGAGAATTGCGATTTCTAAGATAGTCCGTTCTCCACCAGTTGTTCCTAAAAAATCAGGCGCAAATCATGTGAAAATTTGGAACCATAATGTCCTGTATAGCTGTTTGATCCTAGTCACATTCTTAAGTCAAGTCATTAGTACTAACCTGCGCTGATTTCTTAACTCTCCGCAAGGGTTTTCTGTGCGGCCACAAGTGGCCACATACGCTGGCCTAAGTTAGTTTGGAGTAACCATTAGCTGTCCAAAGTGGCCTAAATGGCCACGGGCGTAGGTGGCTGGTAACGCCCCCTTTTGAAAAAAACTAAACTGAACTTAAAAAAAAAATACTATCTAACTCACTTGCACTGATGCAAATTGAATGTACAAAATGGGGATTTTTAAGATACTCCGGAACAATCAAGTTGCTCCAAAAAAAACGGAGCAACTCCTCGGCAATTTTGAGCCCTATACTCCCAACTGCCAAATTTTTGCCCACTCATTTAGCCTTTCTATATCCTTTTGCAGATTTTTTGCGTCCCCCTCACAACATGCTTTCCCACCCATCTTTGTATCATCAGCAAATTTGGCTACATTACAACTCGGTCCCTTCATCCAAATCATTAATATAGATTGTAAATAGTTGAGGCCTACGATCCTTGTGGCACCCCATTAGTTACAATTTGCCAACCTGAAAATGACCCATTTATCCCGACTCTGTTTTCTGTTAATTAGCCAATCCTCTATCCACGCTAATATATTACCCCTAACCCCGTGAGCTCTTATCTTGTGCGGTAACCTTTTATGTGGCACCTTACCGAATGCCTTCTGGAAATCCAAATACACTACATCTTCTGGTTCCCCTTTATCCACTCTGCTCGTTACATCCTCAAAGAACTCTAGCAAATTAGTCAAAAATGATTTCCCTTTCATAAAACCATGCTGACTCTGCTTGACTGTATTATGATTTTCTAAATGTCCTGCTACTACTTCCTTAATAATGGACTCCAGCATTTTCCCAATGACAGATGTTTGGTTAACTGGTCTATAGTTTCCTGCTTTCTGTCTCCCTCCCTTCTTAAATAGGACGTTACATTTGCAGTTTTCCAATCTGCTGCGATCTCTCCAGAATCCAGGAAATTTTGGTAGATTATAGCCAATGCATCCACTATCTCTGCAGCCACTTCTTTTAAGGTACTAGGCTCCGGCCATCATGTCCAGGGAACTTGTCCACCTTTAGTCCCATTAGTTTGCCTAGTACTTTTTCTCTAATGATAGTGATTGTTTTAAGTTCCCACTTCCCCATAGTCCCTTGATTATCTAGTATTGGAATGCTTTTAGTGTCTTCTCCTGTGAAGACCAATACAAAATATTTGTTCAAAGCATCTGCCATTTCCCTATTTCCCATTATTAGTTCCCCAGTCTCATTCTCTAAGGGATCAACGTTTACTTTGCCTACTCTCTTTTCATCATAGGCAGTCCCTCGAGTCGGGCATGACTTGCTTCCACGCCAAAAAGTTCACAGATGTTTCAATGAAGGACCTAATATTCCAGGTCCCGAAATAAATCTTGAAGGGTGGAAGATGCCTTTGCGTGGATTTTTTTAATGTGTGTTGGCCGTTGCACAACCACCACACGGGCTTGACAGAGCTAGGTCTTGGTCCAATGGCAAGGGTTATCCAAGACGACTGGAGACCAGCTCTGCTGCACGGACCTAGTGCGCAAACATATCACACTATGGGCTGGCTCGTGCTGGCCCTGAGCCCTCGCCTCTTCTGGGCCCTGAACTCACGCCTCTCCTTGGCCCCGATCACGTCCCTCTACAATCTCTCGCCGCTCCTTCGCCCCCGACCTCGTCACTCCTGCAGTACCTGCCCGTGCTCCAATCAGTGACCTGAATCTTGGTGACGTCCAATCCATTCACCCTCTTCGCTGCCGTTGCTCTCCTGCTCCAGTACGTGCTGTTCCCTGGAGTGGTACGCCGCCACGCTGCTCCTTCCGCTCCCCCACCTGCTCCGATGGTGCTCACAGGCCAGCGGCCACGCAGACTGCTTACCATGCACAAACTGACTGCTGTGTTTCCCTAAATTACAACAGTGAGTACACTTCAAAAGTATTTCATTGAGTGTAAACACTTCTGAGGACATCCTCAGGTTGTGAAAGTTGTCATATAAATGCAATTTCTTTCTTTGGATACAAGATTATCAACTGGGGGTAGCCACCTCAGAATCATTTTTACTCGTCTGATTTTAGTGACCAGAAGGGTTGATTGAGAACTTTAGGCCTTTCCAGCCCATTCCTGCATCCTGACCATTTTACCTCTGCTCTCGCGAGAGGTGAATGATCTTGACTCTCTTTTATATACCTGTAGAAGCTCCTACTGTCTGTTTTTATATTTCTCGCTAGTTTACTCTCATTATCTTCTCGCTCTTAATTATTTTTTTAGTCGTCCTTTGCTGGTTTCTAAAAATGTCCCAATCCTCTGGCCTACCACTAATTTTCGCAACATTGTATACATTTGTTTTCAATTTGATACCATCCTTTACTTCCTTAGTTAGCCACAAATGGTTCATCCTTCTCTTAGACTCTTTCTTTTTCACTGGAATATATCTTTGCTGAGAGTTATTAAATATCTCCTTAAATGTCTGCCACTGCTTATCTACCGTCTTACCCTTTAATCTATTTTAACAGTCCACTTTTAGCCAACTCTGTCTTCACACCTTTGTAATTGCCTTTATTAAGTTCAGGATACTAGTTTGAGACCCAAGTTTCTCACCCTCAAACTGAATTTGAAATTCTAACATGCTATGATCACTCTTCCCTAGAGGATCCTTTACTGTGAGATCATTAATTAATCCTATCTCATTACACATTATCAGATCTAAAATAGTCTGCTCCCTGGTTGGTTCCACAACGTATTGTTCTAAGAAACCATCCCGCATATACTCTATGAACTCTTCCTCAAGGCTACCTTGCCAATTTGATTTGTCCAATCTATATGAAGATTAAAATCGCCCATGATTATTGCAGTACCTTTCTTACAAGCCTCCATTATTTCTTGATTTATGCTCTGTCCTACACTGTAGCTGCTGTTAGGAGGCCTATAGCCTACTCCCACCAGTGACTTCCCTCCCGATCATCTTCAGGCCGCCCCTCAATGTTCTCTCCACCTCCCATCAATCATCTTCAGGGCCTCCCTGATGTTATCTCCCTACCCCACCGCCAATCGTTCTTCCCTTCCGTCCGATCATTTTCCAGACCCCTCAACGTTCTCTCCCTCCCCCCACCAATCATTCTCCTCCTCCCCCTCCAATCGTTCTCCCCCTCTCTCCGATCGTTCTCCAGACCCCTCAATATTTTCTCCCTCCCACACTCGATCCCTTGATGATGGTCCCCAATGATCTCTCTCTCCCACTCCGATCCATTTATGCCAACCCCGTTTTGTCCCACCCCCATCCCCTGATGCCAGCCCTGTGGACTCCCTCCTCCGTTAAATTTGGCAAGGCCTGCGGGGAACCCGTTCTTCCTGGTTTCCCGACTACTTCCGAGCCCTGCCGCTCTCAACCCGCCTCTTGATTAAAATTCCGGCCAATGAACAGGCAGATGAGCAAAGAATGTTGCTCCTTATAAAATTGTGGTCATTCGAGCTTGAGGGAATCTATAATTTATGGCATCAAAGTGGGAGTCAGTAAAGCATGGTTATTGTTATTAATCTTTAAAGATTTAAGGGACGAAATTCAATTACATTCGTTTGGTGACAGTAGACAAGGCAAGGCGGGACTTTCTGCGGCCGGCGCGGAAATCCATTCTGGCCGCGAAATTCTGGTTACCGCCCCTCACAGGAAGTGGAGCGCAATGTCACACGCTCCACTTCCTTTTCGGGGCACCACGCATGCCGATGACATCATCAGCGGAGCCGCAGCGGCTGGAGCATTACTGGTGGGGCGCGGCGCTAACTTTTTCGCGCCTCTGCTAACTCTGCAATTTCGCAGGAGCCGGTAGTGCCCCCTGCCCACCCCGGGCAAAAATAGCTTTGCGTTCCCCCCGGAGGCGCTTATGGGAAGCACAGAACAGGGGAATTTCAGCCCCTTAGTTAGGAAAATAGTTAACATTCTATGTTTCTACCATTGACATTACGGCGAAGAATTTCCGTTTTAGGCGCAATCAGCAATCTGGGCGTGAATCGTGCTCAAAATTGTACAAGTTTTCAGAAGTGCTTTTTTCCCTCAATTTTCCACTCAAACACATTTTCATATCGGCGAATGTAATATCTGCCATGAACCAGCGCAATTGGGCAGCGTCTTAGAATGTAATTTAAAAAAAAACATTTGTATTAAAAAATATACCTTGATATATTTAAGTGCGGTAATCTGGTGCAGCTTTGTTGATACAGCTGAAAATGGGTTTATCATAAATAAAATAAGGGGACGAAATTGCATCGCGCCAGTGTTGCAGGGCGGTAACCTCCAAACCCGGGCATTTTTGCACCCAGTCCGTAAGTTCCGCCCTCTCGGTGAATTGGGTCATAGTGTCCCCGAAATGACGCAGGGTGCTGTCTCAGGCGCTCCGCCTCATTTCGGTAGCGCTCCCGGGGCAGTGCCACACTGAACGCGTGAGTGCTCCGTGTAACGCTAACGTGCCACAACCCCCCCCCCCTTCATTTAAAAGGGGAGGACTGCTGCGGACTCTGCAGCCCCTTTGGTGGGCACGGCACCCAAGAGAAAGTGCCGGGCTGCATGATGGCGGCCCAGCCGAACCAACGGCCGCCATTGTTGGGCCAACAAAAAAGTCAGCCGACATAAAAACTTGCCAGCCGCAGCGCAAATGCCCTCCCCTCTAAGGGGCACCCCGATGGCCCCCGTACAGTAGTTTTGCACCTTGCAAAGCAGTCGTGAACATCGCACCACGCTAGCCTCGCGTCCCGCGATAAACATTCGGCGTGCCCAGGGCGCTAATTGGGGAGCGCAGCGCAAACCCATTATCGCTCCCACAATGATTGGGGCAATTTCGGGGAGGTGCTTACGCTGCCGGCCCCTCGGCGAAAAGGGGTATGCACCCTGTTAGCGTCTCCTGGAGGCGCTAACAGGCCTTTCTCAAAGGGGGCAATTTCGCCCCCTAAACATATTTAATCAGTGTGTCTAGTCCACCAGCTCCAAGTAACCCGATTTGAAATAACTGAAAATAACTTAAAAAAACTCTACAAAACCATGTGCTAGTTATATTAGTGTAACTAGTAGTCAGTTTCTTAGTAAGCTTAAAAAAAATGTAAAAGCTTTTTAAAATGTGCCTATTAGTGTCTTTGCATCCAAACATTTTTTTAAGAGCCTCTTTGAATTGGAGATGTTTATTGCAACCTTGGATAAGTCTAACTCAAAGAAATAATTGACCCTTTATTCTTAACATTACTAATTACCAGCAAATGAGAGGGAAAATCTTCTTATGCTTGGGCATAAAGGATTACCTGGGTAGAGCACATAGGGGAATGTGGGGAAGATTGCTTGCCCATAATGGAGCCCGTACAATATTCAGTCAATTTAACGTAATGGGCAGTATATCGTGAAGGCTCCATTTATGGGTGCACAATTCTCCCTGCCCATTTTTTCTCCATGTGCTTTTTGCAGGTGATCTTTTACACCCAAGAGCAGTAAGAGAAAACATTCACACTGGTACAGGCTGAGTGTAGATATTGCAAGTATCTATCATGGTCCACAAAAGACCAGTTTCCAACCAATCTTATCTATACTGACATAAGCAGAACATCTTATTTTGGCCCTAATCACCAATCCGCCCCTCTTGCATGAACTCCACAGTACTAATGTTGTGAGAGAAGGGATTCAGAAACCCAATTGCACTATCTTACTACCCAACTGGAAAATTAAGTAACTGGCTTTTACACTGAACCGTGCTTAGCATGAGACAGTGCAGTTCTTAACTGCATCTAACCCATTCATCTGAATGATCAAATGTTTGGTACTTTAATAGTTACAGAATACAGTGTTGGTACATTTCTCTCAATTCAATTGATTCCACCAAAAGATTCCATTAGTCAGAGAGATCCTACACGGGTAAACTAATCACACAGAGTTAAACAGACTCACATAAACAATTCCCATGCAGGCAGTGAGATCAAATATGGAGGCAAACTTACCCTTTGAGACCATCTGTGTCGAAGGAGGCCACCAGGTAGACATCACCAGCAGGCTTTGGTGGCTTATAAACAATCTGAAAAAAAGTACAATAAAAAGAGAGTGCATCTGTTGGAGGAGTGGTGGGCATGGCACTGAAGTGCAGCTATGTGCTTTAGAAACGTTCTTGTCTATGGGTGATTCAATGGCTTGGGCTAGGATCACTGTTATATTGTAGAGCCACCACTTGGCATTACCTTACAGTGAACTCAGAGACTCAGCCTATGTCCAAGGACTTTCCTTAAGGTGGAAGAGAAGACCAAAGATACAAGCCTCTTAAACAATCTTATGCATCACCTGGCAGCTAATAGTGCAGTACCAAACACATGGATTCAATACAACAGTAAAAGCAAATTTTAATGGCTTTCCTGATGGTAATCCACTACCTGGTTTACAATAGTGTCATAGGTTCATAGGGTGGTCACAGGTTCAATTCCTGATCTATACTGAGTTAGCTGACAGGGTTTTATGACTGGTGCAAAGTCAGGCAGAGTTCATGCTCCTGATTTTGAATTCTATCAGTGATCGATAGTAATCACCATTTCAACTGGCATGAAGGATTCACTGCCAGCTGCTGTGGTGTCACTGTACGAATATTCAAATATTCACAGGAGATGCTCTACAAAATTCAAGAGTTATTGCCCGATGAGGGGGTTATCCATGGAACACTTGAGCTACTAATATATCTAACTGTACAAGACAAGCTCTCACCCCGTTTGGACGAGTAGGCTCTGCATCTTCTTGAAACTCCTCATTTTTCTCTGAATCGTCATCAACATCTTGAGCATACACCAGAGCTAGTCCATTGGTCCCAAGATACAAAAACAACAGCAACCGCATGGTATCTTGTGAAAGTGAAGCAATCAATTTGTCAGTAGATGGTGGCACAGTCATTATCCCCTCACATATTCCTCCTTTAGCCTATCACATAACAGTTCCCCTGACAAACCTACCCCCGCCTCACACATGCCCTCTTCCATTCTCACGTAACCCCTCGACCAGCCTCACACAACCTTTGCTGTCTGAAGCAAAGTAAAAACTTTAGCATTACAGGATCATTTTCTGGAGACTCCTCTCCTGGCATAAAGTGTCACTCAACAGGAGTGAGGTCAGAAAATTGGGAGCACAGCAAATTAGGCTTACTGACCTCTGTGCATAATTATCTGATCTGTGCTCTTATGGAAAAAAACTTTGGGAACAGAAGGGGTAATTTCAATGGGATAAAAATCAAGAAGGTTCTCCAATGCGTGAGCAATCTGCTCTGCCAGGTTACCATGCAATGGAGTTGAAAATTACCCCCAGAGTCTCTGAAAAAGTACCACTTTAAACTGTAAGTTTAAATATAGGAGCTTTATTTGGGCATTTGATACTGGGAAAACTCTCCTTCCACTGTATTTTTTTTGTTGTTTTCTGTTGCTGGAGAATGAGAAAAACCAAAAGAAACACTAAGAATTACCAGCCCAGTTCATGAAGCTGAGCAAGTGAGAGTTCACGCTCTGCACACAAGACTCCCACGCAACATGCATGTTCTTTAGCATGTGTTTTCTGTTTTTATGCTGAATGAACTATAAAATACAGCCCGGAATTTGCAGTTAGCAGCGAAATGAAGTTGTTTGCTGCTGGCCCCGATGTATGCTTCGCACAAGGATCTCTCGGTTTCCCGACCTTCATTTCAAATCAACGAACTGCAGTGGGGATCCCCTTGTGTGAACTGCTGTGACGTCAACAGGCTGTCTAAGTAGCCAATCAAAAGGCAGAATTCTTACAGATAACAAACAAGGAAGTGAGTAAGCTCTTAAAATTCTAACATTTTAAAATAGGTCGAGAGAGCAAAACAAAGATTGGGACTCTCACAATGGGAAAAGGCAAACCCCAAATAAAGATGGCCAAACTTATCAAAAAAAATTTTAAAAAACACTGTCAAAACCCCAGTTACACCTGATCTCTTTGGATCTAACTTTTAGTGGGGAATTTTAAAGCGTACTTACTGCAGAAGAACCAAAGTTTTTGTCAGTTTCAGTGATTTGACTGATTGCCGGCTCTGTGGGGGGAGGAGGGGGGCAGTGCAGCCTGTTTCAGATCAACTCAGGATTTCTATCCCAAAGTTGTGGTCCGCTTTAAAGGCAGATTGATGGCGAACGCTGTAAGTTCACCATCATCCTGACCGCAAATTCCAGACTGAGTACATTTCAAGCAGGGTTCAGTGGGACCTGCACTGTCTCACTGTCACTTTGGGGCTGAAATTCATCACTCACTACCCGCTGCCGTCGACTGCCGCCCACTGCCGCTGACATTGCTCTTCTTGATCCGCTCAGTGCCACTTTCGAGGTGGCCTGGAGTGGGTGAGAGGGGAGAGCTGCCGGGAACCGCCTGCTGACGTCAGCGGAAGGCCGAGTGGCGCAACTGACCTCCCGCCCGCCGAGCTCCCAGATTCCGGTAGGCGGGAGTTGGCAGGACTCGGCGGCAGAACGGGGGTGGACCGCTGCATGGAGGCTGGTCTGTTCCCGACGGTAAGCAGGAAGAACCTGAAAAAAAGGTAAGTGAACATTTTAAACTTTTTTTTCAACAGCGACTTACCTGCATGGGGTCCCCTGGAGGTCTTCGGATAGTTTTACAAATTTTTTATTGGTGATTTTCTTTTCCAGCTCTTTGACCCTCCGTGGGCCCGATTCCATCCTTGGCGGCACTTGGGCGGCAAGTGCCTCTGCTGCTGAGAATGAGACCTCCCGCCCGCTGCCGCCCAGATTGGTGGCATACGTCATCCATTTGCAACCTGCCGACCTTTGAGGGACCTCGGCCATTATATCCTGCCCAAAGTACCGTCTGGTAGCTCAGCGGCTATCGGCGGCACTTGGCCAGGCGGAGGCCTTGATGACAATCAGCCCCAATTCGTTTCAAATTGCCCAGATAACTGTGTCTAAATAACGACTGGTTGTGATTCATACAGCCATTAGAAATCTGTAACAATCGTTGTGATGCAAATTTAGACAAATTGAAAACAAAGAATGATTTATCAAAATCACCTGCAAAAACAAGGTACGTAGTTTGCTGTGGCGGGGTAGCTAACGGCATTTGCCATTTGTTAGACTTATCCTTGCACATTTAGGTATTTAAAGTTTCCAGGTGGCAAGTTGCTGAAAGTGCAAGCTGATAACGTTGCAGCGAGGGAAACTAGGCATCTGGGACCTTGATGAACAGTGCAAGCTACTCTATGTCTCCTTAACCAATCAGATTGAAGGGTTGTGAAATTAACAGCACAAGGACTGAAAAGGAAGTATAAATTAGAGTGGGTGAATTCAATGTCAAATCAGGTACAGGTACAGAAATAAATGTTGGGACTAAAGGGGACTAGCACTTGCGAAACCCTGCATGCTGTGGAGATTTAAATCCACAGAGTGCGTCTTTTGTCAATGACCAATTCCCCGCCCGGTGGCCAGCCTGATTGACAAGCTTGGTTTCTGCGGGGAGCACTCCCAGGCCACAGGATCAGGTAGGTCCAATCCTTGACCCGGTGGGAAGGTTCCGATCCCTGACCCCGGGAAGGTGAGGGGGACGGGGGAGGAGTGAGTTCCGACCCCGGGAGGAGGGGGTCTGATGGTGGGGGTGCTTGGGGGGCCGGGAGGAAGCACTCCTGGCCCACACGGAGTGCTTCCCGAGGCTGGCCTCGCCTCGCTGTAGATGCCGGGTTTCATGAGGCCCGAGAAATCCAGCCAGCCACTGTTAAACCTATAAATCAGCCTCATTAACAATATAAAATGTCGACCCCTTGTCTCATCTCAAGAAAACCCAGAATTCAGCGGGTTGGAGTAGGCTTCCTGACACTGTTTGATATTTTGCCCATTTAACTCCCCATCTGTACTCAATCCCATCTGCTCACATGTGTTAAAATTCACCCCAAAGAGAGGGCAATAAGGATTGGATTAAGAGAGCGAGTAAAAAGAGACAGAAAGGTAAAGTAATTTTTTTTTTTAATTTGACATTTTTTAAATCAACAACAATTAAAAGACTCCACACTTGTAATAGTTAATTTCCAGTGTATGGGAGGTTGTTTGGCAGTAATTAACACTTAGCACATTGTTAAAAGGGTACTTAGACTGAAATGCACAAGGTTTAACTTTCTGTGGTCAGTTTAGTTCACATCTACCACGCAAATACAGCAACTTCACGCTGTTCAATGGTGAGTCAGATAGCGAGATGTGAAGCTAAAGGCAGAGCGACGCAACTCAGACAGCAACTTTTGGACATCCGTGTTTATACTCAAATTCTGGCCCTATGTCTTATTATTGAGTTGCCTCCATTAGATTTTCAGAGAATCATAGCAATTTTACAGCACGGAAGGAGGCCATTTGAGCCCATCGAGTCCGCGCCGGCCAACAAGAGGCGATCTAGCCTAATCCCACTTTCCAGCTCTAGTTCCGAAGCCCTGCAAGTTATAGCACTTAAAGTGTACATCCAATTTTTTTTAAAATGTGGTGAGGGTTTCTGCTTCTCCCACCCTTTCAGACAGTGAGTTCCAGACCCCCACAACCCGCTGGATGAGGAAAATTCCCCTCTAAACCTTCTACGAATTACTTTAAATTTATGCCTCCTGGTTGTTGATCCTTCTGCTAAGGGAAATAGATCCTTTCCATCCACTATAGCTAGGCCCCTCATAATTTTATACACCTCAATGAGGTCGCCTCTCAGCCTCCTCTGTTCCAAGGAAAACAAATCCAGCCTATCCAATCTGTCCTCATAACTAAGATTCTCCATTCCTGGCAACATCCTCGTAAATCTCCTCTGTATCTTCTCTAGTGCAATCACATCTTTCCTGTAATGTGGTGACCAGAACTGCACGCAGTACTCTAGCTGTGGCCTAACTAGTGTTTTATACAGTTCAAGCATAACCCTCCTGTTCTTGTATAGTATGCCTCGGCTAATAAAGGCAAGCATTCCGGATGCGTTCTTAACCACCCTATCTACCTGTGCTGCTACCTTAAGGGATCTGTGGACATGCACTCCCAGGTCCCTTTGTTCCTCTACACTTCTCAGTGTCCCACCATTTAATGTGTATTCCCTTGCCTTGTTAGTCCTCCCCAAATGCATTACCTCACACTTCTCCAAATTGAATTCCATTTGTCACTGTGCTGCCCACCTGACCAGTTGATTGATATCTTCCTGCAGTCTACAGCTTTCTTCTTCAGTATCAACCACATTTTGCTTCAATCATAATTTCTTCCCATCCAATATTAACTTTTATTCCCACTCCCTTGATGGCCTTGGTACTAATTCTCCCCTTTCTGATAAATAAATAATATACCCTATTTAAATTGGCCTGAATACATGAAAGGTGGATGCGGCTGCCTTTGTCTCCTCCATGGGCTTGTCCGCTCCCGGGTGACTCTGGAGAAAGAGCACGCGCCGTCTGCCGGTATACTTGAGGCCGTCCGTGACCGGTGGGCACTGTAGCACTGGAGTGTGTAGTCGACATGGCTAAGAATATTATTTAAGTTTATGTTTCCTTTGTTTTTATGGTTAAGTTCTTTTATTAGTTGTGCCCCTCTCAAAAGGTATATCCTTATTGGTTATTTTAGGAAAGACACCATAATTTTAAAATAAATACACAAAGGGGTTGCCGAGGTAACTGAGCACTTGTTACTGTGAAGCCAGTCAGTGAAGGAGCAGGAGTCTCTCTTGGTGAGAGAGACCTCACTGTTTCTGTTTCTAACATGGTTGTAGTAAAGAGAGTTGATGACACAATGTTATAATTGTTATGTTATCCCATTTAACCGTGACGTTATTCCCCCTCTGTTTCCAAATAAGGAGCACCAGTAAGCAAAAGGAACAATAATCTACACCTACTTTTAGTCTTAATTCTTGCCAAAATGTGTTCCGGGTATCCGCTGTTTCCAGCTGTCCTTCGTAATCCTGAGGCACTCCTCACAAACACTGCTGCACAAAACAGGCCCGAGCTGCTTCTAACTTCTCAACCTTTGCCCCCGGCAACCAGAGTGAACTGTCACCAGGTGGAGCCATGGCAACCAGCCAAGAATGGAGTGTGCATCCGGCCTGCTCACCTCATTCATTTGAAGTGAGTCTCATTTAGCTTAAACATGTCACACATTTTAAAGTACAGTATCTCACTGAAAAATACAATTTAGTTCCAGTAATTTAAAATTTAAATGCATTTGCCATCTATATCACTTTTTTACCATATAAATTTCACTCCTCACCTTCTACAGAAATTGCATTCTCTATACACATCTGGAGAGATCGGCACCTGGTCACTTTCTGTACTAGGAAAACTATGTAAGTGCTGATGTTTTTGTGATATTATAACATCTGAGGAATCCCACATGCGGATACCCTGCTCCTGGGTGGTATAAAAGCTTTGACTCACTTGCAGATGTTAATTTGTTTATCCCAGGCTGGCACTCGGTCTTGCACAACACACAACATTTTAAATATTTGTCCTTGTCTTCAAGCCTTTCCATGGCCTCATCCTATCCTATCTCTCCAATCTCCTCCAGCTTTCTATCCCTACACCCCCTCAGTCCTCCGACTCTGCCTTTTGCGCTTACGCCTCTCTTTGCTTCACCATTAGTGGCAGGGCCTTCAGCTACCTTGGCCCTATTCTTTGAAACACCCTGCCTACACCCTCCAACTCTTCCTTCTCTCTGCTAACCTTTAAAAATCTTCATAAAGCCCATAATTTTGATTAGTCACCCCTCCTGACTCTGGCTCAGCGGTTTTCCTTTACTCCATTTATCTATATATTTTTCTTCTCTTTTCTACATAAGGTGCCTTGGGATTTTTTCTATGTTAAAGGTGCTGTATAAATGCAAATTGCAAATGTAATATGGTTATGTCTCTCAGATTTTTTTTAAAGAAGTATAATTTCAACTGTTCAATATATCATTTGACAGACGGGGTCTACTTGGTGGACAGTTGGAGGTGCTGTGAAGAGAGTTGATGGCACAATGTTATAGCTGTTATGTTATCACATTTAACAGTGACATAAAATCAACCCCAATCTCCTTTTAAGATTTTAAAATTCTCATCCTTGATATCAAATCCCTCCATGGCCTCGCCCCTCCTTATCTCTGTAATTTCCTCCAGCCCTATAATCCCGCAAGACCTCTGCGCTCTGCCTATTCTGGCCTTTTGAACAGCCTCGATTTTCCACCATTGGTGGAGGTCGTGCCATCAGCTGCCTAGGTCCTAAGCTCTGGAATCCCCTCCCTAAACCTCTCCTCCTCTGTCCTCCTTTAAGGTGCTCCTTAAAACCTACCTCTTTGACCAAGCTTTTGGTCATCTGTGTTAACATCTCCTTATATGGCTGTGTCAAATTTTGTTTTATTTTTGCCAACGTTTTATTATGTTAAAGGCGCTATATTAATATAAGATGTTGTCCAGTTAACACTAATTGAAGGATAAGTCCTAAATCAGAACACTGAGATCTGTTCGTTTCAGTAATTTGGGATATCTAGGAATTAATGGGATCAGGGATATAGCCTTTTTTGGGATCTCCAAAGCTTCATGGTATAAACAGATGCAGTCCAAGAACACAAAAGTTTGGACCTCCCTGCATATACAATTCTACAGTTACCCAGTCAGCAGACAGGTAAGTTAGTCTGAGCCGGCTGCTAATTTCACTCGTGCGTACCTCTAGGAAGTCTCAGGGAGCAGTACAAGTGCTCTTCCCCCTTCTGCTGGATGCAGGTCTGTCACTGTATAACACCGGGGTACAGTACTGGTGAGTACAGGTCTGTCTGTATAACACCGGGGTACAGTACTGGTGGGTACAGGTCTGTCTGTATAACACCGGGGTACAGTACTGCTGTATAACACCGGGGTACAGTACTGGTGAGTACAGGTCTGTCGTATAACACCGGGGCACAGTACTGGCTGTATAACACCGGGGTACAGTACTGGTGGGTACAGGTCTGTCTGTATAATACTGGGGTATAGTACTGGCTGTATATACCGGGGTACAGTACTGGTGGGTACAGGTCTGTCTGCATAACACTGTGGTACAGTACTGGTGAGTACAGGTCTGTCTGTATAACTGTGGTACAGTACTGGTGGGTACAGGTCTGTCTGTATAACACTGGGGTACAGTACTGGCTGTATAACACCGGGATACAGTACTGATGGGTACATGTCTGTGTAACACTGGGGTACAGTACTGGTGGGTACAGGTCTGCCTGTATAACACTGAGGTACAGTACTGGTGAATACAGATCTGTCTGTATAACACTGGGGTACAGTACTGGTGAGTACAGATCTGTCTGTATAACTGTGGTACAGTACTGGTGAGTACAGGTCTGTCTGTATAACACTGGGGTACAGTACTGGTGAGTACAGATCTGTCTGTATAACTGTGGTACAGTACTGGTGAGTACAGGTCTGTCTGTATAACACTGGGGTACAGTACTGGCTGTATAACACCGGGGTACAGTACTGGTGAGTACAGGTCTGTCTGTATTACTCCGGGGTACAGTATTGGTGGGTACAGGTCTGTCTGTATAACTGTGATACAGTACTGGTGAGTACAGGTCTGTCTGTATAACACTGGGGTACAGTACTGGCTGTATAACACCGGAGTACAGTACTGGTGAGTACAGGTCTGTCTGTATAACACTGGGGTACAGTACTGGCTGTATTACTCCGGGGTACAGTATTGGTGGGTACAGGTCTGTCTGTATAACTGTGGTACAGTACTGGTGGGTACAGGTCTGTCAATGTGGCGGTAGCAGCAGGATCAATCAGAGGGGATGAATTAACAGTATCACAGGAGAAGAGTATTGCACAAGAAATGTATCATGCAACATTAACATGAATCTGCCATCCCTACCCTGTCTGAGTTACGTGCAACTCTAGTCTAATGTTTTCTCAAGTGTTCTGACCCGAGGGATGAGCAATAAATGTTGGCGTCACTCACATCCTGATAACAGATAATAAAATCCAAAAACACAGACCTCATGGACTTTTAGATTGGGTCCCGCTGTAATAGATCAATATAGTTTGGTGCCTATCCCTTACCTGCTGCACAGGCAACATCATCCAGTCTCACGTTGTCTTTCACCGGTTGTACAGGTAACCAGTGTTCAGTCTCTAGATGTGTCTCACTTATCTACAGGTGACTAGTATGCAGTCTCTCACTGTCTTTCAGATGTATTCATTAATCTATCTATCACGTTTTCTCATCTGCTATATAGGTAAATGTTGCTATGCAAATGAATGAGTTCATGTTAAAGCTACAGAGAAGGACCATGCAGAGCATGGTCTCCTGTATAAATTATCTAAACTCTATGAAGGTCTCCCTGCTACTCAGTAGGTAGCACACTCGCCACTGAGTCAGGGACTTGAGCACATAAATCTAGGTTGACACTCCAGTGCAGTACTGAGCGAGTGCTGCATTGTCGGAGGTGCCATCTTTCACATGAGACATTAAACCAAGGCCCCATCTGCTCTCTGGGTGGTTAAAAAGGATCCCATGGCACTATTTTGAAGAAGAGCAGGGGAGTCATCCTCGGTATCCTGTCCAATATTTATCCCTCAATCAGCATAACAAAAACAGATTAACTGGTCATTATCACATTGCTGTTTGTGAGGAGAAGAGGAGGAGGTTGGGACCGGCGAGGTCTGGAGATCGGAAGTGGAGGGGAGAGGGTGGACAAGGCACGGAGGAGTGGAGAGATCGGAGCCCAGAGGTGGAGCAGCATGGGCAAGACCAATGGAAGGTGCAGCACGGGCCAAAAGTGAGGCTGTGAGGTCATGAGGCTCACATTGCATTCTATGAATTCCACGTAGAGAGAGGTTCTGTGGGAAGGAAGGAGGACAGTAGGAGTACGTCGGAGTTTGTGTGTATGTATTAGCACATGCGGTGGAGCCTGGTGTTCAGTTGTTTTGGATCCCCTTGCCACTGGACCAAGACCGTGCTCCGTTAAGCTTGTGTGGTGGCTAGTGTGCAATGGCCACCCCACGTTAAAAGAATTCACGCACAGGCATCTTCCACCCTTTAAAATGAGTTCATCAGTCACATGAGTACTCATTTTTAGTGTGGAAGCAAGTCATCCTCGACCCCAAAGGACTGTCTATGATAATGTTATTTGTGAGAGCTTGCTGTGCGCAAATTGACTGCCATATTTCCTGCATCACAACAGTGACTACACTCCAAAAAAGTGTTTAATTGGTTGTAAAGCGCTTTGAGATGTCCAGTGATCGTGAAAGGCACTATATAAATACAAGTCTTTTTTTTTACATCGTGTGTTTGGGGGAATTTTAACCTCGAAGCATGTGTGTTTGGGTACGGGCTGTGGATGAAAACTGGGGAAAATTCGAGCTCATCGGGAAGCCGGCTCCAATCTGCCCACTTCCATGTTTAACTCTATCGCGTTAAGCTCCTTGCGCCCAACCGCCATGGGAGAGGCAGGTTGCCTATTAACGTGTGCTAATCGCTCAATTGGAGTCATATTTCACAGTTGACTTTCAAATTTAACGGCGCATCCACAGGTTTCTCGGGCTTCCTGAAACCGGTGGAAGCAAGGTGGGAACGTGGCAGCGATTGAGGGTGCTGATTCAAACTCCTGGAAATATTGTAATAGATCGTACTCTCAGCTGTATTTTTACCTACCAGTGAGAAAGGGTTTGTTCATTGTACTTTTGCTGAGAGTTTAGTTTCTAAAGTTTGGAGGTTTTCTGAATCATGTCAGGATGGTGCCGTTTTGGCTGCCTTAGATTGGACCTTGGACGAAGGGCAATATGACTGGCACTTGCACCAGCACCAGCAACCTGATGTTCAGAGACCTGCAGCTAGACAGCAGAGCGGTGATCAGCTTGCAGGAAGCACTACACACGGCAGAGCGTGCATAGGCAGAGGCTGAATTTCCTTGACATGTCCTTATAGCAGTGCTTTGGGAGGCTCAGGTTGTCATGTCAAGGGGTGGCAGACATCTGCTGCCTGATGGACCT
Organism: Pristiophorus japonicus; assembly: GCF_044704955.1. Taxonomy (NCBI): domain Eukaryota; kingdom Metazoa; phylum Chordata; class Chondrichthyes; family Pristiophoridae; genus Pristiophorus; species Pristiophorus japonicus. The sequence continues at coordinate 80,214,538 of NC_091982.1, read as the reverse complement.
GGTGACCACGCGTTACCAGTGGCTGTCAATGTGACCACTGCCCTCAACTTTTTAGCCTCCGGCTCCTTCCAGAGCTCTGCCGAAGACATATCCAGGATCTCCCAGTTGGTGGCCCACAAATGCACAAGACAGGTAGGTGACTGATGGGTTGTTTGCCAGGGAGGCAATTATGCCTGTGATGACGCCAGTCAGAATGAGCAGGTGCTTGGGTTTGCATCTCTGGCTGGCTTTCTACAGGTGCAAGGGAGTCATAGACTGCACACATGTGGAATCTGGGCACCCCCAGATCAACCAGGAGTAGTGAACCCCAAGGGCTTCCACTCCATCAATGTGAAGTTGGTGTGCAACCATAAAAAGATATTTATGCAGGTGTCTGCAAGATTCTCAAGGAGTTGCCATGATGCTTTTGCCCTGCTACAATCCAAGCTTCCTGATATCTTTGGACCTGGAGGCATACTTAAGGGGTGGCTGCTGGGAATCAATGGGTACCCACTTCAAACTTGACTGATGACAACCGTCAGAAACCCGACCAACGAAGCCTAACTGTGCTACAATGAATGCCAAATGATCAGCAGATTTGGGATCGAACAAGCTATCGGCATGCTTCAGATGCGCTTCAGATGCCTCGACATATTTTGAGGCACCCTTCAGTACGCACCAGCCACAATGTCCAGAATGGCTGTGGTGTGCTATGCCCTGCTCAACATTACGCAGCAGCGAGGTTTAGACCTGCAGGAGGTACGAGGCACAGAGTACAGATCTTCTGTGGACGGGGAGGAAGAGGTACGAGGCACAGAGTACAGATCTTCTGTGGATGAGGAGGAGGAGAAGGGTGATGAGGGCAATATACCACCAGCTGCTCACATTGCTGCCTGGGATTTCAGAGATGGCTCCTAATAATGCAAGGTTCACTTAGGGTACCCCAGTGGACCAATGTCAGAAGCACAAGCCACTCTTCCTGCCTCCCCCCCACCATGCCACTGACACAAAGCAGCCCTTCAAACAACCAACCACCCCTTACATATCCCTCCATTGGTCTCTGTCAATTCATGTCTTCCCATTAATTTTCAAACAACTTAATGAATGGGCAACACGAGAATAACATTTATGCAATTGAACTAACGAACAGAAACTTGACGGCATAACATTTTCTCATACACCATGTGCATACTCTTGTGCTACTACAAAGCTTTACTCTTTCTTTTCCTACCGCTTCTGGACTTTCCACCGCTGTCCCTGTCTCCACCATCTGTTCTTGCTCACTTGTGATGTGTGAGTCTGTAGTGGAGTATTTCAAATAAACACTCAACACCAGATCTGGGTTAAAAGATTCAAGTAGTCTTTATTTTGCACCGGTGGGGAGACCGCCTGCTCTCTGTCTGTAGCCAGGCTTCTCCGATGATACAAAGTACCAAGCAATCTTTTATATACTTAATGATGCATGTCAGCCTCGTGCACGCCCCCCCCCCCCCCATGCCATTTAATTGGTCTAAAGCCCACGTGCACAATTGCTGGTTGACTAATTCTCTTTCACATCACACAATCATTCGCCTATGTCTCATACCAGATGGAATTTTTCCAATGTGTCACTTTTGACTCCTTGCCCTGTTTAGCTGCCCCTCTGGGCCTCCTATGGTTCAACAGTTTGGCTATTTGTGGTTCAACAGTTTTGCCTTCCGTAACTGTCCTCAGGTTACACAGCTTGTAAAGTTAACCGCTACAAAAGCCCTTTTTAGTTCTAAGATCCATTCTTAACCCTTTAATTATAACAGAGCTCAAAAGCCCCACTTTAGAGTCATCAGGAGGAAACTATCTGCCTCACTGGTCCCACCTAAGTACGAGTATCTGAGCTGGTGTTTGATATGCATGGGTCCTGTGATGGTGCACCCTTAGCAGGAACCAGCTTCTCTGAGGAATCGTAGTCTACCACATCCACCGACTGCTGCTGCATGCATGAAGGCCCTGGCAGAGATAAAAGATATGATTTAGTACTGGCAAGGTAAAAATGTTGCAACTTATCACAATGAAGATGATCATATTTCACTCACTGTTGAAATCGTCAACATGACTGAGTATCGTATGACATTGGGTTGCTGATATTTAATTGTGTCACTAGGTAGCTGGGAGATCTCCGTCTCCCCATCTCTAATGGGCAGGGACGCAGAAATGCCACTGATCTCCAGCGCCGCCTCCTCTGCACTTGTGAGCTGGGAAATCTGTGGTGGCCCATCTCCAGTTCTTGCCCTTTCCCTTGTTTTCTGTGCTCTCTTCTGCAACTGGGGAAAGAACAGACAGATGAGTGAGTGTAATGGCATGTGCTCATTTGATGGATGCAGTGCATTTGGTGAGGGTGACTATCAGGGAGAGGCATGAAATTGCAAAAGGATGAGGGTGCTTGGTGGATAGATAAATGGGGATGTGAGGAAGTGCATAGAAAGAGAAGAATGGATGAACTTGCACGGTAAGTGGGCATGAGGAGTGATATGATTGTATAGGCTTGACAAGGCAGAGTGAAGTTGTGGGGTGATGCGCACAGCAGGATGTAGGTGAATGTGAAACCATACTCGCCTTTTCTGACCTGGTTAGCTTCCTGCACTGAATTCATTAGTGTGGCACTATGTTCCTGCTGAGCAACCTCAAGCTACGCCTTCTTTGTGTCAGCTGCATGTTTCTTCCTCTCATTGCTGACATACATTATCTCTCTCCAGCTCCTAACAGCCCCCAGCAACACATCAAGTGAGGTGTTATTAAAGCGGGTGCAGCCTTTGATCATCCTGAATCCACATTGAGCTTTCTTCCTCTATTGCTTCCAACTCCAAACCCTTGCAAATTCCATCTTTAAATACTGGAGTTGAGATCGCGTCATACCAAATTCAAGGTTTAAATTGAGTACTACTAGTTGCTTCTGCAGGATGATCATTTTAGTATAATACACAAAAATGCTATTGCCTATTGCAAAAGAGACTGATATAGCGATGTTTAGCATTGTTGTTTAATCATCAATTGGGATTGTTGCATTGGCCATTGATTTTTCAATGGGGATTCACCTCACAGATTATTTAAAGTGGTTGGAAGTAGTCAATGTGTCAAACCAATCCATTCAACTACAAACATGCAATGGGGCTATATAGAATACCTTTTTAATTGACAGCTATTCATTTGTAGCAATCCTGCGAATGTTTGACCAATTAAGTGTAATTACAATAAATTCTTGCAATTTATTGTAATTACACTTTCCTTCTCAGACCTAACCAGAGGCCTTGGCTAAAACAAATGGCCATGTAAGGAGTAGTGACAGTTTTATCAGTCAATTCTAAATTGATATTTAGCACAGTGGAAGTGTCTTCGTATTTTGACATAGATGGGAATACTAATGTGTATTATTGTAAATACCAGTCAGTCTTCCATGGCATTGCACTCAGCAAGTCAAGACCAAGATCAGGTGAAGCAGGATTAGAGGGCTGCAGATAATGGAAGCAGGGTACGTAAATGAAATTCAGTTCCCATTTAACATAATGCATTCAGTCATTATTTGTATTAAAAATTTCAATTTGATAGTACATATAATTAACTAGCAAAACTGATTGCAACTTGGGATGCATAGATATAGGTTCAGAAGATGTTTCCCTGCAGTATTGAGGGGAGCCCAATTGATTTTTTGATGAGAGAAGATAAATATCATGGACAGGCATTGACACTTGCCCCATGAAAAGAACTTTGACAGTCAAGTTTCTGCTTTTGTTGGATTTCAGTAAATGTCAGGTTATGAGCACTTTTCACTTAGGCTGTACACAATTTCTTGCATCTTTGGAAAAATTGTGAATGAAATCATTTCTTGGCATCAAGTCTTCCTGCATTAGAAGCATCATCTTCTCCATGTGATAACTTTGCAAGGAAGTCCAGGAACAATGTCGTTACTGGCCAGAGATATTCCTACTTTCCCCCGCGGTGGCTTTCAACACATGTTGCCGCAAATCAGTATTTCAAATATCACTTAACTATTTAATGGAAAGTTAATTTAAATTAACTTTCAGCGTGGAGGCCCCAACCTGCAGGAGAACACCAGCGGCAGGTCGAGGCCATAAAATGAGCTGCGAGTGGAGGCCCAGGAGCAGTGTGGAGGCATGCCACCTTGGGGAGCAGCACGAGCTGCGACGGCAGCGAAGAGTGATGTCATCAAGGTCCAGGTTGATGATTGGAGCATAGGCAGGTACTACAGGAGCAGTGCGGTCAGGGCGAAGGAGCGGCGAGAGACTGTGGAAGGACGTGATCAGGGCCCAGGGGAGGCGTGAGTTCGGGGCCCAGGGGCAGCACGGGCCAGCCCACATTGCGATATGTGTGCGCGCTAGGTGCATGCAGCAGAGCAGGTCTCCAGTCGTCTTGGATAATCCTTGCCATTGGACCAAGACCTAGCTCTATCAAGCCCGTGTAGTCAATAATGAGTACACACCAATTTGTCCCATCACAGATACCAAAGAACACTATGAGACTAATGTATACAGCCCAAATCTCTGGTTAAATGTCACTAAAGCCCCCCCCCCCCGCCTTCCAATTAAGTCTGCTTCAGCTTATTTCCGGACCCACTACTGTATTCAGGCTGTGTTTGCACTGTTATGGGAAAGTCAATGAAGCCAAACCACTTTACACCGACTCTACACTTGGAAGTGTTAATGCACCCCAAGGAGGTGCAGAGCATAGCGAGGGGAATAGAAAAGGTTTATCTATTGAATTGCAAAACAGCTATAAAACATAGATCCAAAGTAGTAAAAGATGGACTTTGAAAATAATAGAGTTTTGAGCAGATGCCAGGAAGCACTTCACACAACAAATGATCAAGACCTGGGATGGTCCCTTGGCTGGGATCATGGAAGAACTGTGTACTCACTCAATACAGTTAGATCACATGGCGGATTTTTTGTCAGTTTTTATGGAAGGATGAGCCACATATGTCCAAATAAATACAGATGAGAAAGTTAAATTAAGTACACTTACCATAGTTAATAACTCTTTTACATTGAGTTTATGACAATTCTAATTTAGATTATAAACTTTATTTAATTTGTCTTCAAGTATGATTTAATTCATCGTGACATTGTAATCAGCTGGAAGCTGCAACCATGGTCTATGCTCACTATTGCCCTCATGTGGGAAGTGAATACACAACAGTTTGATTTGCAGAAAAGAATTAATTTTATCTATGCTGATGTGATGATTATCATTTCGAACATGTTTATAATAAGTTAATATTGATTGTCCTAAATGAATTCGCTGGAGAATCTGACCCCACAACACAAACAACCTAACTTTAGCATTCATTTGGCACCTTTATTTCAGGAAAGAGGCTAGCTATAGTGACACTGCTGGTCACCAGTATCCGTGTCCTTATGATACAAACAGGAGCCGCAGCACCAGCAGTTCTGGAGACTCACTCCACAAGGGTTGGTTCAGCACCAGACCAAACGGACTATTAAAGGAAAGACAAACCAGACACGGTTTGTAGCATTTTCTGTTTCTTTTCACTCATCAGGTCAGTCAACACCTGTGGAGATTAACATCTTAGGTCCAGAGCCTTCATCACAACTGGAAGAATTTACTGAATAACAATATTTTTAAACCAGAGCAAGGAGGAGGGGGTGTGACAGAGATAGAATCATTAGTGAAGTGCTTAAGTGGAAAATAGGAGATGGCTAAATCCCAGATGTGATATTATTTAAAAAAAGTTAAAAGACATTTAAAAGAGACGGAACATGTGAATACCTGAGGTGGGATGGGCAAGGAAGGTAGAAATGGAAGCACAAAAAAAGTACTGGTGATGTGCAACAGGATCCAGAGGCCTAATAGCCTGGGAGAAGAAAAAGAGTAGGCAACAGGCCCTCACCAGCAGTGTTTTAGCTGAGGGTACCTGCCCCAAGCACTGCCTTGTGCTTTCCTATCTCCATACACACACACACACACACACACACACACACAAACACAGAAAGGCCAACACCCCTGTTATGTCTGTAATGTGCTTATGAATGACTCCACGAGGCAATGTGTTGTACTCAAACTGTAGTGACCTTGGTCCTTTATTCGTAACTCCAGAGTGAGGCAGCCGCATGGTGACTACCCTTTTATATAGTCCCTGCCACCAGGGCAGGAAACCCCAGTCTCCACCAGTTGCACCCTCTAGTGTTGCCAGCATAGTATATACACAGTGTAAACCTTATTGATAGTACATCAGGTAAACAAGTTTCCATCTTATGCAACTATACAGTGACTACACAGAGAATATATCTATTGTCTGCATATATAACAACTCCCATCCCGCACCACCAGCACTTCCTGTTGAAGAGAAGAGAGATCTTCCCTGTCGCAGGCAAGATCTGTGGCTAACATTAGTATCAAGGTCAGAGTGCTGCAAAATGCCTAATAGAAATACAAGATGCAATTCTTTGAGCTTCATTGGAAAAGTGTAGAAGACCAAAAACAGAAGTCAGAAGTCGGTGGGGTGGGGGAATTTCAAGCAACAAGGAACTCGGGGTCACATTAGCAGACAGAGCAAAGATGATGCGATCAATTTTGCATCCCAACTACAGCCTAGCTGGAAATCATCTAACTCAGTACAGACCACATAGAGAACCTGGGAGCTTCCTGATCTGCACATCTCAGGTACTTACTCAAGAAACTTGCTGAACCTTTGAGACATCCATTTTGATTACAATGCCATTAAAAGGGAAATTCAAGAATGTCAGCCCATTAGCAGTTCTGATATTGGGCATTTATTTTCTACCTTAGTGGAATTAGCACTCAGAGGGTTATTTTGATAACTTTGAATGTCCAAACCTAATTCCAAGGAGAATCTGAGGCCACAAAGTAAATGATCAAACTTCACTATTAATTGGGCACCTTTATTTCAAGGAAGAGGCCATAGCGACTGGTATGGGGAATAGAAGAGTCACTTATAGGCATTCGCCAAGATGTTGTTTTGAATGTGACAAGTCTATAGGGGACTCAGAATTCCATATGCTCCATTGTCAACCTCCCTTCAGGGCAATTGTTGTGTCTTTCCATTCGTCTGATACCAAAATTTCCTTTGAAAAGTCAAGCGAAACTAAAAGCCAGTCTCTCTACAGCAGATTTTACCCATCATTCTTTAAAGCCTCACACTGGGTTTCAGGGAGGGTGGGGTGGGTGACCCTGATGTCAAAGAAGGGTCACATATTCAAGTTTACAGATATAAATCTATATGCTCCAGATTTAAAGTGAAAAAAAATGATTTATGCTTAAGTTATACAAACATGCTTCATGTGCAGCATCAGGAATTCCCAGCACAAGAATAAGATTCCCAGGATGGAGCACAATAGCTTGGTTCCTTTCACCATGATGCCCCTTCCCCCCAACAACCACTTTCAGTTAGTGGATCATTGGCTCTTGGCTCAGTTCACGCCCCCTCCCCTGTTCATTTTAAAATTCATTCTTCCCATTTATGCCTCCCTGAGTTTATTCCAACCCTATAGCTGGCTCATTTTTCGGTTTCGTGCTCTCTGAACAATAAATTCCCAGGAGCTGAGCCAACAGATTCTGCAGCAACAGGTACAACAGGCACCGTTATGCCTCTGTCCACCAACCGCTGACCGGCTGCAAATGACCGAATCTCCAGCACCGGGAAGCGCAGGATGTCCCCGGTTGGCCCTCCTAATCCTGGCACTAACTACAACGCACAGTGAGTTTTACCTTCCCAGCAGTAGCTTCCGAGAAGAACTGCTGCCAGGGCTGAGCTGGATTCCTCTATTTCTCTATGTAGCATTGAATGCTTGCCAACAAATTCCTGAACACTCGGCTGGACATTTCTAAGTGAGTAGCGATGCTGAGATGTTAGAAATGAATTTGAGTTGCCAACCGGACATCATTTCAATGATGTCATCACCCTTATAGCGAAGGATGCAGCTCAAACAGATATAGACTTTATAGGCTCCTCATTCAATATGTTCAGCCAATCCAGAGCAGCAAGCAGCACAGCCAATAGCATGTTGAACTACATATTATTTAATCAGTGAATAGAACGATGTTATCAAGCATTGCATTTGCCAAAATAATACTGGCTACACTTCAACCAATATACAAAGTAGTCAATGCGATTGGAGAAGGTAGCTCAGAAATTCCAGAATGAGCCGGTCAACATATGTAAGTGGCCAGGCCAATGGCAGGTGAAATTTAATGCAGACAAGTGCCCCCACTGTCAGCTTGCACTATTTGAAGAGCAGGGAGCTTTTGCTGTGTCCATGATAATATTTCCTCCTTCAGCCAACATCATCAGGAAACAAATTAACTGGCCGTTTGTTGTACTTGCTGTTTGTGGGATCTTCCTGTGCATAAATTCGTGGCTGTGTTTTCCTGCATGGTGAGATCGACACACATGGCTGTTAAGTTCTTTGGGACATATAGAGGGGGTGACAAGCTGGTCTATAAATGAGAGACCTTTTTTTTATTCCTACTGCTTTTCCTGTCCAAAAAGGACCACTTTGTCCCCATATATCGCATCTGACTCTGGCAGGTTACTGGTGGCTGAGTACGGACGCCCAGTCTAACCCTGGCAGGTTACTGAGGGCTGGGTACAGGAGGCTGATCTGACCATTGCAGATTACTGAGGGCTGGGTACAGGAGGCTGATCTGACCATTGCAGATTACTGGGGGTCATGTACAGGAGGCTGGTTTGACCATTGCAGGTTACTGAGGGCTGGGTACAGGAGGCTGATCTGACCATTGCAGATTACTGGGGGTCATGTACAGGAGGCTGGTTTGACCATTGCAGATTACTGAGGGCTGGGTACAGGAGGCTGATCTGACCATTGCAGATCACTGAGGGCTGGGTACAGGAGGCTGGTTTGACCATTGCAGATCACTGAGGGCTGGGTACAGGAGGCTGGTTTGACCATTGCAGATCACTGAGGGCTGGGTACAGGAGGCTGATCTGACCATTGCAGGATACTGGGGGTCATGTACAGGAGGCTGATCTGACCATTGCAGATCACTGAGGACTGGGTACAGGAGGCTGGTCTAACCATTGCAGGTTACTGGGGGTCATGTACAGGAGGCTGGTCTAACCATTGCAGATTACTGAGGGCTGGGTACAGGAGGCTGGTCTAACCATTGCAGGTTACTGGGGGTCATGTACAAAAGGCTGGCCTGACCATTGTAGTTACTGGTGGCTGAGTACGGACGCCCAGTCTAACCCCTGGCAGGTTACTGAAGGTTGGGTACAGGAGGCTGGTCTGACCATTGCAGGTTCCTGAGGGCTGGGTACAGGACTTGTCCTGGCCATTTATTATGACTGGTTTTGGATCAAGCTGGTTGCCAGTTATCTTTGCATTTGCCAAAATAATAGTGGCTACACTTCAAAAGTAACTAGTTGCAAAGCATCATGGGACACCCTGAGGATGTGTTCAGGCCATAAATAAATACAAGGGGCCTGAAATTGATGAAGACCTCCCCCCGCCCGCCAAAGGACCGCCGATGGCCACCGAAGTCTCTGGCGGTTCTTTGGGCGGGATATTTATGAAGAAGGTACCTCGAAGGTCGGTGAGCGGCAAATGAGCGACTTACATCGTCAATCTGGGTGGTAGCCGGCGGGAGCTCCCAATCTCGGTGACAAAGGCGTTTGCCGCCCAAGTGCCGCCGAGGAAGGAGTCGGGCCCACGGAGGGTCTATGAGCTGGAAAGAAAAAGCATCAACAAAAACCCCCCAGGTAAGTCCCTGTAAAGAAATAAATTACAAAAGTTCACTAACCTTTTTTTCAGCATCTTCTTACTTACTGTCGGGACAGACCAGCCTCCAGCCAGTGGTCCACCCACGTTCTGCCGCTGAGTCCCGCCGACTCCCGCCCACATGAATATCGCATCTCGGCGGGCGGGAACTCAGTTGCGTGACTCGGCCGTCCGCTGACGTTGGCTGATGCTTCCCGGCAGCTCTCCCCTCACGCCCGCTCCTGGCCACATCGAAAATGGCACTGGGTGGCTCGACCAGAGGAATGTCGGCGGCAATCAGCGGTAAGGCCATCAATTTCAGCCCCAAGTTCTTTCTTCCTCCTTCCCTCTGCCTGAAAGAAACCCTCTTCCATGCACCTTTGATATTTTACTCTGCATAACACTGCACTAGATTTCATGTCCCCATTGTTCGCTTCCCCCTCCACCCCTCCTGCCCCGAATATATCAACTGCCATTGCAGGTTCAAGCCCAGGGACTGTGCTGGAGTGCTCGTCCCATTCAAACAGGTTCACTCTATCACCCACCAAGTCCTCCTATTATTCTAGAGTCATGGAGAGTAGGAACATCCCAAATCTCTATGAACTCCTGCTCCTGAACCCTGCACCCCTCTCGTCTGATGGATATGGGGCAGTAGCTAACGCACAGAGCTTTTAGGTAACTTCACCTTACAGAGCCCGCAGTGAGTTTTCACAAGTAGGATTGGTAATGGAGGTGACGTGGATCATCTTCTGTTGACCCCTTCTCCCGCACTGAATGTGGAAAGAAAACAAAAACACTTAAGTACCTGCTTTTCGGCCCAACCGGTCCATGCCGGTGTTTGTGATCCACACGAGCCTCTTCCCACCGTTCTTCATTTAACCCCATCAACATATCCTTCTATTCCTTTCTCCCTCATGTATTTATCTAGTTCTTCTTAAGTGTATCTATGCTATTTGCCTCAACCATTCCATGTAGTAGTGAGTTCCACATTCTAACTATGCTCTGTGTAAAGAAGTTTCTCCTGAATTCCCTATTGGATTTATTAGTGACTATCTTATATTTATGGCCCTTATTCTGGTTTCCTCCGCAAGTAGAAACATCTTCTCTACATCTACCCTATAAAACCCTTTCATAATCTCGAAGACCTTTATATCGCCACCCCCTCAGTCTTCTCTTTTCTGGAGCAAAGAGCACCAGGAATTCAATCTTTCTTGCTCTGTATAACCTCTCAGTTCTGGCATCATTCTAGTAAATCTTTTTTACATCCTCTCCAGTGCCTCTATATCCTTTTTTATAAAATATGGAGACCAGAACTGTTCAGCCTAACCAAGGTTCTATCCAAGTTTAACATAACTTCTCTGCTTTTCAATTCTGTCCCTCTAGAAATGAACACCACTGCTTTATTTGCTATATTATTACTCTGCATCACTACTTTTAGTAATTTGTGAATCTGTACCCCCAGATCCCTCTGTTACTCTACCCAATTTAGACACTTATTTTCCAAGGAGTATGCTGTCTCCTTATTTTTCCTACCAAAATGTATTACCTCGCACATATCTATATTGAAGTTAATTTACCAATTACACGCCCATCCTGTAAGTTTATAAATGTCCTCCGTATTAACTATACCCCCAATTTGGTGTCATCTGCAAATGCTGAAGTTGTGCTTTTGATTCCCGAGTCCAAATTGTTTACATAAATGGTGAACAACAGTGATCCCAGCATCAATCCTTGTGGATCACCACTTACCAACATTTGCCAATCTGAGTATCTACTTTTAACCCCTACTCTTTGTTTTATAGTCTGCTTGTTATCCATTCTATTTTTCCCCAGACTCCGCCTGCTCTGACCTTCGTCATGAGTCGACTATGCAAAACCTTATCAAAGGCTTGTGTATGTATTCCTCCCTCCACCGCCTTTCCCTTTCTCTGTTCTCTCTTAAAAGATGTTCATCTGTAATATTTTTCAGTTCTGATGATGATAACATACCGAAAGCATTCTCGTATTTTCTTTCTCTTCCAGCATTTATTTGTTTTTACTTCAGCTGCATCTGTGGTATTTTACTTTCTGTTACATTACAAGCCATCCTTAATGCTAGCCAAGTTAACATAGGGAGCAGAATGTAGCCCCTCCCCTACAGTTGGTTCAACAAAACTACAGGATCAATTTGTGCCAAACTGAAAGAGAGAGATGACATTCACCACAGCAGTTAGGTTCCAAAGATGAAAGGTTAGCAAGCTAATCCACTGAAACATGCAGTATATTAATTCTTACTGTTAATAAGTACTAGACAGATGTCATAATTAATTTCTGGTCTGGCTCCAATTGCTAGGGACCCAGGTTTTATTTAAACTGTACAAGGCATATTTCAAATCACATCTTGTTCTCAGTGTGATGGTACAGAATAGCCACTGGAGGGGGCTGTTTACTCTCCTACAAACGTGCAAGTTCCTCTTTACATCAACACAGGACTGCAAGTTCAAGCATGGGATCCAAAGCCACAGTTTGATATCTTGCAGCCACTGTCTGTACATGAAGTTTCCGTGCTGGACTGATAGGGGTAGATTAGAGCAGCCTGGCTCGCACAGCTGGAAGTTTTGCAGCCAAGCTTATCAGAGAACCACAGAACACACAGCAATGCCACAAGGGAACTGGCCTACATCCGATTCTCCCCCTCATTTTAAAGGGGCGCGGTCTCTGGGAAAAGATGCTTTGCAAATTTAATTTTTCTTTCATCATGAAGATATGGTGCTTTTTGGCATAATTTGCATCGTTATAAATGTGTGTTTGCAAACAGTTGAGAAAGAAGTATCGTCAAGCACCCCTTTTAATTGTTTCACAATAGACCATATATTAGTGACTTTTAAAAATTATTATTGCTTTTCTTCTCCGGTTTTACAGTACTCTCACCATACTCCACCCTAAACAGAACTGCCTCCCGGATGTTTCAAATCCCATTAAAGTACAGACTCTATTAAAGTCACTCTACCTGGCTCTGCTGTACAGGACCTTCAGGCGTTGAGTGAGTTTATGCAATTTCCAGATTAACAGTCGCCACTTATCCTGGTTCACTTTCCTAAATTAGATCCAATGAGATTATGTAAGTGTACGAGAGGGCATTGCTCTATGTTTTACTCTGTGATTCAGGACTTCAAGAGAGATACAAGAGACTTTCATGGAACAACATTGCAAGTGACACTATGTAACTCTAGGGTCACACAGAGGTCACCTTTTGGGTCATGCACAGGTCATATATATAAGGATCAATTTTCCTGGGGTCCATAGAAATGAGCACTACATGAAGGCAGTGCACTTGATCAGTGCGACACCTGACATCACTTCTCTGTGCCCTGGGGCGAATTTGCATGGTAGTAACATAAGATTGTGGATGCTAAGGCCTCTTATTGGGAGCAATTATAATGGCACGGAATTGAAATGCTGCTGCAGGCCTCAAAGACTTGGAAGTTGCTTATAGGGGATGGGGCTTCTTGGGGTCTTGGGAGAGCTTGTGGAGCGAACTGGCTAGCCTGAACCTGGCTGAGCAGTGCAGAAGCCTACAACTTGCAGACAAACACCCTGGAATGCTTCAGAGAAGTAACTTTTTCCAGAAGATAATTTTAAAGTGGCAGTGCACAAGAGCAAGACCTTTCAACAGCAGTGAAAAAGTCATTTCATCAGCTCATCAATAAACAAGGTTGTTTGCATAAGGGCGCACTGTGTTAATGCCATGGCCATTGAACAGCTGTTGCTGGAAGTAGAACAGTGGAGGGATGCCTTATTTCTACCCATGGATGGTAGGTCATTCTGGCCATGGCAAGAGGTGGCTGAGACCATCGACATTGTGACCAGCAGCATTGTGCCAAGGACATTGGTGTCGGGCCAAAGGAAGTTTAATGATCTTACTAGGAGGGAGAAAGTAAGTGTGAATCTTAATACAGATTTTAAAATCCATGTGGCATCTGCCTAGTGTTTCCAATCACTCAATGCAATAAGGCTGTTGAAATAGCATAATGTAGCAATGTCATAACCCAGGTACAATAAGGATTGGTTCAGTAGTCACATTCACTTCACACAATTATCTGCAAGGACTTAATGCATGACAGATCAGTAAAGTAGCACCACCTTTACAGTAACTGACACTACTGAATGTAAAAGGAAATGGCACTGCTAATGTTGTAGGGAGTTATGATGCTGTTGTAAGTCATGGGAGTTATATATGCCTCTGCAGGAGAAGGCAGCATTTAACAGAAGGCAGGTCACAGCTGCTGGAGGGGAACCTGCCACAGTTTCTCTTTAGTCCAAAGTTATACTCTTTTGAGGAAAGGGTAACAGAACTCTAGCAATGCAACATGAGAGAGGTGGCAGGAGATAGTGAAGTGGGTTGGTGTGTCCGCACTCAAGATTCATTGCACTCTTTCCTTCCTTTCTTCTCAATGTGTCTGCAATGGTCAACTTTCAGGACTTTCCCACATAGATGGGGTTGGGGGCAATACATTAGCATGGATATACGATTGGCTAACTAACAGAAAACAGAGAGTCGGGATAAATGGGTCATTTTCCGGTTGACAAACAGTGATTAGTGGGGTGCCGCAGGGATCGGTGCTGGGTCCTCAACTATTTACAATCTATATTAATGACTTGGATGAAGTGACCGAGTGTAATGTAGTCAAGTTTACTGATGATACAAAGATAGGTGGGAAAGAAAATTCTGAGGAGGACACAAAAAATCTGCAAAAGGAGATAGGCCAAATGAGTGGGGAAAAAATTGGCAGATGGAGTATAATGTGGGAAAATGTGAGGTTATCCACTTTGGCAGAAATAATAGAAAAGCAAATTATAATTTAAATGGAGAAAAATTGCAAAGTGCTGCAGTACAGAGGGACCTGGCGTCCTTGTGCATGAAACACAAAAAGTTAGTATGCAGGTACAGCAAATAATCAGAAAGGCAAATGGAATATTGGCTTTTATTGCAAGGGAGATGGAGTATAAAAGCAGAGAAGTTCTGCTACAACTGTACAGGGTATTGGTGAGGCCACACCTAGAGTACTGCATACAGTTTTGGTCTCCGTATTTAAGGAAGGATATACTTGCATTGGAGGCTGTTCAGAGAAGGTTCACTAGCTTGATTCTGGAGATGAGGGGGTTGACATGAAGATTGGTTGAGTAGTTTGGGTCTATACTCATTGGAGTTCAGAAGAATGAGAGGGGATCTTATTGAAACTTATAAGATAATGAGGGGGCTCGACAAGGTAGATGCAGAGAGGATATTTCCACTCATAGGGGAAACTAAAACTAGTCTCAGAATAAGGGGCCACCCATTAAAAACTGAGATAAGGAGGAATTTCTTCTCTCAGAGGGTTGTAAATCTGTGGAATTCCCTGCCCCAGAGAACTGTGGAGGCTGGATCATTGAATATATTTAAGGCAGAGGTAGACAAATTTTTGAGCGATAAGGGAATAAAGGGTTGTGGGGAGCAGGCAGGGAAGTGGAGCTGAGTACATGATCAGATCAGCCATGAACTTATTGAATGGTGGAGCAGGCTCAAGGGGCCAAATGGCTGACTCCTGCTCCTATTTCTTATGTTCTTATGAGAATGATGGCAAGGCCCGTGACATTCATTAACTATTAATTTGACTTTATGTTTCTCCCTCTTTATGTTTTCACATCAGTTCCAAGGCTTGGCCTGCAGCAGCCCAGTTATATCTACTCTGGGGAATATAGATAGAGAGTATGAGGAGAGCACTGAGGATGAATCACTGACCACCAGAGAGCAGGAGGACGAAGAAGCGGCCTGTCGTTGGCGGATAAGAGCCTTCTCCAGCAGCTGCACAGGCAGTGGATCCAGATCTCTGTGGTTTAAAAAAAAACGCTTTCAGAGCATGATAGACTGTTGCTGTAATTAAGTCATGTGCCTAGCAGCATCTGCGCCATGGCGACAAGCCTGCAGGAGGCCACATCCTGTATGTGTGAGGTGCTGATGCACAGTATTGAAAGCAGGCAGAAATCCTTGGAGGGAATGGCAGCTCCAGGGCCATCTGTTGCATAGCCCCTCATAGCTTGGCTCACAGCTGCTGTTCTCCTGAATGCATTCAGCCGCAGCGGAACCACTTAGACGGAGCACCTCCTCCGTCCGCTCCAGTTCTGTCTCCTCCAGATGGATGCCCCTGTTGCTAGCCAAGTTATGGAGAACACAGCAAGCCACAATGATCATGGAGCCCTTTGCAGGATTATATTGCCGGACTCGTTTTGTGGTACCTCTCGTTCAGTGTTCCGATGGTGTTCCCCTGGTGGCTCTGGTGCAAGTATGGGCATTGTTGTACCCCGGCTCCACTGCAGTAACTGGTGCATGCAAAGGATCAGCAGTGGGTAGCCAAGGTACCCTAGCAGTAAGGCTTTAGATCCTTGCCCTTCAAACAGTGCTGGAATACTGGATTGGTAAAGGATAAAAGCATTGTGTGAGCCACTTAGGAATCTGGCATTCACCTACATTATTTTGTGCAGGTGACCGATTTAGTTGTACTCTTTACGATTCATGTAAGGGGCACTTCTATCTATTGGAGCCCGCAGAGCCACACGGATGCTGTCCTGCATCCTGGGAAAACCACCAAGATGGAAATAAAAACCAAAGGCAAGTGCTTGCTGCTCCCTGGCATCCATTAGAAAAATGATTCAGTCATTTACCCTGGCAAACAGAACATTAGTGACTTGTTGGATACATCAGTTGGTTGGCTGATTCAGACAAGGTCACCGTTGGCCACTGAAACCTTCCAATGGAAAAGATATTGTGTGCCGTAGTTATTTTTACTGGCACTGAAAGAGCACTGCAAGCTCGACATTGTGGCCTCTGGTCCTCTTCCAGCAGGGGACAGGACTCCCGACAAAACCACGGCCTTCTTAAGCATTGCTTGTTTGAGAGGCCCAGGAATGTTCACCTTGGTCTGTAAGGCTGCTCAGCTGGGTACCTCTGAGTCAGCACTCTCCTTTGGTGCTGGCTCACCCCCTCGCATCGAGCAATACATCTCCTCCCACCCACCACCTTCCGCCATACAACACATTTATAACCAGGATCCTTAAGAGCACCCCCATTCTGCACTCTGTACTGGTGTCCACCAAATCTGCTGAGTCAGACCTCACAGCACTCTAACTTTTCACGACACCCCCTTTTTATGGGAGCAGCTTGTCCATGACCTGCGACTGGCAGCCGGAAATCAAGTGGTGCCTCTTCTACGGGTGCACCTGGGGGGCCGGGGCCAGGAAAATCGATCCTGTAGAGTCTGAATTACACAAAAAAGAGATTAGATCATACATCTGGACCATGGGTCATAAATATAAAGCCTCTGTCACACACAGGTCATATGGATCCTGAGTGGCACACTAACAGGACATGTGTATGGAGCCTAAGCAGGTTTAAAATCATACCTTATATGCCATTTTACCACATCCTCAGAACGTCCCAAAGTGCTTCACTTTTAATCAATTACTTTTGAAATTCAATCATTGTTTTTCAGTAGGCAATGCAGCAGTCAACTTGTGCACAGCAAGATCTCACAGGTAGCAAATGATGAATGACGATTTAATTTGATTTACAAAGTTGGCCAGGACTTATTGGCCGTCTTCTTTAAATTGAGTCATGGACGGTATTACATCCATCAGTTTGATATCTTATCCGAAGGTGGCATCTCCGACAATGCAGCAATTCGGTAGTGTAAAGTGGACGAAAGCGAATCAGCAGCCCATTCTACACTCTGCCTGATGTTCTTATTGACTCTACTATCATCCCCAGTGTCATTGAAGAATTGAAATAAGCAAGTTTTATATTACTCCAAGAATATTTTATACCGTTGACAGAATACCATTGATTTCAGCAGGAGATTGGATTTAATACCAGTGTAATTGTTTTGACAGGGTTAGTAGTACTGGTATTTAGCTTTAGAAAAGCCTCCATGTCACTGGGATTCTGGTTTAGATTTCTTTGTGTAAGTGGGTTTCCTTTTGGAACCAGTATAAGATATGCTTTTTTTCCGTGTTAATACTCAAGGATGGAAATCAATATCACCTGCTAAAAGTGGAAGGCTTATTTACTCAAGTAGTATCTGTTCTTGGCTGACACTTGATTATTTGCTGGATGAAACATAACAACTTCAGTTTGGATAAACTCTCACCCACTCATCTTTGCTTCCAGGAAGAAAGATGTCCCCAGCTGAAAGTGATTAGTCTCTATCCCGTGCTCAATCTCTCCATATGGTTTGCCAGTGGTCAACTGGGAACTACTAATGGGGCGGGGGCGGGTGGGGGGCGAGGGGAGGAAGAGGGTTAAGGGAATGGAGTAAAATCTTGTTTCCTGAAGGCCAAATCTTAATAGGAAGCAGGACCTTGGTGCTTTGATAAGTTTCTCAACAGGGATTAATGTTCATTACAGACATCAGAAATGGGGTGCATACCACATTATTTGTTACAAAATGATTTGAAAAGGAGAACGAAAAGGTAGAAAGGCGAAAGATAAAATGTACAATTCAACATTTCATACACCCGACGATAGCTTCTTCAAAAGTGACATAATGGCCTGGAATTTAGTGTTCCATGCCTGGGGGGGCGGGGGGGTTGCAGTTGGGGAACCCAGAAGAATGGATTTTATGGATTTTTAACTGCAGGACTCCTTTAAATTTGTTTATGTTTGTTTCCTGCCCATTGGCTGCCCCCATTGACAGACTGGAGGCCTGTTGGGTTGGGAAGTCTACAACACAAGACCGCAACTTAGAAGAGCAGGTAGGTCTAGTGGGGGGGGGGGGGGCGGTGGGAGAGATCGCAGGGGGTACCGTTCATGGGGAAGGGTAGGAAACAGTCCAGTTCGTGGGGGGGTGAGAGTTTCCAATCATGGGGGGTCCCAATCTCGAGGAGGCAGTTCCGATCTTGGGGGGTGCGGGGGGAGGATTCTGACTGCGGGGGGTGGGGTTCCAATCACGAGGGGTGTTCTGATGGTGGTTGGGAGGGAGTTCTGATCGTGGGGGGGGAGGTCCGATGGTGGTTGGGGGAGCAGACAGATTGGGGGTGGGGAGGGTTTAGTGGGTAGGTTGTTGGGCCTTGGGGAAATATCCCTGCTTCACAAGCAATGCTGTAAATGCACTTACCTCATGGATTCAGCCCATCTCATTTCCTTTCACCTGCCAGGTTTCCTGAGGCCTGGGACACCTGGCAAATATGAGTTAAAAATAAAATCACTGTTAAAATGAAGACAGACAGCCTCATTATAATATTTAAATGACCAACCTGCCCCTCATCCTGCCTCTGTTAAAACTAGAAATGGGCGCATTTGGGTTGGGTTCCTGGTTCAGATTGTTTGAATTTTAACCTCTGACTTGATCCCAATCCACCCCCTTTTTCGAAAGCTAACATTCAGCCCAAAGTTACTGAGGTAAGCTGTTGAATTTAGTAGAATCAACTTGGAGTGATTACTGCTTGTAATGATCATCCAAATTTAAGGCTTAAAAGTTGGTAAATGCAATTTTGAGCAGGTTTCCCTTCAGTTGTTCTGATCGATACTAGTTGATCATACAGATCAGTTTGGTGCTGGCCTCCTGGGCTGACGTGTGGCTGCTCAGCTCTATTGGGCAGTTTAAACAACTGATTGATTAATTAATCATTACCTCTGTGCTTTCATTTTCTCCTCATATTCAGTCCCATTGAGTTCGTCAACAATAACTGACTTGCATTGATATAGCACCTATAACATAGTAACACATCGCAAGGCGTTTCACATGAGTGTAATCAGACAAAAAGTGACACCAAGCCAAAGAGACATTAGGACAGGTGACTAAATGCTTGGTCAAAGAGGATGGTTTTAATCAGTGTCGTAAAGGAATACAAAGAGGTGGAGAGGCAAAGATGTTTATGGAGGGAATTCCAGAGCTTGGGGCCTAGATGGCTGAAGGCACGGCTGCCAATGGTGGGCCAAAGGAAGTTCATTTGGTCGCAAACCGGCACTTTGAGTGGAATGCCACTCAATACAAATTAGCAATTTAAACAGTTGGGCTTAGACTCCCCACCCCAGGTTCATTGGTATAGGACTTCTACTTGCTCTGGAGATGTACTCCTGACCCCAGTCGACCTTCAGGCCTTGGGGTCATTTATATGTAGGAGTTTAGCTGCAGTAGGCCTCCGTGCTGCCTGCAAAATCAATTTTTTACTTAAAAATGTTTTTCCTATTCCTTTAATCTGTTCAAGGCCCTTGCTCAGGCCTTGGCTGGCAAAATAAAGTTTCAGTTCTGCACTGCTGCCAGAAGAATGCTGGACCTGAGCCTAATCGGCAGTTCTGGCCTGTACCGGGGGTGCCCCTGGGTCATGTGAATGGTCCGGTCCAGAAATACCCATGATCTTGGGCTGGCACAGGATGCACTACTCCTATCTACCATTGAATGGGAGGGGGTGGGTGGAGCAGAGAAATCTGTGGTAAGGTGTGAACTATAGTCTGCTGGCTAATGGTTTTGTTGCTTTTGAAACCCGACAGCAATTGAAACAACTATTGCCATTAGCTGCAGTTAACATAAAATACCCAGTATCCTTCAAAGAACTGATCATTTGATTTAGCTTGAGTTCAAAGGCTGAATCCAATTTTTGAATCACATTTACTTTTATTAAAGATATACAAAAATTATAGAATACAAAAATCTCCATCTTGTTACACTTATGGCAGTCTAATCTCATAAGCTCTTATTTTGTGGTGGCTCTTTTTGATAAGGGAGTATTTGAATAGAGAATGCAGACTTCATTAATTTCAGCAAATGGGACATGTTTTAAAACAGATTATTTCCCTTTAAATATTTCCTATTCATATAACTCGCCCAGAGACTACAGTCCCTTTAAGCCCCATCTGCCGAGTATCTGTAGATCTCTGAAATATATTCGTCTTTTCAGAACATAATGCTTTACCACACAACTATGTGACATCCACAAGCTCAGAAATTCTACTTACAATAACTCCCATCAAGGTCATTAATAAATATTATGAACAGCAGGGGTCTAAGGACTGATCCCTCGGGAATTGCACTGGTCACAGCTGCTCAATTAGAACTCTTACGAGTGATAACTACTCTCTGTTTCCTATCATTCAGTCAATTCATCGTCCAGTTGACAACTTCCTCTTTGATCCCAAGAGCTTTTACTTTAACATTTAATATCTTCTGAGGATGCTCATCCAAAGCTGTCTGCTGTACGTTCAAGAAAGGGATGAACTCTCAGTCAGCAATCAAATAGTCTTCTCTATGTTCAAGAAGAGAGTTCTGTCAAACTGTAGAATTCATAAAATCAAAAGATGAAAGAAGGCCATTCCTATTTCATCCACCCAGAAACAACCTACAACTCTTTTTAGGAGACAAAATAAACAGTAAATCAAGTGCCCCCTGATCTGGGGGACACTCCAAACATTTTTCAAGGCCTTTTTTTGTTTTTTTTTGTTTTTTTTGAGGGGCACTAAAATCATAATTTTTACAAGTGCCCCCAGAAGCACCCTACAGTCAACTTATCAGGGCATCAGCTGTTTCTTGTGATTCCAGGGTATTGCCTTCACTATCCTACTTAGAAATTAATTCTTTATGTGAAGAAACACTTCCTGACATTAGGCCTAAATTTGCTTCACTAGTTTGAAGTTGTGCCATTGTCTTAGTGTCCCAAATGAAAGTGAAATCGTGTTCCAGATTTACATGTTTGGTACCATTGACTGTTTTCTTCACCTCTATAAATTAATCTCTAAATTGCCTCCTTTCAAGATTGAAAAGCCCAAGTTTTTCCAATTTTTCCTCATAACGCCAGTCATCTAACACCGGGCATCAATTTCTTGACACTTTCTCTGCACCACCTCCAAGACTTTTGTGCCTCGGTGACTAGAACTGGACACAATATTCAAGGTATTACACAGTTTACGCATGTCTGTTTTGCCCATATAGTTCAGCATTCTATTTGTTTTGATGTTTGCTGTTTCACAGTGATTGACCACAATGAAGGTCAAGTGTATTAAAACATGCAGATGTTTCAACTTTATTCCTATCTATATCAACATTCATAGAATACTTGTGTCATCCATTCTTTTCTTGCTATGTGCCTCACTTTACACTTGTCCTCAATAAATCTAATCTGCTTATCCTCAGGTACTAACAAACAGAAAGGATGAGACTTGTAAGTTTCATTGTGAGGGAGGTAATGATGTATTGGTGGCTTCAGAACATTAGAAATAGAACAGCATGGTTTCCATTTTCAAAAAGATTGACAAAATAAACCCAGACAGCTACAAACTTATTGGCTTACATCAATGCTTAGTAAAATATTGGAACTGATTGTCAGGATTAACACTGAGGAATACCAGCTAACAAGAATCTAGAAGGGGATATTTATGGTTGCTCATTCCCTTGAAATTTTTGAAGAAGTGACATGGACTGCGGAAAGCCCTAATATGTGGTGTATCAAGCCTTCCAAAACATCTTTGACAACGTTTTGAAAGGTTGGTAATTAAACTTCAAGAAGTGAGAATGGATCAGATTGATTGAGCTGGAAAGCACCGTATGTATGTTAGAGGAGTGATATCAGGGTGGGCGCGGAGTATGGAGTGGAGTGTATTTTCACCCCTACGCTTTCTAATTTCAGAAGCTTAATGCCCCATTACTGACTTCACAGTGAGGGGGTAGCAGCAGAAGGTGAGGAAGAGGAAGGGTGAAGGATATTTATCCTGGTAGATTATGATTGTGATAATAAAGAGGATGAGGATATAGCCACATAAGAGTCCCTGGATCAAACTCCTGCCCCACATTCCTCTTTCCCAACCCCCTTGATATCACTGCCTTGGTTACTTGTACTCTCGCTTCCACTCACCAGCTTAGATATTTTCACCGAGAAGGAAATAGATAGTGTAAGTGAGGATGTAGCACTGGATGGTTTACAGAGCATGAGGGAGCCAAAGGAGTGTGGAGTGGTTGAGAATGAGTCAGCTTTCTAATGGAGGCAGCGGAGAAGGCTGCGCCTGGCTTCAGAGTCATGGGACCCAGACCTCAAGGGAACCTGTCTAAGAGAAGGATGTTTGAGGAACTTCTCAGGCCCTTGGACTATGAGAGACAAGGCCAGCACTATCCAGGTGAAAAGCAACAAGAAGAAAATGCTACAAAAGCTCTATTGCAACTCCAGTGATCACTGCTCACAGTTTCTTCATGTACTTGCACTAATATTGGCTGTTGTTGGCAACAGGCAATGAAAGAAAATAAACACTTGCATTTATATAGCGCCTTTCACAACCTCGGGACATCCCAAAGAACTGTACAGCCAATGAAGTTCTGTTGGTATTCCTCTTTTAACTTGCGATTAATTACCCTTGGTGCACTGGGGATACAAGGCACTCATTTTGGACACTCCAATGCTGGTCATCTTCCATATATACTAATGAGCTCCCAGCAAGAGTGACGAGTACACTCATGGAAAACTCCAGATCACCATGGATCCCTCGTGCAGCCACTACAGATTGGAAACCTGGTGGAAATGGATTCTGGCCCAAAATACACCTAAAAATTACTGGTACAATCATTATGTCTGGAACTCACTCCAAAATGTGTGTAAATTCAGGACCATTATATATGATGTTTGGATGGAGCCGATCAGGTGTACTGTGTGGAGCTCTGGTCACCCAATCACAGGAATTATATTATTGCCCTCAAGAGGGTAAGAAGCAAACAATGGGGATGATTATTATCAGAGATCTGAGTTATGAAAAAAGATTACAGAAGACTGGGTTTGTTCTTTTTGGAAAAGTGGAGGTTTTGAGGGAATCTAATTAAAGGTTTCTAGGTTTGTAGAATAAGTTACAAAGAAAAAACATAGAGCAGAATAGTATTAATTGGGTTTAAGAGGCAACTAGATGTGTTTCTGAAAAGAGAAAGGATTAAGGAAGACGGTGAGAAGGCAGCTGGGAAAGTGGGTGGATTTCGGGGGTTAGATTAATTAAATAGGATTTTTTTAAACCATTTTTCCATGGAAAGGATTTGAAAAAAAATAATTATTTTTAAATGTATTTTTTTTTAAACACAAAGCGTATTTACACAAGTTAAAAAAGGCACTGAGACAACAGCTGGTTAAAATGCTAAAGAGCTGAGTTTTGATGTTGTTTCTCCATAGACGATAAATAATGCCCAATTTGTTAGCCTGACATGGCATTAATAAACAGCTCACACCCTAACAGGCTAACAAATTATTGTGTTCAGAAGTTTCTAATCTCTTCTGACTGTGAACACAGCATGATCAAAAAACTGAGACAGCGACTGTCAGGCAAGTCCAGAAGAGGCAGCAAAAGTAGTCAGGCTTTAAACAGAAAGCTGCTAGGGCAAGATTTGGATAGGCTCCGAAAGTTTAGCATGCAAGAGCACATTTAAGTGTTATTTTGTTTAAGTCATGTAAAATAACCGACTGATGCGGAGAATCGTAGCATGTTTCTGTATTATTGTGCAAAGACAAGTTGTACTGATTGAAGTAAGTGAACCTGATCATAACTGTTACTCTGTATGGTCATTTGTGGTGAAATAAAGCAGCTTAACGATTTGTATCTGGCCACATCGTCACAAGTATTTTCTTGGATGACCTTTGAAGAGATTGATCAAACAAACATGTGAAAGACACAGATATCCTGTTCAGATGAGAGGGGTGGTGGGGTTACTATTATTACACTCCCTGGGTTACATATATAAATATTGGGCAGTATGGGCCTACCCCTAAATGTAAGACATTGGCCCTGAAATCTCGGTTCTGGGCTTCCGATGGGCGCTCGCCTGAAAATAAGAAAAAAAAATCCGCACCTACCTTTTGCTCTTCTGCCCTCCAGCGATTCTGTTCTGAGGCCTTCTCTTCTCCTGCTTCGCAGCGTGTCCACGTCTTGGAGATACGGAGGGAGTCACGTGGCACTGGGCAACCAATGAAGTAAGTTCATGGCAAGTTCATGACACCATGGCTGGCTCTGTTGCACAGGAGGGCAGGAAAAAGAGTGGGAGAGCGATAGTGATAGGGGATTCAATTGTGAGGGGAATAGATAGGCGTTTCTGCGGCCGCAACCGAGACTCCAGGATGGTATGTTGCCTTCCTGGTGCAAGGGTCAAGGATGTCTAGGAGCGGGTGCAGGACATTCTAAAAAAGGGGGGGGGAGAACAGCCAGTTGTCGTGGTCCACGTCTTGGAGATACGGAGGGAGTCACGTGGCACTGGGCAACCAATGAAGTAAGTTCATGGCAAGTTCATGACACCGTGGCTGGCTCCGTTGCACAGGAGGGCAGGAAAAAGAGTGGGAGAGCGATAGTGATAGGGGATTCAATTGTGAGGGGAATAGATGGGCGTTTCTGCGGCCGCAACCGAGACTCCAGGATGGTATGTTGCCTTCCTGGTGCAAGGGTCAAGGATGTCTCGGAGCGGGTGCAGGACATTCTAAAAAGGGGGGGGAGAACAGCCAGTTGTCGTGGTGCACATTGGTACCAATGACATAGGTAAAAAAAAGGGGTGAGGTCCTACGAAACGAATTTAAGGAGCTAGGAGCTAAATTAAAAAGTATGACCTCAAAAGTAGTAATCTCGGGATTGCTACCAGTGCCACGTGCTAGTCAGAGTAGGAATCGCAGGATAGCGCAGATGAATACGTGGCTTGAGAAGCGGTGCAGCAGGGAGGGATTCAAATTCCTAGGGCATTGGAACCGGTTCTGGGGGAGATGGGACCAGTACAAACCGGACGGTCTGCACCTGGGCAGGACCGGAACCAATGTCCTAGGGGGAGTGTTTGCTAGTGCTGTTGGGGAGGAGTTAAACTAATATGGCAGGGGAATGGGAACCAATGCAGGGAGACAGAGGGAAACAAAAAGGAGACAAAAGCAAAAGACAGAAAGGAGATGAGGAAAAGTGGAGGGCAGAGAAACCCAAGGCAAAGAACAAAAAGGGCCACTGTACAGCAAAATTCTAAAAGGACAAAGGGTGTTTAAAAAAACAAGCCTGAAGGATTTGTGTCTTAATGCAAGGAGTATCCGTAATAAGGTGGATGAATTAACTGTGCAAATAGATGTGTGCAAATAGATGTTAACAAATATGATGTGATTGGGATTACGGAGACGTGGCTCCAGGATGATCAGGGCTAGGAACTCAACATCCAGGGGTATTCAACATTCAGAAAGGATAGAATAAAAGGAAAAGGAGGTGGGGTAGCATTGCTGGTTAAAGAGGAGATTAATGCAACAGTTAGGAAAGACATTAGCTTGGATGATGTGGAATCTATATGGGTGGAGCTGCAGAACACCAAAGGGCAAAAAACGTTAGTGGGAGTTGTGTACAGACCTCCAAACAGTAGTAGTGATGTTGGGGAGGGCATCAAACAGGAAATTAGGGGTGCATGCAATAAAGGTGCAGCAGTTATCATGGGTGACTTTAATATGCACATAGATTGGGCTAGCCAAACTGGAAGCAATACGGTGGAGGAGGATTTCCGAGAGTGCATAAGGGATGGTTTTCTAGACCAATATGTCGAGGAACCAACTGGGGGGAGGCCATCTTAGACTGGGTGTTGTGTAATGAGAGAGGATTAATTAGCAATCTTGTTGTGTGAGGTGCCTTGGGGAAGAGTGACCATAATATGGTGGAATTCTGCATTAGGATGGAGAATAAAACAGTTAATTCAGAGACAATGGTCCAGAACTTAAAGAAGGGTAACTTTGAAGGTATGAGGCGTGAATTGGCTAGCATAGATTGGCGAATGATACTTAAGGGGTTGACTGTGGATGGGCAATGGCAGACATTTAGAGACCGCATGGATGAACTACAACAATTGTACATTCCTGTCTGGCGTAAAAATAAAAAAGGGAAGGTGGCTCAACCGTGGCTATCAAGGGA
The DNA here is from genome assembly GCF_044704955.1 of Pristiophorus japonicus. NCBI lineage: Eukaryota > Metazoa > Chordata > Chondrichthyes > Pristiophoridae > Pristiophorus > Pristiophorus japonicus. The sequence goes on along the minus strand of NC_091982.1, from coordinate 80,187,928 downwards.
AATCAGGGATAGTATTAAAGCCAAGGAAGTGGCATACAAATTGGCCAGAAATAGCAGCGAACCCGGAGACTGGGAGAAATTTAGAACTCAGCAGAGGAGGGCAAAGGGTTTGATTAGGGCAGGGAAAATGGAGTACGAGAAGAAGCTTGCAGGGAACATTAAGACGGATTGAAAAAGTTTCTATAGATATGTAAAGAGAAAAAGGTCAGTAAAGACAAACGTAGGTCCCCTGCAGTCAGAATCAGGGGAAGTCATAACGGGGAACAAAGAAATGGCAGACCAATTGAACAAGTACTTTGGTTCGGTATTCACTAAGGAGGACATAAACAACCTTCCGGATATAAAAGGGGTCAGAGGGTCTAGTAAGGAGGAGGAACTTTATTAGTCGGGAAATTGTGTTGGGGAAACTGATGGGATTGAAGGCCGATAAATCCCAAGGGCCTGATGGACTGCATCCCAGAGTACTTAAGGAGGTGGCCTTGGAAATAGCGGATGCATTGACAGTCATTTTCCAACATTCCATTGACTCTGGATCAGTTCCTATCGAGTGGAGGGTAGCCAATGTAACCCCACTTTTTAAAAAAGGAGGGAGAGAGAAAACAGGGAATTATAGACCGGTCAGCCTGACTTCAGTAGTGGGTAAAATGATGGAATCAATTATTAAGGATGTCATAGCAGCGCATTTGGAAAGAGGTGACATGATAGGTCCAAGTCAGCATGGATTTGTGAAAGGAAAATCATGCTTGACAAATCTTCTGGAATTTTTTGAGGATGTTTCCAGTAGAGTGGACAAGGGAGAATCAGTTGATGTGGTATATTTGGACTTTCAGAAGGCTTTCGACAAGGTCCCACACAAGAGATTAATGTGCAAAGTTAAAGCACATGGGTTTGGGGGTAGTGTACTGACGTGGATTGTGAACTGGTTGTCAGACAGGAAGCAAAGAGTAGGAGTAAATGGGTACTTTTCAGAATGGCAGGCAGTGACTAGTGGGGTACCGCAAGGTTCTGTGCTGGGGCCCCAGCTGTTTACACTGTACATTAATGATTTAGACGAGGGGATTAAATGTAGTATCTCCAAATTTGCGGATGACACTAAGTTGGGTGGCAGTGTGAGCTGCAAGGAGGATGCTGTGAGGCTGCAGAGTAACTTGGATAGGTTAGGTGAGTGGGCAAATGCATGGCAGATGAAGTATAATGTGGATTAATGTGAGGTTATCCACTTTGGTGGTAAAAACAGAGACACAGACTATTATCTGAATGGTGACAGATTAGGAAAAGGGGAGATGGAACGAGACCTGGGTGTCATAGTTAATCAGTCATTGAAGGTTGGCATGCAGGTACAGCAGGCGGTTAAGAAAGCAAATGGCATGTTGGCCTTCATAGCGAGGGGATTTGAGTACAGGGGCAGGGAGGTGTTGCTACAGTTGTACAGGGCCTTGGTGAGGCCACACCTGGAGTATTGTGTACAGTTTTGGTCTCCTAACTTGAGGAAGGACATTCTTGCTATTGAGGGAGTGTAGCGAAGGTTCACCCGACTGATTCCCGGGATGGTGGGACTGACCTATCAAGAAAGACTGGATCAACTGGGCTTGTATTCACTGGAGTTCAGAAGAATGAGAGGGGACCTCATAGAAACGTTTAAAATTCTGATGAGTTTAGACAGGTTAGATGCAGGAAGAATGTTCCCAATGTTGGGGAAGTCCAGAACCAGGGGTCACAGTCTAAGGATAAGGGGTAAGCCATTTAGGACCGAGATGAGGAGAAACTTCTTCACCCAGAGAGTGGTGAACCTGTGGAATTCTCTACCACAGAAAGTTGTTGAGGCCAATTCACGAAATATATTCAAAAGGGAGTTCGATGAAGTCCTTACTACTAGGGGGATCAAGGGACTATGGCGAGAAAGCAGGAAGGGGTTACTGAAGTTGCATGTTCAGCCATGAACTCATTGAATGGCGGTGCAGGCTGGAAGGGCCGAATGGCCTACTCCTGCACCTATTTTCTATGTTTAAATGTTTCTATGAAGTACAGTATTCTCATTGATAATAATAGGAACTCCGTAAGTATGAGCTCCCATTATTATCAATCAGAAACCCCCTCACCCCCCAAACACAACATAAAAAATTAAAAAAAACACCTCACATATATACTTTTTGGATTTTTTTTTAAGTGTTTTAATTAGGGTTTAAAATAAACTTACCTTAGGGTTTTTAAACATAAAAATGTGTTTTTAAATTTTATTTTTATATGTTTTAAAATGTACTCTGGTAAAAATAGGCAATGCGCCTGCTTTTACCAGGCGCAAGAGTTTTAAGGACATTTGCAGGGCAAGAGTTGGGCAAATAGCCTAATCTCGCCTGCGCGAATGTCCTTGCTGCGGGGATGCATTTGATCTGTCAAGCTAAAACTTGAAAGATCGGAAAAGCTGGTTTTCAGTGCATGCACATTGTGTGCTGAAAACTGGCTTTTGCGGGGCCTGTACGTATTCAGTATGGATCCGGTAAGACTGGAATTTTAGCCCCACTCAGATTGTTTACGGGAGTGACCATCGCTGCAGTACCTGAGAGAATATCTAAACATAGAAACATAGAAATTAGGTGCAGGAGTAGGCCATTTGGCCCTTCGAGCCTGCACCACCATTCAATAAGATCATGGCTGATCATTCACCTCAGTACCCCTTTCCTGCTTTCTCTCCATACCGCTTGATCCCTTAAGCCGTAAGGGCCATATCTAACTTCCTCTTGAATATATCCAACGAACTGGCATCAACAACTCTCCGCGGGAGGGAATTCCACAGGTTAACAACTCTCTGAGTGAAGAAGTTTCTCCTCATCTCAGTCCTAAATGGCTTACCCCTTATCCTTAGACTGTGTCCCCTGGTTCTGGACTTCCCCAACATCGGGAACATTCTTTCTGCATCTAACTTGTCCAGTCCCGTCAGAATTTTATATGTTTCTATGAGATCCCATCTTATCCTTCTAAACTCCAGTGAATAAAGGCCCAGTAGATCCAGTCTCTCCTCATTTGTCAGTCCAGCCATCCCGGGAATCAGTCTGGTGAACCTTCACTGCACTCCCTCAATAGCAAGAACGTCCTTCCTCAGATTACGATACCAAAACTGAACATAATGTTCCAGGTGAGGACTCAGCAAGGCCCTGTCCAACTGCAGTAAGACCTCCATGCTCCTATACTCAAAACCCCTAGTTATGAAGGCCAACATACCATTTGCCATCTTCACCACCTGCTGTACCTGCATGCCAACTTTCAATGACTTGGCATGCACCCAGGTACCATGACACCCAGGTCTTACTCCACCTCCCCTTTTCCTAATCTGCCGCCATTCAGATAATATTCTTCCTTCGTGTTTTTGCCCTCAAAGTGGATAACCTCACATTTATCCACATTATACTGCATCTGCCATGCATTTGCCCACTCACCTAACCTGTCCAAGTCACCCTGCAGCCTCTTAGCAGCCTCCTCACAGCTCACACCGCCACCCAGTTTAGTGTCATCTGCAGACTTGGAGATATTACACTCAATTCCTTTATCCAAATCATTAATGTATATTGTAAATAGCTGGGGTCCCAGCACTGAGCTCTGCGGCACCCCACTAGTCACTGCCTGCCATTCTGAAAAGGACCCGTTTATCCTGACTCTCTGCTTCCTGTCTGCCAACCAGTTCTCTATCCACGTCAGTACATTACCCCCAATATCATGTGCTTTAATTTTGCATACTAATCTCTTGTTTGGGACCCTGTCAAAAGCCTTTTGAAAGTCCATATACACCACATCCACTGGTTCTACCTTGTCCACTCTACTAGTTACATCCTCAAAAAATTCCAGAAGATTTGCCAAGCATGATTTCCCTTTCATAAATCCATGTTGATTTGAACCGATCCTGTCACTGCTTTCCAAATGCGCTGTTATTTCATCTTTAAAAATTGATTCCAACATTTTCCCCACTACTGATGTCAGGCTAACCGGTCTATAATAACCAGTTTTCTCTCTCCCGCCTTTTTAAAAAAGTGATGTTACATTAGCTACCCTCCAGTCGATAGAACTGATCCAGAGTCGATGACCATTGGAAAATGATTACCAATGCATCCACTATTTCTCGGGCCACTTCCTTAAGTACTCTGGGATGCAGACTATCAGGTCCCGGGGATTTATCGGCCTTCAATCCCATCAATTTTCCTAACACATTTTCCCGCCTAATAAGGATATCCTTCAGTTCTTCCTTCTCACTAGACCCTCTCCGGAAGGATTTTTGTGTCTTCCTTCGTGAAGACAGAACCAAAGTATTTGTTCAACTGATCTGCCATTTCTTTGTTCATCATTATAAATTCACCTGAATCTGACTGCAAGGGACCTACGTTTGTCTTCACTAATCTTTTTCTCTTCACATATCTATAGCAGCTTTTGCAGTAAGTTTTTATGTTCCCTGCAAGCTTCCTCTCATACTCTATTTTCCCCCTCCTAATTAAACCCTTTATCCTCTTCTGCTGAATTCTAAATTTCTCCCAGTCCTCAAGTTTGCTGCTTTTTCTGGCCAATTTATATGCCTCTTCCTTGGATTGAACACTATCCTTAATTTCCCTTGTTAGCCACGGTTGAGCCACCTTCCCTGTTTTATTTTTACTCTAGACAGGGATGTATAATTGTTGAAGTTCATCCATGTGATCTTTAAATGTTTGCCATTGCCTATCCACCGTCAACCCTTTAAGTATTATTTGCCACTCTATTCTAGCCAATTCACGTCTCATACCATTGAAGTTACCTTTCCTTAAATTCAGGACCCTAGTCTCTGAATTAACTGTGTCACTCTCCATCTTAATCACGAATTCTACCATATTATGGTCACTCTTCTCCAAGGGGCCTCGCAAAACAAGGTTGCTAATTAGTCCTTTCTCATTACACATCACCCAGTCTAGGATGGCCAGCCCTCTAGTTGGTTCCTCGACATATTGGTCCAGAAAACCATCCCTAATACACTCGAGGAAATCCTCCTCCACCATATTGCTACCAGTTTGGTTAGCCCAATCTATATGTAGATTAAAGTCGCCCATGATAACTGCTGTACCTTTATTGCATGCATCCCTCATTCTTGTTTGATGCTGTCCCCAACCTCACTACTACTGTTTGGTGGTCTGTACACAACTCCCACTAGTGTTTTCTGCCCTTTGGTATTCCGCAGCTCCACCCATACAGACTCCACATCATCCAAGCTAATGTCCATCCTTACTATTGCTACCCCACTTCCTTTTCCTTTCTGTCTATCCTTCCTGAATGTTGAATACCCCTGGATGTTGAGTTCCTAGCCTTGGTCACCCTGGAGCCATGTCTCCGTGATGCCAATTATATCATATTCATTAATTGCTGCCTGTGCAGTTAATTTGTCCACCTTATTACGAATACTCCTCACATTGAGGCACAGAGCCTCCAGGCTTGTCTTTTTATCACACGTTGCCCTTTTAGAATTTTGCTGCAATGTGGCCCTTTTTGATTTTTGCCTTGGGTTTCTCTGCCCACTTTTACTTTTCTTCTTTCTATCTTTTGCTCCTGCCCCCATTCTACTTCCTTCTATATCCCTGCATAGGTTCTCATCCCCCTGCTATATTAGTTTAACCCTTCCCCAACAGCACTAGCAAACACTCCCCCATGGACATTGGTTCCAGTCCTGCCCAGGTGCAGACTGTCCGGTTTGTACTGGTCCCACCTCCCCCAGAACCGGTTCCAATGTCCCAGGAATTTGAATCCCTCCCTTCTGCACCACTCCTCAAGCCACGTATTCATCTGAGTTATCCTGACTAGCATGTGGCACTGGTAGAAATCCTGAGATTACTACCTTTGAGGTTCTACTTTTTAATTTAACTCCTAGCTCCCTAAATTCAGCTTGTAGGACCTCATCCCATTTTTTACCTATATCGTTGATACCTATATGCATCACAACAACTGGCTTTCTCCCTCCCCCTTCAAAATGTCCTCAACCGCTCCGAGACGTCCTTATGCCTTGTACCAGCGAGGCAACATACCATCCTGGAGTCTCGATTGCGGCTGCAGAAATGTCTATCTATTCCCCTTAGAATAGAATCCCCTACCATTATAGCTCTCCCACTCCTTTTCCTGCCCTCCTGTGCAGCAGAGCCACCCACGGTGCCATGGACTTGGCTGCTGCTGCCCTGCCCTGATGAGTCATTCCCCCCCCAACAATACCCAAAGCGGTATATCTGTTTTAGAGTGGGATGACCGCAGAGGACCTCTATACTACCTTCCTTCCATTGCTCTTCCTGTTGGTCATCCATTCCCTATCTGTCTGTGTAACCTTTACCTGCGGTAAGACCAACTCACTAAACGTGCTATTCACAGCATCCTCAGCATCATGCATGTTCCAGAGTGAGTCCACCCGCAGCTCCAGTGCCGCAATGTGGTCTGTCAGGAGCTGCAGCAGAATACACTTCCCACACATGTAGTCGTCAGGGACACTAGAAGCGTCCCTGAGTTCCCACGTAGCACAGGAGGAGCATGACACGTATCCGAGCTCCCCTGCCATGACTTAACCCTTAGATTAACAATTTGGCAACAACAACTACTGATAGGGAAAAGAAAAAGAAAAACTACTCACCAATCACCAGCCAATCACTTACCCCCTTGGTTGTGACGTCATCTTTTGATTTCTTTCTACTTCCTTGTTTACCTTCTGCCCCTGTACCAGCACCAGCTGGCCTTCCGACTGCCGCCAATCCCTGGACTCCCGCTGGGTCTTTTATAGGCCTCCTCGACTGCCCGAGCTCCCGACTGCCGACGATCCCCGGACTCCTGTTAGGCCTTTTATAGGCCTCCTCGACTGCCTGAACTCTTGACTGCCGCCGATCCCTGGACTCCCGCTGGGCAACATTGAAACTTACATTTCAAGCAACATTGAAACTTACATTTCAAGCAACATTGAAACTTACAACAATAAACTTGTAAACTTGAGGACTTCCAAAACTCGACTGCCCGTTCACCCATTACCCCATGTACTCGCTGATCTACATTGTATCCCAGTTAAGCAATGCCTTGATTTTAAAATTCTTAACCATGTTTTCAAATCCCTCTATGGCCTTGCTGCTCCCTATCTCTGTAATAACCTCCAGCCCTACAACCCTCTGAGATATCTGCGCTTCTCCAATTTTGGCCTCTTGAGCACCCCTGATTTTAATCGCTCCACTATTGGTGGCCATGCTTTCAGCTGCCAAGGCCCTAAGCTCTGGAATTCCCTCCCTAGACCTCTCCATCTTTCTTCCTTCAAGACACTTCTTAAAACTTATCTCTTTGACCAAACTTTTGGTCATCTGCCCTAATATCTCCTTATGCGACTTGGTGTCATATTTTTCTTATTCTCTTGTGAAGCGCCTTGGGATGTTTTACTACTTTAAAGGCGTAGTATAAATGCAAGTTGTTGTTTTTGTAAGGTTTAATGGCTTTGTCCTTTTCCTAAAAAATATATGTAGTCTCCTCAAGTAGCATTATTTTATTATAAGATTAGTTTTATGGGCAAATTTACCTAGGAACTGCTACAAATAGGAAAGTATTCATAAAATATTTTAATTCAAAAGTAACTATACCTAATTGGAACTGGTCCTCGACAGAACTACCATGACCCACAGAGACGCACAGAAAAGTGATTGCATTTATCTAACAGATCACAGTCTGCTTGCTACAGTCCACAGTACTGCATTGTTTCCGTGTCTTTCTGATGTTTGTCAGATACTAATCTTGATTTTTTAAATGTTATTCTTTGTAACCGGATCATCGTCCAATTGATATTGCACACCACGTGGAAAAGTCACGACGATGTAGACTTGGAACTTCCCCAATAGGTCAGGGTAAGTGTACTTCAGCATCTTGTCATACTGAGTTATACCAACCAGGATATCATCAGCTTTGATTTCTGGCCTGTGATGAGTTGGATGATCTTGATCAAGGCAATGACAGGGGTGCAACAATTGACTTTAGTACCTCTAGCTGAGGGAAGAAATGAAAAAAAGCTGTCGTGATGGTCACTCCTGATTTCTAAGAAGTGACTCCCCTGGAAAGTGCGTGTATACGGACGTCAGATTTGGACAGATTAATCTCAGTTGTGACGCCCGCTATGATTGAATAGTCTGCTAACAATAACTATCAAACTGCAGATATAAAGAATGGCCACTTGGGCAAGGTACTGGGGCTGAGAAATGCCCATGGGATTAGACGCCAGCATGAATCAGCCACTTAAGGTGAAGTGCGAATAACTGAGAAAAACAGTATAGACTGTAGCAGGAACAGGCTGAATAAAGAGAACTTTATATTCATGTGTAACAAAGGAGTCTGATAAAGCATTACAAAACTCCCAAAGTCTGGATTTATTTCCTAAACACAATCTGTGACATCAAACATTCTTATCACCTTTGATGACCTTGTGTAGCAAAATTATTTGGACAATTAATTAACTTTTTCTTCTGTGAAGTTTGATTCATAAAACAGCCTGGTAGTGTCGATAAACATATTAGTCACTACATGACATAATGGGAGAAGTATGCCAGAATCCATGAGAAAGTCTGGAATGCCGACCTTGCACTTAGCTTGAGAGGGCATGTATCATCCCTTTGCTAGTGTCCCATGTTGACCTTAGGCTGAGTTGTCCTTCCTGAATAAGCAGGATCCTATCCTGCTTCCCTCACTCTGTTTTCCTGTGCATGCTCCTTTTCCAGCCTCTAGGGACCAGGTCTGTCTGCTAGTATCCAAGGATGAGAGGCCTCTGGTTACAATTAGTGTATTCCCGATTATGATACATGGCATAGAGCTCGCAAGGGATAATAGGGTCTTCCAGAATGACAGAGCAGTGGGAAATCTGGGAGCACTATCAATGGTTTGTACTGCCAAAATGAAATTGCAAGAAGGGCCCATTAACCTCCTCTGTGCTGTGAACACATTTGGTTAGAGTTTCTACTGAGGTATAAGCGAATAGACTACAGACACAGCTAATGGAAATATTACAATGCTGCAAACATCAATACCTTGCTTTTTTCATTGTGTCCCTGACTTTTCCTCCTCCACGTCTGCCACCATGCTGACCCCTACTGAAACAGATGTCATATTGACAAATTAGCTGTGGGTTCATTTATTGATTAGCGTTTGTTTTACTGACTAATTCCCTGGATTACAGGCAGAGGGAGGTTTATTTTTTATCTGAACAGCCACCAGGATTGGGGAACTTGTCAACAAAGTCCTGAAATTTAGTCAGTAGAAAATGGCTACCCGTATTAATGTTAATGACATTAATGACATCAACAAACCACAGATTCTCGATGCTAAGCTAATTGCCACATCGTATTGCTTGGCAGAAGTTGCACGTTTTAACAAAACATTAGAGCTGTATCGCAGGGGTAGGTTAACTATTTATCTGATGTTACTAACTAGCTTTAAACTATGTTGACAAAAAAATGGACGTCAGCGTCATGTATATAGAGGGTTGGGGTTAAGTTAGGTCCAGCTCCATTACCTGCACACAGGCTGTTCCTGATCTTAGGGTTTCTTTTCTATTTGGAGAAATGACCCAACAGAAGATATTGGCCCAAAATTTCATGTTAAAATTACAGTGAGACTAATGGCGTTTGCCGTTATTTATGCACAAACGCTACAGCAACTTCAGGCGAGGGGAAGATACATGGTTACATTCAAATAGCCAAAAGTTCCGGTCCGAGTTGCATCACTCTACCTGCTGTCTGGCTCACCATTGAAATGCATTAAATGTCGTGAACTTGTTGTATTTGCGCGATAGATATGAACTAAACTTGCCACAGAAAGTTATGTTTTGTCTATTCCGGTCCAAGTAACTTTATAACGATGTGATAATTCGTAATTACTGCCAAACAACTTCCCTGGCACTGAAAATGAATTATTGCAACTGTAGGGTCTCATTCCTTCAATTTAATTGTTGTTAGAGATTTTTAAAAATGGCAAATTTTAGGCTAGAAATTCCATAGTGCTAACTTTTGAAAATTAGAAAAAATATCGGCAGGTGCTAATGATTCTCTCCTGCTGGGAAATTCAGCTTGAGAGTTCCAAGGGGGAAGTGGAGTGCTAATTCAAACGCTAACCACTTCACTTAGGGCACAAAAGTCCGAGAGCGGGGCGGTAGCGGCAGACATTGAACAATTTGGAGTGCATTGCTAATGGCTGCTTCTCTCGCTTAAAGGGAAGGACCAATGATGGTGCACAACCTACTTGTCGGCAGTTCTGCATTGAAAGTCGACTTGCGTGACTGCCATTACAACCCCAAATACTCTCTGATAGTGGAGGGCTTGGACATCTTGCAGCAATGAAACATGCAAAACTTTGAGCAGGCACCAGACTGGTGCAAATAATAAAGGTTGGCCCACCTGGGGAGGGCTAACAAGGAAAGGGAATACACATTAAATGGTAGAAAACTGAGAAGTGTAGAGGAACAAAGGGACCTTGGAGTGCATGTCCACAGATCCCTGAAGATAGCAGGCCAGTTAGATAAGATGGTTAAGAAGACATATGGAATAGAAACAAAGAAACATAGAAATTTACAGCGCAGAAGGAGGCCATTTCAGCCCATCGTGTCCGCGCCGACCGACAAAGAGCCCTCGGTCAGCAGCCCTGAAGATTACAAATAAACCGAGGAACAATGAACAATGGCGGACAGGTAAAGAGAATCTGGCCCAACCAGTCCGCCCAACACAACTGCGACACCCCTTGCATCGCAACATTCTACACTCCATCCAAACCGGAGCCATGCGATCTCCTGGGAGAGGCAAAAACCAGATAGAAACCCAGGCCAATTGGAGAAAGAAATCTGGGAAAATTCCTCTCCGACTCATCCAGGCGATCAAAACTAGTTCAGGAGATCACCCTGGCGGTATTCGATTCCTTGCAGTACTTACCATCGTATCTGTGCCAGCCAACAAGAGGTTATCCAGTCTAATCGCAATTACCAGCTCCAGGTTCGTAACCCTGCAGGTTACGGCACTTCAAGTGCCCATCCAAGCACCTTTTAAATGTGGTGAGGGTTTCTGACTCTACCACCTTTCCAGGTAGTGAGTTCCAAACCCCCACAACCCTCTGCGTGAAGAAGCTTCCCCTCAAATCCCCTCTAAACCTTCCACCAACCACCTTAAACCTATATCCCCTCCTAATTGATCCCTTCACCAAGGGAAATTGGCCTTTGCTATCCACTATGTCCATGCCCCTCAATATTTTGTACACCTCAATGAGATCTCTCAGTTTCCTCTGTTCCAATGAAAACAAACCCAGCCTATCCAATCTGTCCTCATAGCTAAGATTCTCCATTCCAGGCAGCATTCTACTAAATCTCTTCTGCACCCTCTCCAGTGCAATCAGGTCCTTCCTATAATACAGCGACCAGAACTGCATGCAGTATTCCAGCTGTGGCCTAACCAGTGTATTATACAATTTAAGCATAACCTCCCTGCTCTTGTATTCTATACCTCGGCCAATAAAGGCAAGCATTCCATATACCTTCTTAACCAGCTTATCCACCTGGCCTGTTACTTTCAGGGATCTGTGGACAAGCACTCCAAGGTCCCTTTGTTCATCTACGCTTCTAAGTGGCCTACCATTTAATATGTATGTCCTTTCCTTATTAGCCCTCCCCAAGTGCATTACCTCACACTTCTCTGAATAAAATTCCATTTGTCCACCTGACCAGTAGATTGATAGCCTCCTGCAGTGCATGAGTTTCCTCTTCATTATTAACCACACAGCCAATTTTAGTGTAATCTGCAAACTTCTTAATCATACTCCCTATATTCAAATCTAGATCATTGATGTATACCACAAAAAGCAAGGGACTCAGTACTGAGCCCTGCGGAACCCTACTGGAAACATTCTTCCAGTCACAAAAAACATCCATCAACCATTACCCTTTGCTTCCTACCTCTAAGCCAATTTTGGATCCAACTTGCCACTTAGCCCTGGATCCTATGGGCTTTAACCTTCGTGACCAGTCTACCCTGTGGGACCTTATCAAAAGCTTTTCTAAAGTCCATTTACAGTGCATCGTACGCACTACCCTCATCGACCTCCTGGTTACCTCCTCGAAAAATTCAATCAGGTTAGTCAAACACGATCTTCCCTTAACAAATCCATGCTTGCCTTTATTAGCTGAGGCATAGAATACAAGAGCAGGGGGGTTATGCTTGAACACTAGTTAGACCACAGCTAGAGTACTGCGTGCAGTTCTGGTCACCGCATTACAGAAAGGATGTGATTGCACTGGCGAGGATACAAAGGAGATTTACGAGGATGTTGCCAGGACTGGAGAATCTTAGCTATGAGGACAGATTGGATAGGCTGGGTTTGTTTTCCTTGGAACAGAGGAAGCTGAGGGGTGACCTCATTGAGGTGTATAAATTTATGAGGGGCCTATTTATAGTGGATAGAAAGGGTCTATTTCCCTTAGCAGAGGGGTTACAAATTTAAAGTAATTGGCAGAACTTTTAGAGTGAATTTGAGGGGAAATGTCTTCACCCAGAGGGTTCTGGGGGGTCTGGAGCTCACTGCCTGAAAGGTTGGTGGCAGAAACCCTCACCACATTTAAAAAGTATTTGGATGTGCACCTGAAATGCTATAACCTGCAGGGCTGCGGACCTAGATCTGGAAAGTGGGATTAGGCTGGATAACCGCTTGTTGGCTGACACGGACACGATGGGCCGAAATGGCCTTCTTCAATAATGTAAATTTCTATAATGCTATAATTCTATGATTCTGAAAATCATTCCCTTTAATTAGCGCTCCCCAAGCGGCCAGCTGAGTAGACAATGCCTCCTCTTCCTGCCATTCTTCACACCTGGCGATACAGTGGAGGGTGGGAATCAATTTCATACGTGGGGCGATAACGGGACGCTGCAAACTTTCTGATGTCATGATCTGCGAGGCGCTAGAGGCCCAGGTGGTAAGAGTCAGCAAATTAAGAACATAAGAAAATAAGAACATAAGAAATAGGAACAGGAGTAGACCATATGGCCCCTCGAGCCTGCTCCGCCATTCAATAAGATCATGGTTGATCTGATCATGGATTCAGCTCCACTTCCCTGCCTCGCTCAAAAATCTGTCTATCTCCTCCTTAAATATATTCAATGACCCAGCCTCCACAGCTCTCTGGGGCAGAGAATTCCATAGATTTACAACCCTCTGAGAGAAGAAATTACTCCTCATCTCAGTTTTAAATGGGCGGACCCTTATTCTGAGACTATGTCCCCTAGTTTTAGTTTCCTCTATGAGTGGAAATATCCTTTCTGCATCCATCTTGTCGAGCCCCCTCATTATCTTTTATATTTCGATAAGATCACCTCTTATTCTTCTGAACGCCAATAGGTTCAACCTACTCAACCTATCTTCATAATTCAACCCCCTCATCTCCAGAATCAACCTAGTGAACCTTCTCTGAACAGCCTCCAATGCAAGTATATCTTTCCTTAAAAACGGAGACCAAAACTGGATGCAGTACTCTAGGTGTGGCCTCACCAATACCCTGTACAGTTGTAGCAGGACGTCTCTGCTTTTATACTCTATCCTCCTTGAAATAAAGGCCAACATTCCATTTGCCTTCCTGATTACTTGCTGTACCTGCATAATAACTTTTTATGTTTCATGAATAAGGACCCCCACGTCCCTCTGTACTGCAACATTTTGCAATTTTTCTCCATTTGAATTGTAATTTAGTTTTCTATTTTTTCTGCCAAAGTGGATATCCTCTCATTTTCCCACATTATACTCCATCTGCCAAATTTTTGCCCACAGATTTGGCCTGTCTATATCCCTTTGCAGATGTTTTGTGTCCTCCTCACAATTTGCTTTCCCATCCATCTTTGTATCATCAGCAAACTTGGTTACATTACACTCGGTCCCTTCATCCAAGTCATTAATATAGATTGTAAATAGCTGAGGACCCAGCATCGATCCCTGCGGCACCCCACTCGTCACTGTTTGCCAACCGGAAAATGACCCATTTATCCTGAATCTCTGTTTTCTGTTAGTTAGCCAATCCTCTATCCATGCTAATATATTACCCCCAACCCCGTGAACTTTTATCTTGTGCAGAAACCTTTTATGTGACACCTTATTGAATGCCTTATGGAAATCCAAATACACCACATATACTGGTTCCCCCTTATCCATCCTGCTTGTTATATCCCCAAAGAACTCCAACAAATTTGCCAAACATGATTTCCCTTTCATAAAAACATGGTGACTCTGCTTGATTAAATTATGCTTTTCCAAATGTCCCGCTACTGCTTCCTTAATAATGGATTCCAGCATTTTCCCAACGACAGATGTTAGGCTAACTGGTCTATCGTTTCCTGTTTTTTGTCTGCCTCCTTTTTTAAATAGGAGTGTTACGTCTGCACCACCTCCAGGGCCTTGATATCCTTCCTAAAATATATAAATTATTGTTTGCAGTGATTTAACATGAACAGCAGGAATTAGTTGGAATTATTCAAACATACACTCTCAAAGAAGCACTTTGCATATGTTAATGTACAGTATATTACAGGTGCTAATGAGAATACAGGTGTGAGAAAGAGACAAATTACCACATTTCACCAAGTTATAGTTAATTTTTGTCAGTATATGAAAGACAGTACAAAACTGTACAGTATCCTTCCGCAGGTTGTTGGAAAGCAACGTCTGTACCATCTTTACCACACACATCGCACTCACAGTGATGACTGCACTTAATTGTTTTTGCCTCTGGCTTCTTTCAGGCAGCATTGGGGGATTTGTGCCACATCTCTCAGCTGGTTGTGTAGGGCAGGTCACTGATGCTTTGTTTTCTTGCATGGCTGAGTTCCTCACCTTCCCTGTGGATCAGAAGTCCAAGAATGAAAGGGCTGTGGATTCTTCCAAATGACAGCATTCAACAAAGTTCAAAGGGCAATCGATGGAACTCACATAGCCATATGAGCTCCCTCTAATGATGGAATGTCATATATCAGCAGAAAGAGGTTATATTCATAGAATTACATGGAAATTATATCATGGAAACAAGCCACTCAGCCCAATGAGTCCATATTGATGCTTATCCTGCACATAAGCAGTTGTCCTAATCCCATGTGGCCACTCTGTGCCTTTATCCCCCTTTCCTTTAGCCACCTATCTAACCTATTCTTAAATCTTAGTCGTAATCTATTCTTAGTCTTTGCTTCAATTACTAATTCAGTAATGCATTCCACAGTCTCACAACCCACTTTTAAAAATGTTTCTCCTGCTCTCTCTGTTTTAAATTTCTTACATTTACTCGTAAAACTAAAAAAGATCAAGGTCGGAGCAAGGAGTCAGTGATAGTCCTCAACACCTTTTTGGGGAAGGATTGCAAAGGAAATTCCAGGCATGTTGGCATTAAGAACTTATCCACTAGGTCAGTATTTCTCAAACTGGGGTCCGTAGAGACTTTCCAGGGCATCCGTGGTTGGAGGTTATTTCAAGCCTGCTTCTCTTTATAAAACCAACACTGATTCCATTCTTGCGAATTATTCGCAACATCTGGCCCACCTCCTCACAGAGGTCCACACTCTCACTCACTTTGCAATGAATGCTCACTGCCAGTCGAGCCAATTCCTCTCCCTGGCGTTGTTGGCGCCCTGGTGACCCTGTGCCACCCGCCCAACATGTCATCAGAATGCCTGCGAGGCCCTTCAAACACGTGCCTGAACACCTACAATCCCACAGTGCAGCTGTTACAGAACATGCCAGTGGGACAGGATAACAGTGAGTCATGCTTCCAGCAGCATCCCACATGTTCATGGGTGCTCGTGGCCTCACTCATCTTGGTCAGCCTGCTGACGGCTTTAAACATTGTCCAGCATGAAGTGACTAATAGTGGCCATCTGTTGTTGTGGAATACCCAGACTTGGCTGAAATTTTCCCAGCCCGGTGCATGCAGGTTTGGAGGTGGACCCACTGTCAAAATGACCGTGATTGACAGCGGGGCAGGATCCCTTTCTGAACCCACCTCCTTGTCACTTTCCAAAGTGCTGGGTCTGGCTGCGGTTCACAGACCGCCACCAAGCGGCGGGCCAGCCAATAAACATCATTAAGAGGTACTTTAAAGGTATTTTAAAATAATTTTACCAGGGACTTATAATTTTTCCAACTTTTTCAGGAACTTCCCGTCGCTCGGGCTTCTCGTGAGGTAAATGTGTCGGGTTCTCAATGACTCTCCTTTGCTTTGACCAGTTGATAGCTGCAGAAGTGGTATAAAAGCTACCATTTCACAGCTGTTGACTTTCCAATCTCAGAAGCTGAATAATTCAGGATTTGGAAGAGACCTTTGAGCTGTATGCAGTTTGGAAGTGTTTGCAATGAACTCGCTATCCACTGTCACCTCCGTGGAGCAACCTCTCTCACCATTGACAGATCGCTTCTGTCATCTCAACTTAAGCTGGCATCTATTCCAGCAGCATTAGTGCCCTTGAGAAAATCTCACCTTGGTCCTCAGAATCCCACCACAACACCAACATCACTAAACACGCCAGCATCAGCATCCGCCCACACAGCTGCCCAGGACGCCAATGATGGCCTCACCATGGCCACATTTACTTCACTAAGGGGCACAATGGACATTGCGCGTCAAATCCAAGAAAAATGCAGGGAGCAGCATCAACCCCTGTACATGGCCTTTTTTGACCTCACAAAGGCCTTCGACACTGTTAACCGTGAGGAATTATGGAGTGTCCTTCTCAAATTTGTCTGCTCTCAAAAGTTTGTGACTATTCTCCGCCTGCTTCACGATGACATGCAAGCCATGATCCTGATCAACAGATCCACCACAGACCCAATACATGTGCGGAACGGGGTCAAGCAAGGCTGTGTCATCACACCAACGCTCTTCTCGATCTTCCTTGCTGCAATGCTTCATCTCACCCTCAGTAAGCTCCCCGCTGGAGTGGAGCTAATCTACAGAACAAACAGGAGATTGTGCAACCTCCGTCCCCTCCAGTTCAGATCCAAGGTTGTTCCAACCTCTGTCATTGAATTACAATATGCAGACGATGCTTGCGTTTGTGCAAACTCGGAGGTTGAACACCAAACCATCGTCAACACCTTCACCGAAGCGTAAAAGAGTATGGGCCTTACATTAAACATTCATAAGACAAAGGTTCTCTACCAACCTGCCCCCGCCACATAGTACTGCCCCCCGATTATCAAAATCCATGACGAGGCCTTAGACAACGTGGACCATTTTCCATACCTTGGGAGTCAACAAGGGCAGATGCCAATGACAAAGTCCAACACTGGCTTCAGTGTGCCAGTGCAGCCTTCAGTCACCTGAGGAAGACCAGGATTTCAAACCCGGCACCAAGCTCATGGTCTACAGAGTAGTAGTGATACCCGCTCTCCTATGTACTTCAGAGACATTGATTATGTACAACAGGCACATGAAAGCACTGGAGAAGTACCACCAATGCTGCCTCCACAAGATCCTGCAAATCCATTGGCAGGATAGGTGCACCTACATCAGTGTTCTCACACAGGCCAACATCCCCAGCATTTAAGCACTGACCACGCTCGATCAGCTCCATTGGACGGGCCACATCGTCCGCATGCCCGATACTAGACACCCAAAACAAACTCTCTACTCAGAGCTCCGACATGGCAAGCAAGTCCTAGGTGGGCAGAGGAAATGCTTCAAGGACACCTTCAAAGCCTCCTTGAAAAAGTGCAAGATCCCCACCGACACCTTGGAATCCCTGGCCCAAGACCGTCCAAAGTGTAGGAGCAACATCCGGGAAGACGCTGAACACCTTGAGTCTCTTCGTCAGGAGCACGCGGAAGCCAAGCACAAACAGAGGAAGGAACACACGACAACCCAAGCACCTCACCCACCTATCCCTTCAACCAACGTCGGCCCCGCCTGTGACAGAGACTGTAGGTCCCGCATTGGACTCATCAGTCACGTGAGAACTCATATTAGTGCGGAAGCAAGTCATCTCGACTCCGAGGCACTGCCTAAGAAAGAGAGATTTACTTCACGTGACACTGCGACAAGATGCGCCAGGTTGGTACCACCCCACACCCGCATGTGCAATACCCAAGCTATTCCTTTCACAACCATCACCATTGCTGGGTGTATCCTTATGTCTTATCATTCACTATAACTCACTAAGTCACTTCCAAAGGTGCACACAAATCTGTCCAAGAATGCAAAGGGAGAGAAATTCGGTCGTGCCTCATTTGGGGCGGTAACCCAGATGGAGTGGTAATTTTAGCGCCTTGAAAAAGTTTCCGCCCTCCGCCCAGTAATTCGTCAGAATTGGTCGAAGAGCTGACAGGGGTGATAAATCAGCCATTGCACACCAGAGCTGCGGGGGAGGGGGGGGCGGTGGTGGGGGTGGCGAGGGCAATGATAACGAAAGTTTGGTTGGTACATTTTGCAGACCCATTGCGCATGCGCGGAACTCCAAATCAGTTCCTGGGAAAAGCCAAGTCGTAAAGGCGCGGCATAGTATTGCACACATTAAAGTTTGCAAAATCACTTGTTTTCAACCTGTACTGTTATGTCCGTCTGCCACTGCAAACTCAGAGGCTCATGCACTGACGGTGACCTCCGAGGGAAGCACTTCCGCATCCCTTTAAGCAGCCACCAGTTAACAACTCTGCAAATCTGTACCGACTGTTTTTCCAGACGTTGTTCTTGGCGGCCACTAAATGAGGCGGCTTCACCTAATTTACCGACTGGGACGCAAGCGTTTCACAGGGACTGACGTCAGGATCGCATTGATCGTCAGCAACCAGGCACTACTGGTTTGCGCCCCCGGTGAACCTCTAATTAATTTTCGGTCAGAGCGCTTAAGGCCGCGCTAAAAGTCGGTAACCTCTTATGCTCGCATTAACGCCCCCTCTGGCCGCTAACCGAGGGTTAGGCAACCAAAAATTTAGCCCACAGTGTTCAAAATAAAGATTTCAATGTTTGACATCACATTAGCAGAAACTCTACATGAACATTGGCTAAAAGACCCTAGTGATAACCCTTGTGTGTTGTTAGTTGGTATGATTGGACTAGGGTGAGGGTGAGTATGAGGGGTAACTAGTGAGATGGGGATGTGATAATGTAGATAGAGAGGGATGGGTGGAGGTGCAAGGTAAGTTGGTGTGAGTAAGGATGTGCAGGAGTAGGGTAGGGAAGGCAGAGTGATGGGGATGTGATGAGTGGCACAGCAGGATGAGGTTGAGTGTGGCTTTGCAGTAACATTTTGTGATCTACTGAGATCATTGAAAGGTTTGCGCCACTGCAGCCAGGTCCTCCTGATGACATTCCTGCTTGTGCCCTCCTGTGAATTGTGCAACCTGGGGAGGTTTCTTCCACCCATTAGAAGGGAAGAGAACCTCCCTGCTTGCTGTGACTCCCTCCATAAGCATCTGGAGGGAGTGATGGGAGAGCCTGCGTGCAGCTGTGTACCTTTGTGCAGTGCTTGTCAGTGTTTGCAGCATCTCAATGCTGTAGAACACTGAGAGCACAAATGTCAAAATGAATGTGGACATGGTCCCTTTAAAGAAAGCGACTGATGAAACATCATCAAATGACATAATCAGAACTGCTTCCTTTAATTGGCCGAGAAGCTCGCAGGGTGGGCTTAACAAGCCTCAACAACAGAAGATTCTTCACACAGAGCGCGATGGAGCCAGAAGCGGGGTCGCCACCTGCCACCGAGCCTGGCCACCCCGGACCTGCCGTGGTTGGTGAGATCGTGGCCTTGGTGTGAGAAACAGGCACACCCATCTCCCTGATTTCTGTGAGCAAATACCCTGTTTACTTAAAATCATTATTTTACCAGCAGAGTATTATAGTATTATAAGGTGGGGCGGGGGTGGGAGTGTGATTACTTATCGATTTAAAAAGGGGTCCTTCAACCAAAGAGGTTTGAGAGCCACTGCACTAGGTAACAGAATTCACAAGCCAGCTTGCATTAAAATCAGTGGAGTTGTGTGCGACAGATGTAGACTGACCTTTGCCAGCAGAGTAAATTGGAAGGAAGCCAATCTAATGTGCTATGTTTCCTAGAGGCCGAAAGCACTGTAGAGAAATGTAGCTTTCCCATGTACGATAACCACTGGTTGGGGATGTAGAGTCTCCAGCAATAACAAGCTTTCGGCTGTTCCAGATCAGCTCCCACGCTGGCTATTTAGTAATGTTCCCATCACTTTTAATGGAACCAGTCTGAGGCACCAGTATTTTTATAATTCTATTTTTTTCAATATAAAGCAGGTACTGTATATGAATAAATCGTATTTCACTCCCCATTAATTACCATATGTACTCATTGAGAAGCATTTCTGGCCATTCTGAACTTTGCCTGGACTCCTCCGGGAGATGTCAGAGAAGTGTCTGTGGACAGTTATGTTGAGAGGAGCAGATGTTAGTAAGTTTAAAACCCTGTTGTGTTTTCTACACCCCTCCAGATAGTTCCTGCTGATTTGGTACTCTGACCACTGGATAGGGTGGGATACTGCCAATTTTGGTCCAATTTGGGAAGGAGAGTTTTGATTTTTTTAAGAATAGACATGGAGATAGGGATGTGGGGATGGAGATTTTCTCTCTACAATTTACAACAACTTGCATTTATAGAGTAACTTTAATGTAGTAAAACCTCCCAAAGTGCTTCACAGGAGTGTTATCAGTCAAAAATTGGACACCGAGTCATGGAAGAAGATATTAGGGCAGGATTGGTCAGCGAAGTTAGTTTTAAAGAGCATCTTAAAGGAGCAGGGAGTTAGAGAGACCGAGAGCTTTAGGGAGGGAATTCCAGAGCTTAGGGCCAAACAGCGGAAGGCACGGCCCCCAATGGTGGGGACGAAAGGAAATCGGGATGCACAAGAGGCCAGAATTGGAGGAACGCATAGTTCTTGGAGGGTTTTGGGGCTGGAGGAGGCTACAGAGTTAGGGAAGGGTGAGGCCATGGAGGGATTTGAACAGATGGATGAGAATTTTTAAACCGAGGCGTTGCTGGACCAGGAACCAATGAAGGTCAGCGAGCACAGGGATGATGGGTGAACGGACTTGGCGTGAGTTAGGAAACGGGTAGCAGAGTTTTTGATGAGCTCAAGTTGACGGAGGGTGGAAGATGGGAGGCTGGCCAGGAGAGCATTAGATTGTCGAGTCTGGGGATAACAAAATTATAGGTGAGGGTTTCAGCAGCAGACGGGCTGAGGCAGGGACAGAGACGGGCGATATTACGGAGGTGGAAGTTGGCGGTCTTGGTGAAGGAGAGGATATGGGGTCGGAAACTCATCTCGGGGTCGAATTGGATGCCAAAGTTGTGAACAGTTTGGTTCAGATTCAGACAGTAGCCAGGGAGGGGCATGGAATCAGTGGAATGGAATTTGTGACAGGGCCGAAGATGATGGTTTCGGTCTTCCCAATATTTAATTGGAGGAACACCAGTACTGGATGTCGGACAAGCAGCGTGACAAATTTACCCTCTTCTCCTGAGGGGCTGGCTGCACCAGTGTCAGTTGTCTTCATTCTTTATGTGTGAGCCTTGACAGTGAGTGTCAGCAGGAGGTTTTATCCTGGGGACATCAACACTGCACCCAATCATGTCCTCTCTTGAAATCCACACCATTACACTTTGCAGCAGGAATGGAGAGATAGTGCTCAGGTAAAAAGAGCCGAGAAATTCCATATCGGTAAAAACCTGCCGGTGCCACCGCAGGCCAGTGTTAACGATCACTGAAAATGATGGTGCTGGCAGGACCGGTAAATTGCAGCTGGTGGCTAATTAACATTAGCCCATGTGCTAAACTTACTGTGCAATGCTGTTATGTTGGCGTTAGTCCCGGCAGGAGGCCCCAATGTAGCGTGGCCGTAGTGTCATTGCAGCAAGAACAGCCTGCTCTGAAAGCAAGGCTGTCATTTCAGAAAGTATTTCGGTCCCTTAAAGGGGAACTGCCTTCTGAAATGAAAAAAATTAAAATAATGTAAAAATAGGTACTTTTTAGCCCTCACAGCTCAACTGACTTCTGAAAAAAAATTAACATTAAAAAGAATTCCCAAATGGGAGTCTTTAGCTCTTAAAGCCTACCGCACATAAAAGTTCTTCAGCGCTATCACAAATGGTTCAGCAAGCCAGTGAAGGGGCACCCAGGGTCTCGCACAAGCAATCCAGCTTTGTTCAGTGGGTGAACACCTCAAGAGAGGCTCTTTACCCACAGGGGCCAGGAGGCTTTCCAGAAGGAAGGATGTGGGACCAGATCACTGAGGCCATCATTGCCACTAGTGTTGTCTCCATGATCTGGCTCCAGTGCCCAAAGAAGCTGCATGACCTCAGACCAGTGGTCAAGGTCAGTGAATGCATTTTCAAAAGCCGTCTCCTACCAACTGCACCACTAGCCTCACATACTTCTCAATGCACGACTTCCCCACCCCACCCTAATCACTCACCTACCAACAATCTGTACCAAACACGAGGCACACCTCCCATTCATAGCTTGACCTCACCCCCTTGGAGGAGATGGCGTCTTTAGTAATGGGTGTATGAACAGCTTTCTCGACATTGACTCTATGATACACACCCGCACCCCAAGGTATCTATAATAATTCTATAAATAAATTTGTGCCTCTTGATAATAAAGACTAACTGCAACAATTATTTTTAAAAGATTCTACATATGTGAAAGTGGTAATGGTTTAAAGTGAAGGTAATGACAAGGGTTAGACACTGTCATTTTGCCCTGTGGGTTGGGTTTGATTCTACAGGAACAGTAGCATAGTGGTTTTGTTACTGACTTGTAATCCAGCAGCCTAGACTAATGATCAGGAAACATTAGGTCCAAATCCCACCATGGCAGCTGGTGAATTTAAATACAGTTTTTAAAAAATTAATTCATGGGATGTGGGCATCGCTGACAAGGCCAGCATTTATTGCCCATCCCTATTTGCCCTTGAGAAGATGGTCAAGTGCTGCCTTCTTGAACCGCTGCAGTCCGTGTGGTGAAGGTGTTGTGCTGTGAGGGAGGGAGTTCCAGGATTTTGACCCAGTGACGATGAAGAAAGGACGATATACTTCCAAGGCAGGATGGTGTGTGACGTGGAGGTGGTGGTAGAGGTTGTGGGAGGTGCTGCCAAAGAAGCCTTGGCGAGTTGATGCAGTGCATCTTGTAGATGGTACACACTGCAGCCACGTTGTACTGGTGGTGGAGGGAGTGAATGTTCAAGATGGTGGATGGGGTTCCATTCAAGCGGGCTGCTTTGTCCTGGATGGTGTCGAGCTTTTTGAGTGTTTTTGGAACTGCACTCATTCAGGCAAGTGGAGAATATTCCATCAGGAATCATGGGGAAAACTCTTAACTGGCTAGAGTCATGCCTAGCACAAAGGAAGGTGGTTGTGATGGATGGAGGTCAATCATCACAGCCCAGGACATTGCTGCAGGAGTTCCTCAGGACAGTGTCCTAGGCCCAACCATCTTCAGCTGCTTTATCAATGACCTTCCCTCTATCATAAGGTTTGAAGTGGGGATGTTCGCTGATAACTGCACAATGTTCAGTGCCATTCACAACTCCTCAGATAATGGAACAGTCCATGCCCCCATGCAGCAAGACCTGGACGACATTCAAGCTTGGGCTGATAAGTGGCAAATAATATTCGCGCCGCACAAGTGCCAGACAATGGCTATCTCCAACAAATGAGAGTCTAACCACCGTCCCTTGACATTCAACGGCATTACCATCGCTGAATCCCTCAATCTGGAATAAAAAGCTAGTATCAGTAATGGTGCCCATGAAACTACCGGATTGTCATAAAATCCCATTTGGTTCACTAATGTCCTTTAGGGGAGGAAATCTGCTGTCCTTACCCGGTCTGGTCTATATGTGACTCCAGACCCACATCAATCTGGCTGACTCTTAACGACCTTGTGAAATGGCCTAGCAAGCCACTCAGTTGCACCAAACCACGACAAAAAACAATAATCAGAATAAAACCGGATGGACTCCGGCATCACCGAAATTGGGACAGCTGTCCCACAGACTAGTCAAACAGCTGTCTAGCATAGTTGTACACAAAGAATCAATCCTTTCAGCCAAAGTCCCAGACTCTCCCTTCACCATCCCTGGGTAGGTCCTGTCCCACCAGCAGGGTATGTGCACCAGAGATCGGGAAGGTGTCTTCACCATTGACTCCGGACCCCAAGTCTCATGGCAACAAGTCAAGCATGGGCAAGGAAACCTCCTGTTGGTTACCACCCATCGCCCTCCCTCAGTTGATGAATCAGCACTCCTTCATGTTGACCACCACTTAGAAGAAGCACGGAGGGTATAGAACGTGAGCCAAAGACTGATTCCTTGCCTATATTTTTAGTTCCATAGTCTCCATGTGGAAAGGACCTAGAACCATGCTAAATACGTTAAACATATGTATCTCAAGCAATAAACAAATATTCCCAAGTCTGAAAATTGAGTGTTACCAAGAAATGGCCAAAAACAAAGAAAAGCATAAAAATGGTTCCTATGGACTTTCCTTTCCCTAGCAATGGTGACATATCAGTGCTACTGCTAAATTTTAAGCATGGATAGTGTAAGAATTGGTAAAAAGAAGTATCACTGAGGACATATGAGATCTGAACGCATCATATGTCGCAGTTACAGGTTGAGCGTCCGAAATCCGGAAACCTCGGGACCGAGGCCATTCTGGATTCCGGGTATTTCTGGATTTGCCTGGGTCGAGGTAGGTGGGGTCTGGCAGCTGAGGTGGGGGGAGAAGGGGGGGAGCCTTGGCCGGAGTGAGAAGGGGGGAGCCGGGGCTGGGGGGAGAAGGGGGGGTGTCGGGACCGGGGTGAGGTCGGGCCGCTGAGGGCCGGGGCGAGGACCGGAGTGAGGTTGGGCCGGGACGAGGTCGAGCCGCCGAGGGCCGGGGTGAGGTCGGGCCAGGGTGAGGTCGGGCCGCCGAGGGCCGGGACGAGGTCAGGCCACCGAGGGCCGGGGTGAGATCAGGCCACTGAGGGCCGGGGTGAGGTCGGGCCGCCGAGGGCCGGGGTGAGGTCGGGCCGGGGTGAGGTCGGGCCGCCGAGAGCCGGGACGAGGTCAGGCCACCGAGGGCCGGGGTGAGATCAGGCCACTGAGGGCCGGGGTGAGATCAGGCCACTGAGGGCCGGGGTGAGGTCGGGCCGCCGAGGGCAGGGGGTGAGGTTGGGCCGCAGAGGGCCGGGGCGAGGTCAGGCCACCGAGGGCCGGGGCGAGGTCAAGCCGCCGAGGGTCGGGGTGAGATCAGGCCACCAAGGACCGGAGTGAGGTCGGGCCGGGTGAAGTTGGACCGCGGGGGGAGTCCGGATTTCGGAACATTTTCCGGTTTCCAGATGACCCCACCACAGATCGGCCCGGTGTCCGGATTCCGGAACATTCCGAATTTTGGAACTCCGGATTTCGGACGCTCAATCTGTATACGTAAATCTAAGTTTTGTTTTGAGCTGTTCTGTATCTATCCCATTTAGCACGGTCGTAGTGCCACACAACATGATGGAGGGTGTTATGTGTGAAGATGGGACGTCGTCTTCACAAGGATTGTGCGGTGGTCACTCCTACCAATACTATCCTGGACAAATGCATCTGCGACAGGTAGATTGGTGAAGACACGGTCAAGTAGATTTTTTCCCTCATGTTGGTTCTCTCACCACCTGCCGCAGGCCCAATCTGGCAGCTATGTCCTTCAGAACTCAGCCAGCTCGGTCAATAATGGTGCTACCGAGCCACTCTTGCTGATGAGATTGCACTCCCCCACCAAGAATACATTCGAGGATAACTAATGAAAGTAGGGCCTATTAGAGACCATGGGGCCGAAATTCAGGTCCACCTGAAAAGGTGCGCACCGATCACTTTTTGGCCACCATTACCGCCGCAGCAGTTGTGGTGGGCAACCGATCGAAATTCAGCGATGATTTAAAAAGAATGGTGCCCAGCAGTATTGGCCAGCGGGTATCGGCTCTTTGCAGCGCTGTGGGTGGGAGCTTGGGGCGGAGTTTGTACGGGGAAATTCACCTCTTGATTTGTTCTTAATGAGCCAGTTGCTCCCTGGCCTTCTTAAAGACCTGGGTTTGCAGCGAGGCCCTGAGGAGGGAAGATGTTTGAGTGAAGGCCATGGCTGCTGCTGCTGCACCCGTAGCAAGGAGGGCAACCTGTTTTTCTGATGCAGAACTGGAGACACTCATGCAGGCTATGGAGGGAAGGAGATCATTGCTGTACCCCGATGCAGGCAGACCGACTCGGGAAGTCTTTACATATGCGTGGAGAGAGATAGCTGTGGAGGTCTTGGGGACCTCCATTCATGATCGGACCGCTACCCAATGCAGAAAAAGGATGAACATCATTCGTCTGATGAAAGTGAGTACCTGTTCCACCAACTGCTGACCTTCCACTGCGAGCCTCTCCTTCATCCTTCTCTCATTTCCCACCTTCACTATATAGTCACTGAAGCAGCATTTCACTGTTGAGGCCTGTATGTATATATATGTGTGTGTGTGTGTGTGTTCTCGCAATGGAGGCTCCCTTTCATGTCACAATTATAGCTGCATGTCAGGGACATGCACTTGTGCTCTCATTTCTGATGCCTCATAACACTGCTACCCAGCAAATATTCTTTGTTTTGTACGCCAAGGTTGCGCACAACCAAATGGAACAGAGGAGGACTGGTGGTGGAGATGCTCAGCTTCAGATCCTTACACCTCTGGAGGAGAGGGTTCAGGCACTATTGGGCAGACATGCTGCCTTCCGGTACTGCCAATCCCGTTGTGGGCAGCATGGGTAAGTGAAGGCCTTTCTTTAATGCTATCTCTCCCTGAAAGTGCCAGTGCCTACTGTGCCTTTCCTTCTGAAAGTGTGCAAGTTGCAGCCTCCATGCATCAATTGCCTACCTCCCCCTCACGGCAGCCATTGCGCCATTAATGCTTGCAGGTGAGAGGCTGAGTGAGAGCCAAGGCAACGGTCCTAGGACTGGTGCAAGTGGGAAGGGAAGGTAGGAAGACAGCCTTGAAGGCAATGGCAGCCGAAGCCAGGGAGACGATGAAGTAGAGACTGAGAGTCGAGATCTGGAGGACAGCCTTGAAGGCAATGACAGCCATGGCCATCCTGACACCCTGGAGGACACTGGGGGCTGGAGCCTGGATGGGAGCCTGGAGGCCACTCCATCTGTTGGTGCCAGCTTAGATGAGGCAGAGGAAGAGAGGAACAATGCTGTCAGCACCACGTCATTGCTTCCTACACTCACACGTGCCAGCTCAGATACTGGGAGTACATGGTCAGATCTAATAGACATATCCGAGAGGTCTGCACTGGGTGTTGCACCGCGGCCTAGCGGGCTGCAGCATGGTGACAGGCAGAGGGAACCTCTGGTGCCATCTCTCTGGGTGGCGAGTGTGCATGGGAGTTCTGATGAAGAGGACTCAGGCAAGCCCATCGATGTTGGGGCTTATGAAAGAATGTTGGAGGCAATGCATTCGCAGATATTGGGGGTAGTGGCAAGGGTGCCAGAGAGGCTATCAGGAGCATGGAGGAGTCCGCCTCCCGCATGGTCAACAGCTCTGCGCACACCATGGAGCCCACCATTGCCAGTATGCAGGCGATGGTGGACTCCCAGATTGACCATGCGGATCCAGCTGTGATGTCATGACTTGTTGGTGATGTGGCAGCTGCCATTACAGCACAGGTGCAAGTGAATGAGCTGAATTGGAGAGGATGGCCGCGGCCCTGGAAGCTCAGAATGCTCTTATGCAATCTGGGCAAAAGGCCACGGAGCATCTTACTGCTGCCATGTCTGCTGACTTTGAGACTCTGGCTGCTCTCATGCAGTCTCAGCTCGATGTCACCTGACACCTCAGTGTTGTCTTTGTCATGTATCCTACATGGCTACTGTTGGTACCACCAGAGAGCACAGCAGTGGGAGACTCGTAGGTTACCTGTACAGGTATGCCTGGCCTAGTATAAAAGGCAGGCCACCAGGTGTGATCCTCACTCTGGAGTTAACTAATAAAGGACTAAGGTCACTACAGTTCAAGTACAAAACACTGCCTCGTGGAGTCATTGTTAGGGCATCAAAGGACACAACAACTGGCAACGAGATTATGAACTTTCACTCAGAAATGGCTACCTTTGGTTTGTTGCAGCAGTTCACCGTTGGTGATGATTGGGATGCCTTTGTGGAGAGGCTAGAACACTTTTTTACAGCAAACGACCTGGCAGGAGATGACCCGGTTGCACTGGCTGATAAGCGCCGTGCTATCCTACTAACTAGTTGTGGGCCCAATGTCAATGGCTTCGTCAGGGACTTGCTGGCATTAGCGAAGACAATAACCAAGTCGTACAAGGAGCTCGTAACCCTGATCCAGGAGCAACTCAAGCCCAAGGAGAGCAGCCTCACAGCCAGACACCGGTTCTATACCCACCAACGACCCGAAGGCCAGGAAGTCGCGAAACATGCCGCAGACCTCAGGAGGCTGGCGGCACCGTGCGAGTTCAGCACCCACCTCAACGAAGCACTGCGGGACATTTTTGTCATTGGAATTGGCCATGAGGGCCTTTTTCACAAGCACCTGTCGGCGGATACCACAGTCACCCTGCAGAAGTCCATCTCTATGAACCAGTCATTCATGACCTCGACCTGTGGCTCTAGGCAGATGTCTCACCCTCAGGACTCAAACCTAGCAGGTACTGTGCACAGAGTGGCGCCGTTTAGAGGCCGGACTGTAGAGTGCGAACCCTCTCAGGGAAGAGAGAACAGGCCCCCGAGTCCCTTAACTCAGAGTCCGCCGAGGGGGGCTAATCGAGTAGCACCATTCTGGCATTGCGGAGGGAATCACAGGGCTCACCAGTGCCGTTTTAAAGGCTATGTTTGCAAAGGCTGCAGCACAAAGGGCCACCTCCAGCGAATGTGTAAGAGAAATAGGACTCACTGTGTCAATGAGGAGTCCGCAGATGACCATGAATCCAGCGTGGATTATGAATTGTTAGACAGAGAGGCAGCCCAGTCCCACGGGGAGGTACATAGCATGTTTACCTGCACCACCGAGTGTTCCCCGCTGAAGATGGAAGTCGAGATAGAGGAAAGTCCAGTCTTCATGGAAGTGGACATGGGGCGAGCCAATCAGTGATGAATCAAGGAACCTTTGTGAGACTATGGGACAATCCGGCTGAACGACCCGAGTTGATCCCGATTCAGGCAAACCTGCGCACCTACACCAATGAAATCATCCCAGTCGTTGGTTGGATGAATGTAAAGGTACTCCATGATGGCTAGGTGCACAAGTTACCTCTATGGATTGTTGCAGGTGATGGACCAACGCTGCTCGGCAGAAGGTGGATGGAGACGATCCAGTGGAAGTGGAAAGACTTCACCCCTCCAGCGATCGAAGCCCTCTGCGCTCAGAGGCAAAGCAAGCCCTCACCTGAGAGTGGACCCAGCACCGGTGAGCTGACCATCTCGGCACCCGAGACACAGACCGCTCAGCACGACTGCGTGAAGATGATCCAGCTGAGACGACCCGAATGCACCTTCCAGGCTCCAGTGGCAGGGCTCTGGAGGGAGAAAATTGAATCCAGCAGCGACTTCCCAACTGCGGAGGCAGAACCCGGGGAGAAGAGGATCACCGCAGTTGACATCGTGGATGAAGAAAAGATGGCGCCCGCACCACAAGGTGATGCGCTGAAGACAAAGATGGCCACGGCCAGACCATGAGGTGCAGCGCTGATAGAGCAACACGTGGCACCAAATGAAGAAGCGGATTGGGGTAAAGCAAGCAAGGTTCTCTTAAAGGAGGCCTGCAACCCACTACAATTAAAGGGACAGTTCCACACATTTAAGCAATATAACAGTAATTGTAAGTTAGAGACTAAAGGTGTAATGGATTATGTAAAGCGTGTAACTGACCATGTAAAATGTGTAACGGATAATCGGAAGTGTAGACATGTAACTGGCGAGGAAAAGTCGCGCTATTATGTACAATGTGTAATTGATGATCTGAACTGTGTATATGCAACCAGCGAGGAAAAATCACACGATCGTGATCGGATCCCTAGAGTGTCCATCATAAATAAGGAAAAGCTGTGCGATGTAGGATTCCCACTGCACGCAGCCAATGCAGTGGGCAGACACCCATCGGGTGCACATAGGTCCAGCAATCTATCCATAGGACCAGAGTCAGGCACCACGAAGTGGGACCAGAAGCACTCAACACACCCGAGCTACGAAGCAAGCAACTTCAGCAAGGCAATGGCAACGGTAGTGATACCATGCCCTGGGTCGGCTCCATCTCTCAGGCAACCGATGGCACCAACGGCCACGAGCCTGAAGGAGCAGACTGCACCAAGGCCATATCCCTAGATGTAGGTCACCTGCCACTGTTCCCCCAGAGGAAACACGCACCAGCCAGGATTTCAAACCAAGTTATGCTCAGGCCAGCGAGTCAGCAGTTCCCTGTGCACTGCTAGACAACAGCTCCTCAGGGAGCAGCTGGGACCCAGGGCGTAAAGGAAGGACGGGGGGGGGGGTCACCGACATCTGTGAACTTGCCTGTCGCTAGGGACCACAGCAACAGCCCCGAGAGCAGGCTACGCGAGCCAACCGGCTCCCCACTGCCAGCATCGGGCACTGAGCCATCACCAGACTGCAGGGACACCATCCAGCAGCTCCGGAACTAGCTTGTCCTCACGCACCGGTCAACCACAAAAAAAAATGCAAAACCCACTTATCTGAACTTGAATGAGCATGAATGTTAGGAGCCCCCACCACACCAGTGTGGGAAAGGGAGGAGAATGGAGTGGTCAGGAATACACACACACACAAACAGCAATCACCAGCACACTACTGCACCCACTACCCACCCAAGGCTGAGCTGGCCCGCCAGAGGTCTATCAGACAAAACCCATATAGAGCTAAGCCCAGAGCACAGTTAACGCAGGGGCGATTTGCACTGAGGGTTCAGGGGGGAGTGATGTCATATATCGTACATGGCTACTGTTGGTACCATCTTAAGGTGTGCCACCAGAGGGCACAGCAGTAGGAGACTCATAGGTTACCTGTACAGGTGCGCCTGGCCTAGTATAAAAGGCAGGCCAGCAGGTGTGGTCCTCACTCTGGAGTTAACTAATAAAGGACTAAAGTCACTACAGTTCAAGTACAAAACACTGCTTCGTGGAGTCATTGTTAGAGCATCTAAGGACACAACAGCCTTCATGGCTGGGTCCACCACGGGGGACCTTCCGGTGTTGTGCTACAGCACCGACCTGAGCTCCCTCAATTTGATAGTGGTGTTATTGTGCCACCCGCAGGGAGTGACGCAGGCTCCTCGGACCAGGATCCTGATGATATGCTCGCTCAGCATCACATCATTTCTGACCCCAGACCTGTCAGTCTGCCATTGCCTCCAAGCATGGACTTGCCTGAGCCAAGCCAGACTGAATCCTCCAAGGAAGGTGCTGCCCAGTCTCCAGCCGGCCCTTCCAGGGCCAGAGCTGGTTGAGGGTGAAGAACAACTGTAGTTTCTACACAGGAAACACAGCAGCCTTCCCAGACCTATGACCCATCCAGTCCTCTGGCACCACATCTGTAGCCAGAGAGGATTGGAAAATAATGGTCAGAGCCTCTGCTATTTCCTCTTTTGCTTCTCTTAACAGCCTGGGATACATTTCAACCGAGCCTGGGGATTTATCCACTTTCAAAGCTGCTAAGCCCCTTAATACTTACTCTCTCACTATGTTTATCTCATCTAATATTCCACACTCCTCCTCCCGCATTGCAAAGTCTGCATTGCCCCTCTCTTTTGTGAAAACATATGCAAAGTATTCATTAAGAATCCTACGAGTCTTCCGCCTCCACACACAGATTTACTTTATGGTCTTTAATAGGCCTCACTCTTTCTCTAATTATCCTCTTGCTCTTAATGTATTTATAAAACATCTTTGGTTTTCCCCTGATTTTACTTGCCAATATTCTTTCATGCTTCCCAGATGCTTCTCCTCCACTTTGAGCGGTCTTGGGCCAGGGATTCCCAGGTGTCGGTGGGGATGTTGCACTTTT
Source organism: Pristiophorus japonicus (assembly GCF_044704955.1). Classification (NCBI taxonomy): domain Eukaryota; kingdom Metazoa; phylum Chordata; class Chondrichthyes; family Pristiophoridae; genus Pristiophorus; species Pristiophorus japonicus. The sequence continues at coordinate 80,155,868 of NC_091982.1, read as the reverse complement.
TCAAGGAGGCTTTGAAGGTGTCCTTGAAGCATTTCTTCTGCCCACCTGGGTCTCACTTGCCATGTCGGAGCTCTGAGTAGAGCTCTGAGTAGAGCGCTTGTTTTGGGAGTCTAGTATCAGGCATGCGGCCAATGTGGCCAGTCCATCGGAGCTGATCGATACAACACATGCCTGCTAAACAGTGGAAGCAGCATGCTATAGACAGAGCTAAGTGATCGAACAACCAACGGATCAGTTCAAAGCTCTATAGTCCTGCCACATCCAGTTGTAAATGGTGTGGAAAATTCAACAATTAACTGGAGGAGCAGGATCCATGAACATCCCCATCCTCAATGATGATGGAGCCCAGCATATGAGTGCAAAAGACAAGGCTGAAGCATTTGTATCTTTAGTCAGAGGTGGGGAGTGCATGATCCATCTCGGCCTCCTCCTGAGGTCCCCACCATCACAGAAGCCAATTCGATTCACTGCACGTGATATTAAGAAACGGCTGAGCACACTGGATACAGCAAAGGCTATGGGCAGCGACAACATCCCTGCTGTGGTGCTGAAGACTTGGGCTCCAGAACTAGCTGCGCCTCTAGCCAAGCTGTTCCAGTGCAGCTACTAGCAACTACCTGACAATGTGGAAAACTGCCCAGGTATGTCCTGTGCACAAAAAAGCTGGTCAAATCTAATCCAGCCAATTACTACCCCATCAATCTACTCTCAATCATCAGCAAAGTGATGGAAGATGTCATCAACGGTGCTATCAAGCGGCACTTACTCACCAATAACCTTCTCATAGGTGCTCAGTTTATGTTCTGCAGGACCACTCAGCTCCAGACCTCATTACAAACATGGACAAACGTGGACAAACATGGACAAACAGCTGGAATCCAGGGGTGAGGTGAGAGTGACTGCCCTTGACATCAAGGCACTGTTTGACTGATCGGGGAGTCCTAGTTGAATCGAAGTCAATGAGAATCAGGGGAAATCTCCACTGGCTGGAGTCATATATAAGAACATAAGAAATAGGAGCAGAAGTTGGCCATTTGGCCCTTCGAGCCTGCTCCGCCATTCAACAAGATCATGGCTGATATTTTACAGCAACTCCTCCTTCACGCGCTATCCACATAGCCCTTAATTCCCTTTGTTCTCAAAAAATTATCGACCTCTGTCTTGAATATAATGACTGAGCATCCACAGCCAGGGGAAACATCTTCTCAGTATTAACCCCGTCAAGCCTCTTAAGAATTTTATATGTTTCAAGTATTGCCAGGCGATAATCCTTTTTTCATTCTGGGATCTTCAGTTTTAGCACTCCAAGAGGGAAGTGGAGCGCTAAATCAAACGCTAATACTTCTCTTAGTGCGCTAAAGTGTGTGAGAGGGGTGGTAGCGGCAGAGTGCTGAAGAATGTTCAGTGCAGTGCTGCCGGCAACAGAGGCTCCTTCCCTCGCTTAAAGGGAAGGGCCAGTGATGGGTTGCAACAGTCTTCTTCTTACTCCTGTGGGGCCAGCAGACCTGCACGAATTCCATTACAGCCCAGATCACTCTCAGAGATTGGAGGGCTGAGGCATCGGGCAGCAGTGAGTCGTCAAAAACATTCAGCAGGCACCAGACTGGTGCGAAGAATAAAGTGTGTCCTATCTGACTACCACTGCCTTTAATCATTGCTTCCCAAGCAGCCTCCTGCTGCTGTCGTTGTGATGCCCAGCGCTGCAGCAGGGAGCGGGAGCGAATATCACATCCGGGGCACTAATGGGGTGCTGCGCACCTGATGACATCACGATTTACGGGGTACAAGAATCCGAGGCGGTAAGTGTTAAGGCCAGCGCAAAACCGGCAGGAAAGTTCGCGGGCATTGGTGAATTTGCCGCGCCCGGTCGGTAACCTCTTAGTGCCCCGTTACCACCCCCGCCGTAGGTACTAACAGGAGGCACAAAGCAGCCAAATGTTTACCCCTTTACACTTATACTTTAATCCCTTTGTTAGAAAAGCTAACATACCATTTGCTTTCTTAATTGCTTGCTGTTCCTGCGTGTTAACTTTCTGTGATTCATGTACAAGGACACCCAGGTCCCTCTGAATGCAAACATTTCCCAGTCTTTTGCCATTCAAAAAATATTCTGCTTTTTTGTTTTTCCTGCCAAAGTGGATAACTTCACACTTCGTCACATTGTATTCCATTTTGTTATATATGTGGATTTGTATTTACTCTGTACAGCCACCAGAGGGTGCATTCCCCGGAGTCCCAAGGGATCCCATAATCCCTTGGGAGCACAGGTATTTAATAAGGCTTCACATGTTGGAGAGGCACTCTGGAGACCTGCAATAAAAGACGAAGGTCACACTTTACTTTGAACTCACAGTGTTCAGTCTGACTCTTTCTCCATACACAACAACTGGCGATGAGATACAAATAGTGAACCCAAAGATGCAAAGAACAGTGGGCATCCTGGAGAAACTTTTGTGGAGCGACTCGACCAATACTTCGTGGCCAACGAGCTAGATGGGGAAGAGAGCGCTGCCAAACGTAGAGCGATCCTCCTCACCGTCTGTGGGGCACCAACGTATGGCCTCATGAAGAATCTGCTCACTCCAGCGAAACCCACGGAGAAATCGTATGCTGATTTGTGCACACTGGTTCGACAGCATTTGAACCTGAAGGAAAGCGTTCTGATGGCGAGGTACCGGTTCTACACCTACAAAAGGCCTGAAGGCCAGGAAGTGGCAAGTTATGTCGCTGAGCTGAGACGCCTTGCAGGACATTGCGAATTTGAAAGACATTTGGAGCACATGCTCAGAGACTTTTTCATACTTGGCATTGGCCACGAAGCCATATTTCGCAAGCTTTTGACTGTAGAGACCTCAACCTTGAGTAAGGTCATAGCAATAGCCCAGGCGTTCATTGCCAACAGTGACAATACGAAGCAAATCTCTCAGCACACAAGTGCTCTTTGAGGATATAACGAGCATGGTGGATAGAGGTGTACCGATGGATGTAGTGTATTTAGATTTCCAAAAGACATTCGATAAGGTGCCACACAAAAGGTTACTGCAGAAGATAAAGGTACGCGGAGTCAGAGGAAATTTATTAGCATGGATAGAGAATTGGCTAGCTAACAGAAAGCAGAGAGTCGGGATAAATGGGTCCTTTTTGGGTTGGAAATCGGTGGTTAGTGGTGTGCCACAGGGATCGGTGCTGGGACCACAACTGTTTACAATATACATAGATGACCTGGAAGAGGGGACAGAGTGTAGTGTAACAAAATTTGCAGATGACACAAAGATTAGTGGGAAAGCGGGTTGTGTAGAGGACACAGAGAGGTTGCAAAGAGATTTATATAGGTTAAGCGAATGGGCTAAGGTTTGGCAGATGGAATACAATGTCGGAAAATGTGAGGTCATCCACCTTGGAAAAAAAATCAGTAAAAGGGAATATTATTTGAATGGGGAGAAATTACAACATGTTGCGGTGCAGAGGGACCTGGGAGTCCTTGTGCATGAATCCCAAAAAGTTAGTTTGCAGGTGCAGCAGGTAATCAGGAAGGCGAATGGAATGTTGGCCTTCATTGCGAGAGGGATGGAGTACAAAAGCAGGGAGGTCCTGCTGCAACTGTATAGGGTATTGGTGAGGCCGCACCTGGAGTACTGCATGCAGTTTTGGTCACCTTTCTTAAGGAAGGATATACTAGCTTTGGAGGGGGTACAGAGACGATTCACTAGGCTGATTCCGGAGATGAGGGGGTTACCTTATGATGATAGATTGAGTAGACTGGGTCTTTACTCGTTGGAGTTCAGAAGGATGAGGGGTGATCTTATAGAAACATTTAAAATAATGAAAGGGATAGACAAGATAGAGGCAGAGAGGTTGTTTCCACTGGTCGGGGAGACTAGAACTAGGGGGCACAGCCTCAAAATAAGGGGGAGCCAATTTAAAACCGAGTTGAGAAGGAATTTCTTCTCCCAGAGGGTTGTGAATCTGTGGAATTCTCTGCCCAAGGAAGCAGTTGAGGCTAGCTCATTGAATGTATTCAAGTCACAGATAGATAGATTTTTAACCAATAAGGGAATTAAGGGTTATGGGGAGCGGGTGGGTAAGTGGAGCTGAGTCCACGGCCAGATCAGCCATGATCTTGTTGAATGGCGGAGCAGGCTCGAGGGGCTAGATGGCCTACTCCTGTTCGTAATTCTTATGTTCTTATGTTCTTATGCTACAAGTACTGTGAACAAAGTGATGTTGTTTTCGAATCGTAACATACAGGGCAGGTCACACATACCTGCAGCTACACGTCCGCAGATGTCTCAGAGTCCACCATCAAGGGTGATGAATGCAGGGCTATTAACACCTTGTTGGCGCTGCGGGGGTGATCCATCATTTCCATTCATGCCGATTCAAAGGATACGTTTGCAAGGGCTGTGGAACAATGGGACACCTCCAACGAGTGTGCAGGCGAGTTGCTAAGCCTGTTAAACCTGCAAACCACCATGTTGCAGAGGAGGACAGATCCACGGCAGATCACGACGAACCAGAGCCTCAGACCGAGGAGGCAGAGGTACATGGGGTGCACATATTGACCACCAATTGACCCCTGATAATGCTGAATGTTGAACTAAATAGACTTCCGATGTCAATGAAGCTGGACACGGGCGTGAGCCAGTCCATCATGGGCAAAAAGACTTTCAAAAGATTGTGGTGCAAAAGGCCTCAAGGCCAGTCTTAACTCTAGTTTGCATGCGACTAAGAACTTACACAAAAGAACCGATTCCTGTAATTGGCGGTGCTACCGTAAAGGTCTCCTACGATGGAGCGGTGCACAAGCTACTCTAGGTGGTACCGGGCGATGGTCCCACGCTGCTCGGCAGGAGCTGGCTGGGAAAGGTACGCTGGAACTGGGACGACATCTGAGCGCTATCGCCCGCTGACGACACTTCGTGTGCCCAGGTCTTAAACAAATTTCCTTCACTGTTCGAACCAGGTATCGGGAAATTCTAAGGAACAAAAGTGCAGATCTACCTAATTCTGGGGGCACGACCCATCCATCACAAGGCAAGAGCAGTACCGTACATGATGAGAGAAAGGGTAGAGATTGAGCTAGACAGGCTGCAACGAGAGAGCATCATTTCACCGATCGAGTTCAGCGAGTGGGCCAGTCCTATTTTCCCAGTCCTCAAGGGAGACGGCACCGTCAGAATCTGTGACGATTACAAAGTATCTATCAGTCATTTCTCCCTGCAGGTCCAATACCCACTACCAAAAGCTGACGACCTCTTTGCAACGCTGGCAGGAGGAAAGACGTTCACGAAACTGGATCTGACTTCAGCCTACATGACGCAGGAACTGGAGGAATCATCGAAGGCCCTCACCTGCATCAACACACACAAAGGTCTTTTTGTTTATAATAGATGCCCGTTTGGAATCCGATCAATGGCGGCGATATTCCAGAGAAACATGGAAAGTTTACTGAAGTCGGTTCTGCACACCGTGGTCTTCCAGGACGACATCTTGGTTACAGGTCGGAACACAGTCGAGCATCTGCAGAACTTTGTGGAGGTTCTTAGTCGACTCAACCGCGTGGGGCTCAGGTTAAAATGCTCGAAATGCGTTTTCCTGGCACCTGAAGTGGAGTTCCTGGGAAGGAGGATTGCGGCGGACGGCATCAGGCCCACCAACGCGAAGACAGAGGCAATCGAGAATGCACTGAGGCCACAGAATGTGACAGAGCTGCAGTCGTTTCTGGGACTCCTGAACTACTTTGGTAACTTCTTACCGGGTCTCAGCACACTGTTAGAACCACTGCATGTCTTACTACGAAAAGGGGGCGAATGGGTTTTGGGCAAAAGACAAGAAAATGCCTTTGTAAAAGCGAGAAAATTGTTATGCTGAAACAAATTGCTTGTGTTGTATGATCCATGTAAGCGTTTGGTACTAGCATGTGAGGCATCGTCATATGGCGTCGGGTGTGTATTGCAACAAGCTAATGATTTCGGGAAACTGCAACTGGTTGCTTATGCATCCAGGAGTCTCTCTAAGACCGAGAGAGCCAACAGCATATTTGAAAAAGAAGCATTAGCGTGTGTCTATGGGGTAAAGAAAATGCATCAATACCCGTTTGGGCTAAAATTCGAATTGGAAACTGACCATAAGCCACTTATATCCCTGTTTTCCGAGAGTAAAGGGATAAATACCAACGCATCAGCTCACATCCAGAGATGGGCGCTCACGTTGTCTGCATACAACTACACCATCCGCCACAGGCCAGGCACAGAAAACTGCGCCGATGCTCTCAGTAGGCTGCCATTGCCCACCACGGGGGTGGAAATGGCGCAACCTGCAGATTTATCCTTGATTATGGAAGCATTTGAGAGTAAGCAATCACCCGTTACTACCCGGCAGATCAAAACATGGACAAGCCAGGACCTCTTATTATCTCTAGTCAAAAGCTGTGTGCTTCACGGGAGCTGATCCAGTGTCCCAGTGGAAATGCAGGAAGAGATAAAGCCATTCCAGCAGTGCAAAAATGAAATGTCTATACAGGCAGACTGCCTTCTTTGGGGCAATCGCGTAGTGGACCCCAAGAAGGGCAGAGGCACCTTCATCAATGACCTCCACAGTATCCACCCAGGCATTGTAATGATGAAAGCGATAGCCAGATCCCACGTGTGGTGGTCCGGTATCGATGCGGACTTAGAGTCCTGTGTTCACAGATGTAATACATGCTCGCAGTTAAGCAATGTACCCAGGGAGGCGCCGCTAAGTTTATGGTCTTGGCCCTCCAAACCATGGTCTAGGGTACACGTCGACTATGCAGGCCCGTTCTTAGGTAAAATGTTCCTTCTGGTTGTAGACATGTACTCCAAGTGGATTGAATGTGAGATAATGTCGGCTAGCACGTCCGCTGCCACCACTGAAAGCTTGCGGGCCATATTTGCCACACACGGCTTACCCGATGTCCTGGTGAGCGACAACGGGCCATGTTTTACCAGTGCTGAGTTCAAAGAATTCATAACCCGTAACGGGATCAAACATGTCACATCAGCCCCGTTTAAACCAGCAGCCAATGGTCAGGCAGAGAGAGCAGTGCAAACCATCAAGCAAGGCTTGAAGAGGGTAACTGAAGGCTCACTGCAGACTCGCCTATCCCAAGTCCTGCTTAGCTACCGCATGAGACCACACTGATTCACTGGGATCTCACCTGCTGAACTGCTCATGAAAAGAGCACTTAAGACAAGGCTCTCATTAGTTCACCCTGATCTACATGAACAGGTAGAGAGCAGGCAGCTTCAACAAAGTGCATACCATGATAGCGCAAATGTGTCACGCGAGATTGAAGTCAATGATCCTGTATTTGTATTAAATTATGGACAAGGTCCCAAGTGGCTTCCCGGCACCGTCGTGGCCAAAGAGGGGAGCAGGGTGTTTTGGGTCAAACTTTCAAATGGACTCATTCACCGGAAACACTTGGACCAAATCAAACTCAGATTCACGGACTATCCTGAGCAACCCACCTTGGGCCCTACCTTTTCTGATCCTCCAACACACACACCAGTGGCAACCGACACCACGGTTGATCACGAAGCAGAACCCATCATCCACAGCAGCCCTGCAGGGCCCAACACACCAGGCAGCTCAGCAAGGCCAGCTGCACAGCAGCCCAGTGAGGGCCCAACAAATGATTCAACAACACCAGTTTTCACACCAAGACGATCAACCAGAGCAAGAAGGGCCCCAGATCGGCTCACATTGTAAATAGTTACACTATTGACTTTGGGGGGGAATGTTGTTATATATGTGGACTTGTATTTACTCTGTACAGCCACCAGAGGGCTCATTCGCCAGAGTCCCAAGCGATACCATAATCCCTTGGGAGCACAGGTATTTAAAAAGGCTTCACAGGTTGGAGTGGCATTCTGGAGACCTGCAATAAAAGACTAAGGTCACACTTTACTTTGAGCTCACAGTATTCAGTCTGACTCTTTCTCCATACACAACACATTTGCCATGTTCTTGCCCACTCAGTCAACCTGTCTATATCTCTCTGCAGCCTCTTTGCATCCTCCTCACAGCTTACTATCCAACCTAACTTTGTATCATCAGCTAATTTGGATACATTACACTCAGTCGCTTCATCTAAGTCATTAATATAGATTGTAAATATTTGAGGCGCAAGCACTGATCCTTGCGGTACCCTGCTAGTTACAGCCTGCCAACCTGAAAATGTCCCGTTTACATACGATTACATAGGATTACATAGGATCTATGGCACAGAAACTGGCCATTCAGCTCAACCAGTCCATGCCGGTGTTTATGCTCCGCTCGAACCTCCTTCCGCCTTTCCTCATCTAAATCTATCAGCGGAACTTTCTATTCCTTTCTCCCTCATATTCCTATTCTGTTTTCTATCCATTAAGCAATCCTCAATCCATGCCAATATATTATCCCCGATCCCATGAGTCCTAAGTTTGTGTAATAACCTCTTGGGGCCGAAATTGCCCCTCTCCTTAAGACCTTTTACCACTGCAAATTGGCGGCTATGCTGTGGAGTGGAGTGGAAGCTGACTTTTCCTTGAATGGCTGCTGATAGCCCAATTGCCCTTCAGAGTTTTCCCGACGGTGCCCCGATCCCTCACCACCACTTTGCTGCTGCCGATCCATGTTAAGTGCATCATCACGGTGCGCACCGCCGATCTAATCCCGTGACGGTGACATTCCCCTCTGAAAATCTTCAGCCCGCCTAGCGGTGCCAAAACCTGTTTTTTTCCCAGTGGTCCAGTGAGGCTGAGGTCTTCTGCAATGGCGGTGCGGCTTCCATTAAAGGGGATGATGCACTGCCGCTGCCGCCATGTTTTTCTTTTGTCGGCTGAGTGCCATGTCGGCCCGGCAATTGTGCCCCCGGGTTCGGCCGGGCCACCAACAGACAGCCTGGTACCCCCTCTAGGGTGCCAGGCCGCTAGCCCGGCCAAAACCCTCCCAGGTGGCCCAGTGGGCCGAAGTTTTAAAATCGCGAAGGCTCTCCCCTTTAAGTGAAGGGGAGAGCCGTGGTGATGAGGCACCGTGATGATGTCATCACGCCGGTCACTCCATACCGCCCTCCAACTTACGTCCCTCAGGTGTTGCCACCACGCATATCCGCTCCTCTCGTGTAGTCACCGTCCCCATTAAGAGCGACTTCCGGATCCGAATAAAAACAACAACAGAGTGGAATTTCGCTCAAGAGGCAACCTCAACTACAGCTGCTGTAAAAACCATTGAAACGGGTGAAATTTCGGGTGGGGTGAAATTTCGGCCCCTTTGTGTGTAACCTTATCGAATGCTTTTTGAAAATCCAAATACACTACATCCACTAGTTCCCCCGTATCCATCCTACCAGTTACATCTTCAAAAAGCTCTATAGCAGATTTGTCAAACACAATTTCCCTTTCATAAAACCATGTTGACTCTGCTTAATCATATTTTGATTTTCAATGTGCCCTGTTACCACATCCCTAATAATAGATTCTGGCATTTTGTCAACTGTCAGGTTAACTGGCCTATAGTTCCACGTTTTTTCTCTTCTTCCTTTCTTAAATAGCAGAGTTATGTTTGCTACCTTACAATACTTTGGGACTGTTCTAGAATCAAGGGAATTCTGGAAGATTAATACCAGTGCATCCACTATCTCTGCAGCTACCTTTTTTAAAACATTAGGACGCAGGTCATCTGGTTCAGGGGATTTTTCGCCACTTAATCTCATTAATTTCTGCCGTACTACATCTTTACCTAGCACAAAGCAAGATAGTTGTGGTTGTTGGAGGCCAATCATTCCAGCCCAGAACATCGCTGCAGACGTTTCTCAGGGAGTGTCTCAGGCCCAAACATCTTCAACTGCTTCATCAATGACCTTCCCTCCATCATAAGGTCAGAAATGGTAAGGTTCACTGATGATTGCACAGCAGTCAGTTCCATTAGCAACTCCTCAGATAATGAAACAGCCTGTGCCAGCATTCAGCAAGGCCTGGACAACATTCAGACTTGGGCTGATAAGTGGCAAGTAATTTTCATGCCACACTAGGGCCAAGCAATGATCATCTCCAACAAGGAAAAGTTTAACCATATCCCCATGACATTCAATGGCAATACCATCATCGAATACCCCACCATCAACATCCTGAGGGTCACCATTAACTAGAAACTTAACTGGACCAGCCACATAAATACTGTGGCTCCAAGAGCAGGTCAGAGGCTGGGTATTTTGCAGCGAGTGACTCACCTCCCGACTCCCCAAAGTCTTTCCACCAACTACAAGGCACAAGTCAGGACTGTGATGGAATACTCTCCACTTGCCTGGATGAATGCAGCTCCAACAACACTCAAGAAGCTCGACACCATCCAGGACTAAGCAGCCCACTTGATTGGCACCCCATCCACCACCTTAAACATTCACTCCCTCCACCACCGGCGCACCGTGGCTGCAGTGTGTACCATCTGTAAGATGCACTGCAGCAACTCGCCAAGACTTCTTTGGCAGCACCTCACAAACCCATGACCTCTACCACCTGGAACACCAAGGGCAGCAGGTTCCCAAGTTCCCCTCCAAGTCACATACCATCCTGACTTGGAAATATATCACCATTCCTTCATTGTCGGTCGGTCAAAATCCCGGCACTCCCTTCCTAACAGCACTACAGGAGTACCTTCACCATACGGACTGCAGTGGTTCAAGAAGGCAGCTCTCTTCTCAAGAGCAATTGGGGATGAGTAATAAATGCTGGCCTTGCCAGTGATGCCCACATCCTGTGAATTAAGTTTAAAAAAACCCAGACTAATGGGTGAAAATCTTGTCTACCTATTAGCTCCAAGGTGCTATGTGAAATTAGTCTTTGTCAGTCTTAACCCTGGTCCGAATGGGCACAAGTTCTCTGCACAAACCTGTACACAATTCAGCACAAATTGAGTTTAAATTGTTCACCACATTTAGACTGCATAAGATGGCTGATGGGAGAATTTGAAATGTCACACTGATGCAATAGAGGTGTTTCTCTGAAGTCGGGATTGTTGGGTCAGAGTAGAAGTAGCTTTAACCTATATGAAGACCCTTACTCATACTGCACCTGACATGGGAATGTTGGGACAGTGTAGAGGCAACTTTGCTTTGTATCTAACCCATGTCAAACTTGAATTTTCGATACTGCCACTGGGTGCAAAAAGTGAACCATGATTGCTTTCATACCTCTTATTAAAGAGAACAATAGTACCTGCCCTCACAGATAACACAAAATAAAAGTAATCTAGAATGACTTTCTCTGACAATTTTTGCTGCTGAAGGGACAAGCTCAGACTCATCTTTTACATTGATCCACTTGTGTGTGGTGACCTTGCATTGGGTGTGATGATATCACTCTCTGCACAACTGGAGCGCTCACTGTACCTGGAAGGATGTTCACATATTACTTTTCCTGTTTATTTCTCATGATTACCATGGTTACTCTGCTGTCACAATATGAGGAACAAGTAGCTTATGTTGATTAACATGAATCTGACACATTGGCCTGGATATTTATTGGGAGGCAGGCAGGGAGCAGGGCTGGCCGGTGGCGGCGGGAGGTGGAAACGGGGGCGGGGGGCTGCTGTTTTGAGTTTGGGAAACCTGGAAGAATAGGTTTGCCTCAGATTCTGCTGAATTTAACAGCAAGACCTGATTAACAATTTTTTGTCTCTGTTTCCTGTCCGCAGCCAGCCTGATTGAGAGGCTGGCTGTTTGTCGTGCGGATAGACCTTTGGCAGCGGGCCACAGCCAGTGAGCAGAGAGAAGGCAGGGTTGGATTGTAAGGGCCGGAGGTGGGTGGCTGGGAGGGTGAGGAGGTGGGGGCGGTGAGGGCAGATCAGAGACCAGAGAGTTCAGAAAGGCCACAGGGGTTTTGGGAAAGGCCGGAGTGGAGGGAGATTGGAAGGGTCACTGGGAGATCAGAGGTTGCAACCAGGGAATGCAGAGAGGGGAAGGAGGGATCGGAAAGAGCGGTGGTGGGCGGAGATTGGAAAGGCTACGTAGGTGGAAGATCGTGTCTTGGTGGTAACATCATGGTTCGGGGAGGAGAGGGGTCTGATCACAGGGTGGGAGGCCAGAAAGGCAGTCTTCACCTCACGTTAGCTACTGGGTTTCCTATGGACTGGGAAACACGGACAGCCAGGATTAAACTTAAAATGGAGATAAAATGTGAGGCATACAGTCTCATTGAAATATTTAAATGAACCTACCACATCCTAGGAGCGGATTGGTCACCCTTCCCCGTCCAGACACCATTAAAACTGGAAGTGGGCGTGTTCGAGGTGGGTTAGGTTTGGGTTCGAGATTTTTAGGGGGCGAATTTCACCTGCTGTGCACCTCCTGTTAACATCCCAGAGGGGCCGCTAATGGGATGCAAAAGTGTTTTTGTCCTTGGGGGGGGGGGGGGGGTGTGGCGGAGGGGGGGGGGGTGGGGGAGGGGAAGGGCGGGCGCTACTATCTCACATGAAATAGTGCTGGAGTTAGCGGAGTCGCAAAACCAGTAGCACCGCACCCTCGCTGGTAGTGTGTGTGCGCACTAGGTCCGTGCAGCAGAGCTGGTCTTGGTTAATCCTTGCCACTGGAACAAGACCTAGCTCTGTCAAGCCCGTGTGGTGGCTGGTGTGCAATGGCCACCACACGTTAAAAAACTTCATGCACAGGCATCTTCCACCCTTCAATATTTAGTTCAGGACCTGGAATGTCAGGGTCCTTCATTGAAACACCTGTGAACTCATCCCTTTTTGGTGTGGAAGCAAGTCATCCTTGAAACGAGGGACCGCCTAAGAAGAAGAAGCATCCCACCCCTGCTGGTAGCACCCTGCCCCCGCTGGTAACGCCCCAAGCCGCTGCGCTTCCGGCGATGATGTAATTGCTGTGTGCACCAACCTGTTTTCGCCCCACGGCAGAAATTGGGCAGTGCCCCGTGAGGCTGCCGTGGGCGATGTCAGCACTAGCCTCGTGGGTTGCAAACCGGGCCGCACTCCGCTCGCGGGGCGAAATTTAAATAAGAGGTGTTCGCCGCCATTTTTTTTGCTGACTTACCGGTAGGGCACAGACCCCGTGCAGCCCAGCACTCCGCCTCAGTACCAGGATGCAGCCATGGCACCCCGCATCCCCAGTGGCCTAGTGGAGGTCCATCAAAAGGCCTGCAGAGCTTGCAGCAGAGGGCCCTTGGAACGCGCTAGCACTACGCGGAGAGACTGCTTAGCGCTCTGGCGTTCGCCCAGGTAGCGCCCCCCCAAGCCTGCCTGGATAGGAAGTGGAGCACGTGACATTGAACTCCACTTCCTCTCATGGACGGTGACCCCAATTTAGGTTGCGGGGTGGGTTCAGAGCTGGGTTACCGCCCCCAAAAGGGGCGCTCTGGAATTTTGTGGCCGTAACATTTTAAAATCCCACTTGACCCAAACCCACTCATTTTTGGGGGATTAAAATTCCCCCCATTGTCTATTTACTCTTGGGGCAACATATAATCCATCTTTTAGGACACATTAAAAATGATAGTCTAAAGGCTAGGGTTAATATATGGCCTGTGCAGCTCTGTTTATTTTGCTTGTTTAGCCCTGATCAGGGAATACAATGAGCTGAAAGATGTGCTCCTTCCTGCACTGATAATGCTCAGATATAAATAGGATTAGTCCATTTAGTTAAACCTTTCCTTTCAAGGCAACTCTCTTTCAAGACACGCCAGAATATTTTGTCTGCCTGTTACTTCCATTGTCTCCAGTGATTTGAAGGGTGGAGCACGGATGAGTTTAATATTTCCAACAGGATGGGAAAGTAATATTGAGTTGAGCAGAACCTAGCTAAAAGAAGCATATTTTCCCCTTGGGCAAAATAGGAACATACATTTTAAATGAATCTGATAGTTCCAAATCAAAACCACTCGAACTGGTCAACTTTCTCCAGCCAATCCTATTCAACTTTATTAAAAACTTAATCTGATATCCATATCAGTATTCTTCCCATTAGATAATTAGAATCTGCTTGATATTACACTCCCTCAATATGACATGATTTCAGTATTACACCATCTCAATATTAACAGCATTACTGTTACTCTATCACTGATCCCCTATACTACATCCACTTGAAATTGCACTCACTTGATGATCTATTTTACATACAAGGAAAAGTAAGAATAAGAAATGACAATTTAACTCATCCAGCTCTGTTGTTTAGGTCCTGGTACATGAGCCACACTTATGCCATTTTACTGTGTGAGTTAATGTAACTGGCATGGGTGGAGTGCTGTACAGCATAATATAGCCAACTTGAAAGGAGTCATGTATAATATTGCTATGTGTAGTTTTCTTTATCATAAAAGATCAAGGCTAAAGCAGCAACTTCAATTAAAGGCCAGATTATTTTGCAGATAAATTACCTGGAAAATGTCAAGTTATTCTGTCCAAAGTCAGATACATTGGGTTAAATATCAACTGTTGTTGATTGAGGATTTGTAAGACGTCACCAGGGAGTAGATTGCTTTCATTTCTGATGTTCATATTGCCACTACTACTGTAAAAACTGTATCAATTGGTTTGTTAACTTCACATAGTGGGCCAGTTGCTTCCAGCAGGAAAGCTTGGAAAGTTGTACTCAGTTAGAGTTGGCCATTTGTAAACGTGGTTTTCAATTGGATTAGTCGTGAATGAAATTGGCACCGGTTTTCTTGCCAATCTATCTGTTTTTGCGAACTCACTGCCAGGAATTGAGAAGAGCGATTGCACATCCTTCCACTCCATCAACAAATTTGACGAGCAGATAAGGGCTTGGCATCAAAGCAAGAGGGAAATAAAAAAGAGTTTGCTGTAGTTCAGAGTCCTTCCTCACCAGTACTCACTTCCTCTCTTCTGATCATTTCAAATGTATGCCTTCAGGATAGCCAGGCTGTGGAGCATGCAACACAAGGTAAACATTCTGCAGACGTTCAGAGATGCCTCGTTGAGGGCCAAGGATCTTTGCTAATGATACTAAATGTTTATTTGATTGTGTTATATGTTAGTCTGGTGTTATTTCTGTGTTGAACTGGGAGTCTGAAATGTTGCTAAAGTGTCAAGAGCTACATTTTCAAACCATAGCCATGGTCCCCTAGGGGCTATTCATTCAGCCTGCCAAGGCCCTTAACGACTCAAACGGAGTCAAAATAAATGAATTTTGAGCTCAGCCTGGAAAATTGACAGTTGTCTGCTTCCTTCTGTACCCGATTCGACGTTGCCAGAATTGTGTGCCTCCCGAGTTAGGTATGCAACAAAATTGGGCCTAGATTTTGAGTGGTAAATAGTCCACCGCTTCATGCACACAGGGAAATCAAGAAATCTTATAGAATCATTGCTGCACATCAACTTTGGGGAACTGGCTGTACTTCCTCCACAAACGAAGTACAGCTTGTCAATGCAGTTGGTACTGTTGTCTGCCCAATGCCACAAAATTGTCTTCTACTGAGTAGATGGCAAAGTTGCAGAGAAAATGGCACCAGAAGCTTTGACTACTCTTGGTGGAGCTGCAGCATTTGGAAATGGAGACTTAAAATACAACCTGAGCCTATGGTATATTCAGACTAGTGACTTTTACTATAGTTTCTTATACGATGTATCAATAAGTATGGTCACAGTACAAATCCTGCAAAATAATGGCATTCTACATAAGAACATAAGAAATAGGAGCAGGAGAAGGCCATACGGCCCCTCGAGTCTGCTCCACCATTTAATACGATCATGGCTGATCCGATCATGGACTCAGGTACACTTCCCTGCCTGCTCTCCATAACCCCTTATTCCCTTATCGTTTAAGAAACTGTCTATTTCTGTCTTAAATTTATTCAATGTCCCAGCTTCCACAGCTCTCTGAGGCAGCGAATTCCACAGATTTACAACCCTCTGAGAGAAGAAATTTCTCCTCATCTCAGTTTTAAATGGGCAGCCCCTTATTCTAAGATTATGCCCTCTAGTTCTAGACTCCCCTATCAGTGGAAACATCCTCTCTGCATCCACCTGGTCAAGCCCCCTCATAATCTTATACGTTTCGATAAGATCACCTCTCATTCTTCTGAATTCCAATGAGTAGAGGCCCAACCTACTCAACCTTTCCTCATAAATCAACCCCCTCATCTCTGGAAACATCCTAGTGAACCTTCTCTGAACTGCCTCCAAAGCAAGTATATCCTTTCATAAATATGGAAACCAAAACTGCACGCAGTATTCCCGGTGTGGCCTCACCAATACCCTGTACAACTGTAGCAAGGCTTCCTTGCTTTTATACTCCATCCCCTTTGCAATAAAGGCCAAGATTCCATTGACCTTCCTGATCACTTGCTGTACCTGCATTCTAACCTTTTGTGTTTCATGCACAAGTACCCCCCAGGTCCCATTGTACTGCAGCACTTTGTAATCTTTCTCCATTTAAATAATAACTTGCTCTTTGATTTTTTTTCTGCCAAAGTGCAAGACCTCACACTTTCCAATATTATACTCCATCTGCCAAATTTTTGCCCACTCACTTAGCCTGTCTATGTCCTTTTGCAGATATTGTGTGTCCTCCTCATACATTGCTTTTCCTCCCATCTTTGTATCGTCAGCAAACTTGGCTACGTTATACTCAGTCCCTTCCTCCAAGTCGTTAATATACATTGTAAATAGTTGGGGTCCCAGCACTGATCCCTGCGGCACCCCACTAGTTACTGATTGCCAACCCGAGAATGAACCATTTATCCCGACTCTCTGTTTTCTGTTAGTTAGTCAATCCTCTATCCATGCTAATATATTAGCCCCAACCCCGTGATCTTTTATCTTGTGCAATAACCTTTTATGTGGCCACTTGTCAAATGCCTTCTGGAAGTCCAAATACACCACATCCACTGGTTCACCTTTATCCACCCTGTTCGTTATATCCTCAAAAAATTCTAGCAAATTTGTCAAACATGACTTCCCCTTCATAAATCCATGCTGACTCTGTCTGACCGAATTTGATTTATTCAATCACCAAAACCAGTGGTCCCATTTACTGATGAAAAACTGGTGAATTAACCATTAGAATTTAGAGTTATTTTCTCTTTATTTTAATTGGGCTTAATATTCTCAGTTTGAACTCATAAACCAGAGTCCTTTCAGCCTGTTTCTTTCACTATCTCACTGAAACTGATGGGAGAAATGCCCTCAACCTCTTTTTGTCACATTTCTGCCATGATGCCAAGCTCTTATCTGCTCATCAGATCTGACAGTCGAGAGAAACAATACACACTTGCCCTCCTCGTGTGATGTGGTGGTGAGATCCCAATGTCTGCTGGCCCATCCAAAAGAGGGGCTGAACAGAGACGAGTCACTTCTTAAGGCGCAAGGATAGCAATTTGCCAGCTATGTTAATCCTCGAGTGCCTCAATAGAGCCAATTCGAGAGGTCTGGTAACAGGTTCCCTGCTGTATACTCCATCAGCAGCAGTTAAGGGAGGGAAGCTTGAATTTAAAACATAATAAAAATAGAGTGAGTAACAAAATGCAGTTTAAAAAAGGTCTTCAAATGAGTTGGAGATCGTAATCGATGCTGCCGGTCTCGTTGGGAATCGAAACCGGTGGTAGCATAAACAACGGAGAAAGTCACATCTGTAATTGGTAATTGTATTAGGCTGTGTTTGTAGTTCAGAGGGTTAAAGGCAGCTCCAGGCCCTCCACATGCAGCCTGCCCCATCTGGTAGACCCATTGTAGAGAAAGCTGGGCCCCTGCCTGTGCATTTCCTCCATACTTCAAGCCAGCATGTGAACTGCTCCCTTGGGGAGGAAGTCCTTCAGCTTTTTTTATGCCAGAACATCCTGTTCAATGGCTTATCAACAAGGGCCTCAGGCTTAAAGCCAAGAGCTGCAAAAACTTCAGGATCTGGCTGAAGCATTTACCCCAGTGAGCACAGGAAGCCTACAGGGAGATCTTAGAAAGAAAAGAGAGAGAGAGAGAGTGAGAAAGAAACAGGTCAAGTGAAGTCGAACTGCATCCACTTATCGCCAAGTATTAGCAAGGAGACCCGTCTTGCATTTGGAGAATGCTTTTGTGTTCAGAAACGTCTAGTAAAGAATGAAGCAGTTGCTATTATTTGGACTGCTCTT